>NC_141380.1:6111551-6430292 GCF_017979445.1 Akebia trifoliata | reverse complement strand
CAATCTCTACATTGATCAAACCATGGAGGTTCTCCATAAAATTTACCAAAACATGGGGTTCCTCACCGAACCTCAAATTGTTCCAATTTGTAACAGTTCACAGTTCGGTATTATATCACTGAACCTCGTAACATAAGTCAAGAGCATTTCATTGGTTTGAAAACAGAGTATCTCAAGGGATGCGATTATTTTGCGGCATATCTGCCACAATATATCAAAAAGAGGGAAAAGTAGATCTGCAAATAAGTGTCCTCGCATTAATAGAAGACTAGAAGGATAATTTACCAGCCTTACAACACGAACATGTTGCCCCTGAAGAATGAAACCGGCCCATGAAAAATCCATTTTTTTCAATGTTACAGAACACATTACACAGAACTACATTTTTTTTTCTATGTTATATAGATGACACATTACACAAAGCAAAGCAAAGAATGAGAATCGAGGAAAAATTATATGAAAAACAATTAATTAGAAAGCAAATAAACAAGGACCTTTGCACATAAATTTAACTTAAAATAGTGAACAAACTTCAATTAAATTTTTGCCAACACAATTCACTGCATCAAACACTGATATATTTATAATTTCTTTAGCATAAACCTAAAAAGAAATCTAGAGTACTTCTAATTCCCATATCAAACCTAGTCACAAATGTAGCTCTTTTTAATAAGATGATCTACCAAACAAGACCCTAGTGCAGTGGTGGAATTAACAAACAGTGAGCAAACACGTTCAAAATCAACAAATTACGTTGATATGTTTTTCAGTGGTGAACAATTAGAGATCAATCAGCTCAGTGGCGAAACCTTTGGATAAAACTTTGTTCGATACCAAAGAAGTACTCAGTAGTTCCATACCCTGACAGCACAAAACACAATGATAAGTCCACAAAAAAAATTAAAGTTGATTTAGATGAAAAATGCATCAGATTGATGAGGATATTTCTTGATTACCTTATTTAAAGTCATACCAACCTCTTTCACCTCAATGGAACTCACCATGTCAACCTCGAATTTATTTAGGATACTTAAGCTTGACTCGGCAGACATGGGCATCACCACTAGATCATCTGTCACCATATATGTCACCACTGTGCCCTTCACATAACCTTCCTCTCCATTCGATGTCTCATGATCGACGTAGGTTAACATTTTGTTCATTTGGCGATTGCAAGAACACAAAGTCCCTGCATTACGGGTTATTCTTCCGCAATTGTTGTGACACTGGTAGTATATTTCACCCATATTTGGAGGTAAGAGAGGGATTGTACCAGGACGGTAACATAATTTTGGCTTCAAAAGCAAATCTTCGTGCTGGTTTGGCTTTATAAAGTAGGGGGCACTAAGGTTCTCTACACTCTCATATAGATTACTTAAGCACCCCACCATCTTCTTCTTAGTGATGAGGCTGATCACTGATCCCAAAGGCAGTGTCAAGAAACTGAAGAGAAAATCAACAAAGTCCTTACCAGCTTCTGCAAATAGTAGTGTATTGGTTTTCTTGTCTAAGAACACTTTAATGGTCAGCTTTGTTGTTTCCATCTCTTTGTGTAGAGTTAGCTATAACGTAAAACCATGCTTTCTATGGAGATCTATTTATGGAGATACAAATGTTTGTGGAGGTAGATGGAAATACCAATAAAATATGAGGGTTGTAAATTATTAATTTTCTTCAAGCAAGGGGAACTATTTTTTCTCCCACATACCGGACCCACTAATCTTATGAATATAAGATATACTTTAATAAAAAAAACGATGCCTTGCCCTTGCTCTTTTTCAATAACATAGTACTAAGGAAAGTGATTCTTGTTTTACTTGGGGAAGAAGGCATTTAACATTTTCCCTTTTTTATGGTTTTTTTGGTGAGTCCACTTTTCCTCCCCCCCCACCCCACCCCACCCCACCCCACCCCTAAGGAAAGTGATTCTTATTTTACTTAGGGAAGAAGGCATTTAACATTTTCCCTTTTTTATGGTATTTTTGGTGAGT
Organism: Akebia trifoliata; assembly: GCF_017979445.1. Lineage (NCBI taxonomy): Eukaryota > Viridiplantae > Streptophyta > Magnoliopsida > Ranunculales > Lardizabalaceae > Akebia > Akebia trifoliata. The sequence goes on along the minus strand of NC_141380.1, from coordinate 6,428,301 downwards.
CCACTTTTCCTTTTTTCCATGTTTTTTTTCTTAATGTCGATAGTCTTCAACTAAATAACCTCATCTCCCCCCCCCCCCCCTTGAACCCTTGATCTATTTGGCAAAAATCAAATAGGATATTTTCATCCATTAAAAGAGTCGAGTAATAAATAAAATTATATGGGGAAAACAAGTGGCAATCTTGACACAAAAACCCTAGGTTGAATACATTTAAAAAAAAAAAAAAAAATTAAAAGCTTTTGGAAAGTGAGAAATTATATGAGTACTCTAAGCATTTTATCTTAGTTGTTTATCAAATACCACAATTAAGGAATAAGGAGGGACATTCATCATGCATCTCAAATATACACAAAACCTTTGAGTGGTATGTCGAAGTTAGTACTTATTTCCGAATATTTGTTTCAACCTAAGTGTTTTTGTAATTAAACATATGCAATTTAAGAGAAGTTCTTTCCATACAGAGTCTAATGAAGCTTTGCTTTTGCGTTTGTTTTTTCAGCATTCAAAATTTGAAATTGATTTTTTGTTACCACTTTTTTTTTTTAGTTAGGCGAGCAAAGAAGAATATATTAATTTTGCTACTGATCACATCAAATGCACCTTCTATGGACGCTAAGGGGCTGTTCGTTTGAAAAAAATAAGTCAGCTTATTTTGCTTTTCTAACTTTTAAGCTAAAAAATCCATAAGATGCATGTTCGTTTGAGCTTCTTCAGCTCCCACAGATATCAAAAAAAGCAGAAAAATAGCTCTTCTATGGAGACGTGTAAATGAGGCTTTTCGTTTTGCTTCCACGCAAAGCCGAACACCGAAAAACGGCTTAGGTACAATGACCAAAATACCCCTCACCTTTCTTTGAATTTCCAACGAAATAACCTAAATCTTATTTCGTTATTTGCTTTTAACGAAACCCCATCTTCGTCTCTCTCGTTGCAGCTCCTCTCTGTGATCTCTTTCGTCTCTCTTGTATTCATCCACCATTGAAGACTCTCCACTCTCACTTTCGACTTCCTTCTTCGTTAGATCTCTCTCGGCTCACACAGATCTATCTCTCACTCTCTACAGGTCGTGAATCAAGGGTTTCATCGACTCTCATGAAGGTAAATCTCAACTCTCTGCTCTCGGTTTTCATGGGAGAGAAGCTGAAATTTCTCTCCTAATAATGTAGAATATTGATAAATTTGATCAAAAGCTGATTTGTCCTCATTAAGAAAAAAAAAAGGGTTTATACCATAGCCTTGAATGCTAAGCAATATGAGCAATCGGATGGCTTAAATTGATTCCAACTATGCCTATGTCTACAAATTTAAATAAAAACTTTGATAAAGAGAAAATGTTCTATATTATATTTCCTTACATGTTTTGAGGATAATCTTAGATGGGATTTTAGTATTTAGAGCTGCAAGTGTTTTTGTTTTAAAGGTTGATATGGGAAACGTGTATGATCATGTTGATTGGAAGTTTGCCTCTGTGTTATACTCTTCTCTCACCCTCTCCTCTTCATCCTCTCCATTCCAAATCTGAACCAAAAAAATTAGTTTGTAATAGAGAAATAAAAAATTTATGGGTATTGTTGGGTTTTGGGTTTGATTGGATTCTCACTCATGACCAAAATAGCTTTGCGATTTGCCCAATTTTTATTTTATTTTTGTTTGTTTGGATTTTTTGCTTCGTTAGTCTACAATTCTGTTAAGGTTTTGATTTATCTTGATTGATTTTTATTTTTGATTGATATGTTAAGATTTTTTTTTCTTGCTTGATTTTGTGCTTTTTGTTTTTTTTCCCCAATGTCCTATACTTCCATTCCAATTTCTGCAATTTCTCTGAACTCATCAGCCTAAGAATTTCATCTACCCCAATAATTTTGGAAACAAATGAAGATATAGTAATTCTGAAAGGGTCGGGTTCAAGGGACATATGAGAAAACATATGTAAAAACAATGTAACATTAATAAAATTTCAGAATATGGGTTAGAAGTTTCGGATTGAGCTGATTTTTTGTGAGGATGATCTCTATGATGGGAAGATCATCCGTGAAAAAAATCAGTCCAATCTAAAACTTCTAACCCCATTAAAAGTGATTTAGAATGTGGACCGTCGATTTTTTGCCAATTTTTGTCAATAATTTGTAAATCACTTTTGATGGATTGATGGATTTAGAAGTTTCTGATTGAGCTGATTTTTTGTAAGGATGATCTTCTCATCATAGTGACCATCCTCGCAAAACAGAATATTGTTTTAAAACAGAACATGTGATTTGGAAAAACCTTATTACTTCATTTGCTTTTAAGTGGCCTCATTTTATGGCTATCAATAAATATGGCATCATTTTTACCATTTTTTCATATCTATGAATGGGCTTATGAATAGCAGAATTGTAGTATTAACTATGTTGGCAGCCTTTTAGCATAACCATGATGTTAGACCATTTGTTTTTGACACGTATAATGTTAACCATCTTTTTTTCCTATAGTTTCTCATGTAAGAGCCATTTAGTTATAGTAAAATTGTCACTCTTAAGAACATAATTTTCTTTCCTTCATAAGGGCTTTACAATCCTCAACAAGAGTCCCTTGTGTAATGGAATGAAAGATATAATCGTTCACATCTTTATCCCTTATTCCTTCTTTGATTTGTTTAGGAATTCCCCTAGTAAATTTTGTTTGGTGGATAATGCCCAAAACCATTTTCTAGCACGTGGAGAAGTGACCAACCAATATTTTTAACTCAAACGGTATTATGCAATGGAGTTCATTTAGTTTGAAGTATTTATGTAGCAATTTTTAAGAGAAGATGACTTCGATGATAATGATGGTAACCATATTACTGATGAAGCATTAGATAATGATCATGCAAATGAGGATGTAATTGATTTTGGTTGCATGTACCAAACAATATAAACTTGAATATTGTTACTTGTTGTGGATGTATGGATGGTATCAATATGTGGTTTGGTTACTATGGTTACTTGTTGTGCAAGTATGGATGGTATAAATATAGCGTTTAATTATTTGTTATTGTAGTTCAACATGAAATTTAATGATATAATATAAGAACCTCACCTAGTAGGAACAATTACACGGTCCTAGCCCTATCTTATTTTTCTCCGTTCTATTGAATTTTCTGAATTTTTTCCTACTTGATTTATTCTTCAACCTCGACTTGGTGATTATGTACATGCACATTTGTTTGTTTATTTTATTCCATTTTTCTATTGCTGAGTAGTAATTTTAAATTTTTTTATTTTTATTTAAATAAAGAGCTATTTAACTCATAGGGGTTGATGAAAATTACGCATTAAAGAAACTATCCTATGCAAACCGAATGGTTTATGGTTCTTCAGCCCATGTTGACATGATTATAGGATGAGCTATTTTGTAGAAAGATGAATCTGATGGCACATACAAACCATTTTTTTTTATTGGTCAAATATTACAATTTCAAGCTCTCTCTCCACCGCCTTAGGCCCATGGGTCATTTTGGACTTGAAATGGTTTAGGCAGTTAGAGGGTGTTCTAGGAATTTCAAAAATGCCTAGTGTGAATTTTCTTAGTCAAAATTTCAAGGGAATATCTTTAGATACTTTTCAGCTGGAATTTGGTTGGGGGGAGGGGGAGGGGGGAGGGGGGGGGTTTATGTTGTCAAGGGTATTTTTAATTGGAAATGTTTATGAAATGATTATTTTGGACCTGAATTGATGTTTCCTATCCAAGTATGGGCTTTTCTATTTGGGGAATGTTCTAGGAGCCCAGGATTAGCTCTGAGAGTACTAAAAGGGGTTCTCAGCAGCATTGCTTAGTAATGGGAAAAAAAAAGAACCGAAAAGAGTCAAGTTGACAGGTTAGGCAGGTAGAAAATGGGGTCCACACACTTACTGTTGTTTCATTACTGTATCACACTTTGTATTATCAATGCATTTGTTTCAATGTTTTCCTTGCCTACCTAGTTCTAAACAAAATGAAAACACCGTATTAGCTATGGGTAAAATGTGTGGAGTGGCTTGGGAATTATAGTCACTATAGAATTTGGGTGCTGGTAAGATAGAACTAGTCATATACAAAAATCTTATCAATGTATTGAACTTCTGATACAATGAGTGGGAATCACATAGTTTATTTATTGTATGAACAAAACAACCTTCTGAGTTTATTTATTGTACTGATTTACAAGTTTATTTGTTCTACCTACCAGCTGAATTATATACCTTCCTTTATACATACCAACTGATTTATATACTTGAGGACTTGGGGAATATGAAACATTATTTCTGAGGTACAATAGTGTTCTCATTCCTTGATATTATTTTTAGTGATAGCATTTTTTTAATAATAGCATATAAAGATGGACTATCTGACTTGCTACAATTTATTATTTATTCCTTACCTATTATTTTTTTAAATGAATATTTAAGTTGTCAGATGCTGAGACAAAAAGTAACAGAACCAAAAGAAACAGAGTCAAAAATTGATTATGCAAGATGGACACCCTATCTTCATAAGATTTGGGTTGATATCTGCGTGGAATTGGTTAAAAAGGGAAAAAGACCCGGTACTTCATTGAATGTATCGGGATATTCATCTCTAATGAAGTAATTCCAGACAACGACGAGGATCAATTACACTAAGAAGCAACATAAGAATCATTGGGATAAAAGTAAAGCTATGTGGGCTAGATGGATTAAGCTAAAAGCATGTAGTGGTGTGGGTTACGATGCTATTAACAATAAGGTATTAGCGAGCGATGATTGGTGGAACTCTTGGTTGGAGGTAATTTTCAATTAGATTACCAAATAGGAAAGTCACATTTACTTATTCAAACATATTAAAGAAGTTTATTTATTTTGTAGAAAAATAAAATTGATGCACAATGGCGTTATGAGGGACTGGAACATGTTGAAAAGTTGGACATACTATTTGGAGGGACCTATGCTACTGGAGAGTATGTCGTAAGCTCTTCTAATCCTGATGCACGTCCATCCATTGGGTCATCTAGAGTTGGAGAGCATGAGCTTCATGATGATGATGATGATGATGGTGGTGATGATGATCTTGTATTTGTTCAAGAAACGCAACCACCAGAGTCCCAACCATTAGGTCCTCAGCCATATGTTGATATTTCTCCTAATACTGATGTTGATGGTGATGGTATTCCTACTTTTACTGCACCATCACACAAGAAATTTGGAGATTTCCATTCTAATTCCAAACGACAAAAAATGACGAATGCAACTATGTTGGGACAACAAATTGATCGTTTGATTGAAGCAGTTTCGTCGAGGACGAGCGCGAGTAGTGCACCACCTACACAACCTGATAGCATTAAGGAGTGTATTGATCTGTTGGATGCAACAACAGAGATCATCCCTAATAGTGATCGTTATCGATTTGCATTGAAATTATTTAGTATGAAGAAGGAGTACAGGCAAATTTAGTGCATATTGCGAACCGATGAACTCCGTATTGGGTGGTTGGATGGTGAGATGGAAGATGCTCGGATTAATCATTCTAAGTAGTATTTGTGTAATTTTTGATATGTATGTTTTTTACCATCTTTTATTGATGGTTATGACTATGGTGGTATGTTATTGACAATGTCTACTTATTTTTTTATGTTTTGTGGATTGGGTAGTATACCCGTTATGTGGTGAATGTTAAACATGTCTATTGTGTTATCTATGTTATTTGAGTATTATGGTTTGGATTTATATAATTTATAATTGTGTTTTTATACAGACTTATGGATTCCGATGATGATATTTTCACGCACGATGATATGTCTAGTAACGATGAAATTCATGACGTGAATACCGTAGATGATGATCTATCGTTAGATATTTTGGTAACAGGTGCCATTGTTGTAATACAACAATATGCTGATACTTTTATTTATAGGGAATCACATAGGAGTTCTGTTTATACTGGAGCAGATTATGTGCGTCATATCATTGATGAAGAGAGTAACACATGCAATGATTTATTTAGGATGGAACGACATGTTTTTCTAAATTTGTGTGACATATTAGAAGGAAGGGGTCTGTTAAAAGATGAAAAGAAGATCTCGGTTCAAGAACAAGTTGCAATGTTTGTTTATACCGTGGGTCACAATGAAAGACATAGGGTACTGAGGGCCAGTTTTAGACATTCATTAGATACAATTAACAAATATTTTCATATAATTCTAAGAGGCTTAATTGAAATTTCAAAACTTTTGATCGTTCCTCCTAATCTCAACGAAGTCTCGATGCATATACGAACCAATGAAAGATATTGGTCATATTTCAAGGTATTTTCTTAATGATTTTTCTTTATTTACCATTATTTCTAATAACATCAAATATTGTTATTTATATTTGAAATATGTAAATATAAGGACTGTGTTGGGGCGATTGATGGGACACACATTAGTGCACATATCCCGTTAGTGCATCAGAATAGATTTCGAGGACACAAAAGCATAACACAAAATGTTATGGCTACTTGTGCTTTTGATATGACATTTGCACATGTCGTAGCTGGATGAGAGGGATCAACTAATGATTCTCGCGTGTTCCTCGACACTATTACGAAGTCATCGTTACAATTTTCACATCCTCCTTCAGGTTTGTTATTTTAAAGTTAAGATAAAATACAATAGTAAAATGCAAATTTTACATCTTCGTTCTTAATATGTTATTTTCTTTTTTCAAGGCAAATATTATTTGGTCGACTCTGGATATCCATTGATGGAAGGCTACCTTGCACCTTATCGGGGTGTAACATATCATTTACATGATTTTAGAAGAGAGTCGAGGTCAAGAACAGATAAAAAATTCTTTAATTATATGCATTCTTCACTTAGGAATGTCATAGAGCGATGTTTTTGAGTTTTAAAGGCAAAATGACCAATTTTGAAGTAAATGCCACGTTACAAATTCGAAACACAACGAGATATTACATTGGCTTGCATGACACTCCATAACTTCATAAGAAAGCATGCAATTGCAGATAAAGAATTCTTACGTTTCGAAGAAGAACAAATTGTAGAAGATGAAGGGGGTACACCTGAACATGATAATAATGATGAGCCTGTAGATCGTCGATCTCGTGTTACCATAGAGAGGACAAGGATTGGAATAACTAATGCATTATATGTTGTTTATAATAGAGCTTAAGAGCTTTGATTTATTTTAGATTTGTCCTTAATGAAAATTATATTTCTCTTTTTGTATGACATTGTAATACTTTTTATTTGATAAAATATGATTTGTGTATGGGATGTTATGTGGATGTTGGAATGTGTATGAGATGTTATGTAGAGGTTGGATTGTGTATGAAATTTTAATATGTATGGGATATTATGTGGAGGTTGGATTTTGTATAGAATGCTAATGTGTATGAGATGTTATGTGGATATTGGATTATGTATTATGCAGGTATTTTATTTTTCAGGAAAATCTCATATGTCCATTTTTAAGAGGAGATGCTGTCGAAATTTCGATAGAATTATAAAATTTACAAATTTTGTTAAAGTAAAATAATTAATTTTATAATATATATATATATATATATAGTGTAATTATATATTTATTAAGACATTCTGGCCATTTTTTATTATAATGTTAATAGTAACACTTCTCTTAAAACAATGATGAACTATAATGACTTAAAACATATTGATGAATGTATTATGTATTTTTTTAATGTTAATGTGTATTAGATATTGCATAGATGATAGATTATGTATCATGCAGTGCATTATGCAGGTATTTTTTTTATCAGGTAAAATTTCATATGTCCATTTTTAAGAGAAGATGCTGTCAAAATTTCGATATAATTAAAATTTTTATAAATTTATTTAAATTAAAAATAATTATTTTTATAATTTTTTAATATAAATTTATTATATTTATATATGTATTTAATGTAATTATATATTTATTAAGGTGTTCTGATAATTTTTTGTGCATTCTGGGTGCATTATCAACATGAAAGGTATTCTGGTCATTTCACTAAAATTCAACAATAAAAAGCTGTAAAACGAACAGGCTTTTCTGACTTCTGTAACGAACAAGCTTCTGTTGAATATGGTTTTTCAGGCTCCTGACTTCTACTTCTTTCAGAAGTCAGCTTCTGGAGCTAGAGCTGGCTTCTGTAAAGAACAGACCCTAATAATCTAATAGGATTGAAATACTAAGATAGGCAAAATTTCATAACTAAGTTCAACAAGAAATAATATCACAACATTTAGTGGGTCTCAATTCTTTTGAAGGAATATATCTATATAGTCCTGTGCTCGACCACAATGATGTGTTCAGCAATTCCAAATCCTGACAGCACCAAAACAAAAGATAATTCTCAAAAGAGCGAAAAAAGAAAAAGAAAATATAAAATAAATGTGTGTTGTCGAAGAAGACATCCCCAATGATCATACAGCTTGAAGAGAATAAATATACCACAAATCAACTCAAATCAAGATAGATACCCTTGAATAAGTGACATACACGAATGGCCTTTCTTGTACCTTAAAATAGATTCAGTGCAGGTTCCATTGTGACTCAATCATTAATCATTAGCTCTTTGGGGTCCAAATGAAACTATAATATGTGCCCTTGTATTTTGTTGGACAGGAAAAAAAAAAAAAAAAAAGGGACTCAATACTCTTGTATTTTGGTTTGAATTTGAAATACCTGTTGCCACCTCTATCTCCAATGACTCCCTCCAATTTTTACCTCACCCCTCCCTCTCTCAAAATTTTGGATGATTAGACACTCCTGTATACTTCGTTGACTATTTGAGTAACGAAACATGATAAAAAAAACCTTACTTTTATCTTTCTAAAATCATTCATCTTAATATTGATGGGTTGGCTCAATGAAAATGTTGGACCGCTAAGCAGTTTATGCCTGTAGGTTGTGAGTTCAATACCCAGTATGTGCATTAATTTGTGAGGATGATCCACAAGGGTGTACCCTCACCTACTTGGTGCGTGGATGTGTGGGTGTTGTACGTGCCCCAAGACTAATCCTTGGACAAGAGCATGGTCTAAAGACCGGGCAAAGCCCACATATAGGATTGGTCCTCTATAGAAAACTAATTTCAATCTATCTTGTTCTTTAGATTTGAAAGTTATAGTAAATAACTTAAGCTTGAAAACAAGGGTAAATTTTTTTATCAAGAGGTAGAAGATGACTATTTTTGGGAAGAAATCAAATTGGAAAGGTGTTTGATTTCAAGTTAAAAAAGGTAATAAGGTCATTTACATTTCCCTATTGGATAAGACCTAGATTGAAGGGGCATCTAAGCATTTTGGTGGATATTTGAGATAGTTTACGATTTTTTTTAATTTATTTATCAAAATCGAGGATATCCACCAATCACATCAAACCATGTGTATTGAATGACATCCCCAATTTACATAATTACACGGCTCTTTTTAATATACTTCTTGGAAATTTTTCAAGAAATAATTAGGAGTATGTTATTCCAAACAAATTTGTCATCAAAAAATTTTTTCACTGAGAAAAAAAATTCTAGTATACTACAAATGCCAAAAGAGGTTGAATAAGGAGGAAGGTATTGGAATGATTCTCTTAATTAGTACATCACATTGAATCCAAAGTAGGGTTATTATATGAAGGATCGAAAGCCCATTACATTCAATATTCGGATCATTCGAAATTTGAGTTGAATTTTGCTTCGGGATGAAGTGGCTTTCTTTTAGACTGGTGATTTTCGAATGCCTCTCTGACACATGCCCCTATACGCTTCGGGATAAATCAATTAGTTTAATTTATTAGTAGTCCATCAAGTCAATGAGCAAAGACAAAAAATAAAAAATAAAAATAAAATCCAACGCAGGATTCGCTTTTGTCGTGGTTTCAAATCAATGTTTTGCTTTACAAAAACAGTAGCTAGTGGTGAAGCCCATGTTTTACACGTGGGTGCGTCCCAAATCGTTGACTCGAATCAATCGTCACTGTGTTGATTCTTATCCATGAACCTCAATAAAAGTTTTTTATTTTTATTTTGACAGTGAATAGATAATCATAGATTTATTTTCTCGAGATACAATTTAGAAAATCAACGGTTCTACATTACACCACCAGCTGAACTCAGTGGGGTCCAACAGAGGCTGTAAAGCATTTTCCTTTTATTTTTGTCGTTTTGTGTGTAATAATTTTTAGAGCTTTTATTGGCACTCCATTTTTGCTTGTTACACTCTAATTTTTTAAATTATTTGTCAAACTCCAATTAAAGATTAAAACACACAATTTAAACATTACTACGACTTAGGTCTAATTAATTTCTCAACATCACAACACTCGTTTTAACTCAAATTACTACCAAAAATGTCTTTTGAAAATTTTTTTCTTCTAAAAAATACCCTAAAATTAGTTATTTTTACGTAGGTGTTTTACATGCATCATAACATGGGCCCTTAGGAAACACTTTGATGAAGGAGAGGCATATGCTATTGCCACATCAATTCTTATCTAAATCATTAAAAAAATGCAGTTAGCAAAAGTTTGAAAATGCTATTCTCAAACACCTATGAGACTCACCAGCAGCTTATGAGGCTCTCCGTCAACATGACTATTGAGAAGTTAGGGATTCCCAAGATAGATGTATCCTAGTACAATGTGTATCACTAGGAACTGATCTATAGGAAATGTGCATTTTTTTTTTCAACTCCCAATGGTCCTGTTGATGGAGAGCGTCTACTCAAACATTTGAAAAACACTTTCCTTACTAATAACTTCGTACTATTTTAAGTTTTAATAAGGATCGTTGAGCTCAATTGATATACCGCCTTACTTTTGAGAAATACTTTCTTTGCTAAGTAATTTAGCGTGAGCTCAAATAGATTACCAATGCAATTCAACGCCACAAACCCTCTTGATTTCATGAAAGAACTCATTTCCAAAAGAGAGAAAAAAAAATCATTTATTTTATTTTATTTTGGGCTTGATCCAAGGTTGACCACCGAACCTCTGAAGTGAAAATTATGTCTTTTTCGAAAAAATTTCAAAGTTCATCAAATTTTTATTCTCTACACCCCTGTGGCATCAGATCATGTCTTTAGATGTCTAAGGTCGGGTTTATTGGTAGACCATTATGAGAAATTAGCCCTCACTGAACAAAAATCTTGGCTCCGCCCTGCCTGTAGCATTGGATCATGTTTTTTAACACCACAAGGTAAGGGTCAACGACCCTTGGGTTTTTACTACAAATTAGTTCCACATCACCAAAACCCACGCAGTGAGTATCCTTCCGTAACCATTCAACAAAGTTAAAAGAGTCTAGAGAATCTTGATTTAACTCTTAAGAAGCTGAGACAAAGTTCCTAAATATGTTTACAAGAAAAAACAGTACTACTCCAACATTTGATGGCTTTCTGTCCTCCTTTCGAGGAAAACATCAGTTAGAACTGTGGTTGATGACAATGATGCTCTCGGCAGTTCTAAACCCTGTCACCACCAAAACAAATAATAATTCTCAAAAGTAGGAAAAGTAATTAAAAAAAAAAAATTGCATAAGAAAGAAGATGGTTTCTTACTTACTTCTTTCATAGTTAAATCAACCATCTGCTCCTCAAGACAACTGATATTCCCAATGTTAAGCCTGTTGAGGTGAGTAATACTAGAAATGGTGGACATAGGATTCACCTCTAAATTATCTGTCACCATGTATGTCACCACATCCTTCACATAACCTTCCTCGATAGATGATGGTTTCACATAAATAGGTGCTTGTGCACCAAAAAAGTTAGATGTATTGCTACCAAACGCTGCTTGTGCACCAAAAAGGTTAGATGTACTGCTACCAAACGCTGAAGAACTGGGCTTTTGGTTCACAGTGTCAGATGACATGGGAGGTAGGAGTGGAATGCTGCCAGAACAGAAAGATGGCTTTGGTTTCAAGAGAGTATCTTTGTTTTGGTTAGGCTGCATGTAAGTAGAACTAAGGTTCTCTACACTCCCATACAGATTTCCAAAGCTCCCCACCATTCTCTGCTTTGTAAGGAGATTGATTACGGTGCCTAGAGGTAGAGTTAATAGACCGAAAAGAAAATCAACAAAGTCTTTGCCAGCTTCGGCAAATAAGACTCTGTTGGCATTCTTGTCCACCAAAAGCTTAATCTTCACCTTTTTTGTTGTTGCCATGTGTGGGTATTTAGTTACTTCAAAGCCAAGCTATCTGTGTTCATCTATTTATAGATAAATGTGTGCGAGGAGGAGATGGAAATAGTTAGGGCTGTCAATGGGCGGGTTTGGTTGGGCCCTAACCTAGCTCTAGAATAGGGGGCTCTAACTAGACTAGTCCGACTCCTATGCCCCAATCAGGCCTAGGTCCACTAAACCCTTGCCAGTCCTTGACAGACTCGGTCTTGACTTGGGTTGGGTCTGGGCCAACAAAAATGTTTTGAAATTAAAGTCGTGCTAAGGTGACACAGGATTTAATGTGATTCTCACAATTCTCACGTGGAGATGCATACATAATCATAGATGATTTTTACTCGTATCACATCACGAGAAAACACATGTATGGTTATGTGCACATCCCACATCAGACTTGTGAGAATCGCAGTAAATACATTGTGTCATTTCAGCATTTTCCTTGAAATTAATATCTTATTAATTTATAAGACTAATGCTAGGGTGACACAGGATTTACTGTGATTCTCACAATTTTGATGTTGAGATGCGCAACTACTCATAGATGTGTTTCTTTGTGATATGAGTAAAAATCATCAACGGTTATGTGCACACCTCCAAGTCAGAATTGTGAGAATCGGAGTAAATCCTATGTCACCCTAGCATGACTCAATTTATAACTGTGATAGATGAGAGTTAAGTTATAATCATAAAATATATTTTAATTAATTTTTTTTTTTCATATAATATATTATGAATATTTCTATAAGATATAGTAAGGGACAAGGCCGGGCAAACTAAGTAATACTAGGCCCCTAACCCAACAAAGATTTTATGGGATGAAAATTATTGAGGTCAGCCTTTGCAGGTTCAATATGAAGGCCCTAACCTTATTTTTTTAGGTTGGTTGGGATGAGCTAATGGTCCGTTGAGATCAATTGACATGAATACCTTAGATTCGAAAGTAATTAAGAGATTGTGTTCAACTAAACACACAAAACCAATTTGAAATTTGAGTCAATGGATTCAAGCATGAAAAAGAAGGAAAAATAAAATTTGAACATATGTTTGCAAAGAGCTAATTAAGAATAACAAACCAAAACACATAAACGATTAGTAAATGAGTCGTGATAAATGCATGCAGTTTTGGTATGCGGTTAACGTGGCAACGACATAGAACCATATATCTTTTTGCGTGATTCTGTGCCCTTGTCACATCAGCCGCCTACAAAAATTGCGTGAATTTATCATTATTCTTAGTAAATACATATGTTTTACAGCAATATATAAAAGATTGCAACATTTAAAGGGGTTTCTTCTCTAGGAAAACTTCAGATAGAACTGTGTTCGAACACAATGATGCCCTCGGTAGTTCCAAACCCTGACACCACAAAAACACAAATAATAGATTCATAATTCTCACGAAATCGAAGACATAAAATAAGAGATTTATATGAAAATGCATTAGAAAGGAAAACATTTCTTACTTACTTCTTTCATAGTTAAATCAACTATCTTCTCTTCAAGGGAACTGACATTCAGAACGTTTAGCTTGTTGAGAAGAGTAATGCTAGAAATAGTTGACATAGGTGTAATCACCAAATCATCCATCACCATGTATGTCACAACACCCTTCACATAACCTCCTCCTTCACTAGACGATGATGCCACATTGTAAGTCTTAGGACCAATGTAAGTTATCTCAGTGGATATGTAGCCCCTACAATTAGGACAGATAGTAATCCCTGCAGTGTCGGTCATGTACTCGGGTTTGTAGCAACTGTTACACGTGTAGTATTTTGACTGTTTTCCATCCATGTTTGGAAGTAAGAGAGGAATGTTGCCAGCATTGAAAGATGATTTTGGTTTCAAAATGTAATCTTTGTTTAGGTTTGGCTGCATGTATGTTGAACTAAGTTTCTCCACACTATCATACAGATTTCCTAAGCCCCCCACCATTCTCTTCTTTGTTACGAGATTGATTATGGTTGCTAGTGGTAAAGACAAGAGACTGAAAATAAAATCAACCACATCTTTGCCCGCTTCGGCGAATAATACTCTTGGCTTTCTTGTCAACCAGAAGTTTTATAGTCATCTCTGTTGCTACCATGGCTGTTTGTAGTAATAGTTAGTTCTTGTATACCATATATTTTTTTGATAAGTAGCATTGCATTCAAGAAAAAAACCAAATCGGTCAAGTTGACCAATCTGGAAGGCCTTACAAATCAGAACTATTCACGTAAATACCCACAAATCCCATCCCAATTAAACAAAAAATCCTCGAAAAACAAGCCCTTAAGCTCCTTATATACTTTGGACCAACAAAATATAAAACCCAAAATAGACATAATCGAATCTGTGTAATCTTTGTGTTTCCCCTAAAAAATTCGTCTATTCCTTTCAAACCACACCCCCCAACAAATTGCAAATGGTGTGATGCTCCACAGTATCCTCTTTGTGCCGCCAAAAGAGTACCCAATTGTCGACCAACCAATGAATATATCCTTGACCGATTTCGGTAAGCATGTCACGACCCCGAATAACTTAAAAAAATAGACCCAAATGACATGTGAGAATTTGCAATGGATTAAAAGGTGATCCAATGATTCTCCGTTATTCATACATAGCACGTACCAACTCGCCCCACACCATCCACGCCGCATCAAAAAGTCTGTTGTCTGAATCCTTCCTAAAGTCGCTGTCCATGTGAAGAAGGCGATTTTGCTTGGCACTTTCGGACCCCAAATTGAAACATGAGGGAATAATGATTCCCCATCATTGCACAATAATTGGTAAAATGAACGAACCGAAAACCTTCCGTCCTTACTCACTGTCCATATTCTCTCATCTTCTCTTCCCGGGCGTAGCTCGATACTAGAAGCATTGATAACTAGTCTACCAACTTCTTGTAATTCCAACTCATTAATATTTCTTCGGAAACCGAGATCCCATTCCCTTTCTCCACCCACATCTCTTCGGATAGAAGTGATGGGTTGCCCTTTCTTCGAGGATATGGAGTATAAGTTTGGAAACACCTCCATTAGAGGTCGATTATCGCACCATGTGTCTTCCCAAAATCTTACCCGGTTGCCTCGACCCACCTTAAATTTAATTCTCGTTATGAATAGTGGAATGATCTTCATGATGCCTTTCCACAATCCGCACCCATATGGTTGTCTTGTTGGACTGCTTTCCCACCCCGTCCGCCTAGATCCGTACTTGCCTTCTATGACTTGTCTCCATAAACTATTACCATCAGTCCCGAATTTCCACAACCACTTCCCCCTCAACATCGAGTTCATTTCCCGTAGCCTCCTAATGCCGAGGCCGCCTTGCTTCTTAGCTGAGCAAACCTGTTTTCAACTGACTAGGTGGTGCTTTTTACTCCCATCTCTGTCATGCCATAAAAAGTTACGAAACAACTTATCTAACCTTAGCTCTACGCTTCGGGGCATTGAAATAAGAGAGATAAAGTATATTGGTATACTAGATAGCACACTTTTTATCAATGTCAGTTTACCTCCCTTGGATAGATAATTGGCCTGCCACATTGCTAGCTTCCTTTCGATTCTTTCCACTATCGGATCCCAAATTGCCACCCTCCTATGCAGGGCCCCCAGAGGCATCCCCAAGTATGTTGAGGGTAAACTACCTGTCTGCCAACCTAGCGAAGCTGCCAAAAGAGTTACACATCTAACCAATCCAACCGGGATTACCTTACTCTTCCTTGTGTTAACTGGGATACCTGACACCGTTTCGAAACAACACAACAGTCCACTTAATCTCCTTGTTTGAACTATAGAGTCATCCAAAAATACTAACGTATCATCTGCGAATTGAAGATGTGAAATAGTCACAGTGCCCGTACCTACCGAAAACCTTGAGAAATATCCATTCGCCACTCCTCTCTCCATCATCTTACCAAATGCTTCAGCTACTATGATAAATAAGAAAGGAGACAAGGGATCCCCTTGTTTGAGCCCTCTTGTAAACCATATATGCTATCTCTATCTATGATGTTCTGTTTAATATTTATAGATAGATAAATGTGTGAGGAGGGATATTGAGAATCACCACCGCAACTAAATTCCATCAAATCAGATCTGTTATGATTCGGTTGCTAAATCAGACCAGTTATGATTTGATCCTTAACTATCTTCTTGATTCAAAATTCAAAGAATAAAGATAAAACGACTCAAAAAAAAGATACTCATATATACTAAACTGACGTGGAATGTGCAGAAAACTTTTTTTTTTGCCTTGTGTATCTCGAGGAAAATATCTATGGTTTTGTGCACATGCTACGTCAGTTGAATATATTTGAATATGTTGTTTAAGTCAGATTATCACGACTCAAATTGAAAATTTGTTAGAGATACTTATTTTTCTTCTCCCATAGATCGGGGATTGATTTTACTCTGTATTTTCCTTTTATAAATATTGTAAGTGGACGGATCATGGATCATGGGACATATGTAAAAATAATGTAATAATAATAAATTTTCAAAATATGAGTTAGAAGTTCAGATTGAGCTGATTTTTTGTGAGGATGATCTCTATGATGAGAAAAGATTATCATAAAAAAAAAAAAAAAAACAGTCCAATGTGAAACTTCTAACCCCGTGATTTAGAATGTGGACTGTGATTTTTTACCAATAATTTGTAAACCCCTTTTGATGAGCTTAGAAGTTTCAGATTGAACTGATTTTTTGTGAGGATGATCTTCTCATCACAGTGACCATCCTCACAAAAAATCAGCTCAAGAAAAAAAATCTTTAACCCATATTTTGAAAAATCATTGTTTTTACATGTGCCCCATGATCTGCCCCATACTCTAAATGGATGATGTAAATAAAGGCATTAAAATATTTTCTCTAGAAAGGAGATAACTCTTCATATTTTTTGGGAAAATTGCTTGAAGGACCTTGGTGGAGGGATTTCTTTCTAATTAATCTCTAAACGTTAGGGATTTTTTTTAATAGTCTATTTAGTAAAACTTTTTTTTTACTAATTAGTCCCTAAACCCCATTCACCACATTTGTCATGATTGAATGTCCTAGTTCAATCTCACTGTTTTTGTCCAAAAAATAAAAAGACTTTTGGCATCCAAATTGGGTTTCTAAGATTCTATTCTCTGTCGGAAAGATTTAAGAAAGAAGAAGAAACCATTTACAAGAGTTTTTTCAAGTTTTTTGAAGACATGTAAAAAATTAGGATGTTTTTTTTTTTTTTTTTTTTTTTTAAATTCTTTGTTTTTGGATGAAAATCGATCAAGCTAGGATGATTCTTTTGGTTTGAAATCATCTATATTAATTGTTATCTCAAGTATTTAGTCGATTTTTCCATGTATTTTAGTAGGAAAAACTTGAAAAACGAAGATAAGAGGGTTTTACTAGAGTCGAGTTCACTATTTTTTATTGTCAATCTAGCTCATGGTTTAAAATTTAGTTTCTCGTTTTGTCTTGTCCAACCATGATACCGAGTTAACTCGGACGATACGTCTCGTCTCGTTCGGCATTGAGACAATGGTTATTAACCATTTAAAAAATCTTAAAATTTGAAAAAAATTTAGAAATGATTCATATTAAAAATGAAGCAAAAAAACATAAAACTTAAAAAAAAAACATAATATACCTATCAAAATAAATAAATTAACTACTTGCATGGTTCCATATGTTTCATTTTCATTGTAGTGCACCAAACTTGTTTTCCAAACACAATATTTAAAAAGTACAAAACTTGTCATCAAAAATATGAAGCACTACCATCAAATAATTTATACTAGAACATCGATCCATTTGAATTTTCTCGAAATTACACATAGGCACTACCAAACTTTTAAATGAACCATTCTAGAGTTCCATGTAAACATAAGGAAACATTGAGTTGTTAGGAATCAATCAAAGCACTAATTGCAATCCGATAAAATGGAAATGCATGAAAACGAGTAGGTTCATACATGCAAAAATAAATTAAATATTAATATAATACTCAATTTGAGTTTAGCCCAATTCGAATCCAATGCAAACGTTGACAAAGAAAGACTTGTAAAAATATAAATCATGGAAGCGAAGCACAATAATGACATGAGTTGACATTTACACCGATGCCCGCTAGAGCATGTAACCCACTAACCTACAAAAAATATTTTGAATAAAAAGATAAAAATCAGAAAATGATTAATTAGATATATTTGATAAAAATTAAGAAAACTAATAAGTTAAAATCACATAAAAGTAATTTTAAATTAATTTTCTATTCTTGTTACTCATAGCGTGGATGAGATCGATAGTCTCCAACGAAGAAAAAAAAAAGAGTAAAGTCGTCAGTTGTGATGTCGTTATGGGAAGGGAAAATGAGAGAGTGTGGATGTTAAGTTAGGATGAAAGATTTTCAATGTATTCCTTTTATTAGTCCTTGTGTAATAATGGAGATATTTCCTTTCCTCATGTCTCAATTTGAGATCCAAAAGTGCCAAGTAAAACTGCTTTTTTCACATGGACGACATCTTTAGAAAGGATTCAAACAGTGGATTTTTTTTATGTTGTGTGGCTTGTGCGGGACAAGTTGTTGCATGCTATGTATGGATAATGGAGAATCATCGGATTACTTTTTTCTTCACCGTAAGTTCATGCATGGAATTTGGGCTCATTTTTTTAAAGTTGTATGGAGTTTTAACTTGTTTACCTAAAATAATAAGGGATATCTTCATTTGTTGATCATTAATTGGGCACTCATTTGGTGGCACGAAAAGGTTGCTGTGAAGTATTACACCATTTGCAATCTGTTGGGAGGTGTGGTTTGAGAGAAATAAGTATATCTTCGATGGGAAACAGAAAGATTGCACAAATATGATTACATACTTTTTGGGTCTTATTTTTTGTTGGTCCAAAGTCTATAAGAAATTTATAGGATTTTTTTTTTTGAGGATTTTATTTACAATTGAGATGGGATTCTTTGTTTTTATCGTGAGTAACGTCTTTTTGTAAAGTCTTGCTAGGTTGGTCATCTCGATAGGCCTAGTTCTATTTTATGAATGAATTGCTATTTATCAAAAAACAAAATGAGTGAGCTTAATAGTAGTAATGCTAGGGGGAAGATCGTCGGAATTCATTGGCACATAGTTTTTTGACCAATGCATGGTGGGAAAATAAAGGTCATAAGTGGCTATTGCCACATAAAACAACTCTTAAACCATATATATATCACCAGGCATTCTTAAGAGAACATTAAGAGTAGAAACTAATTCGAATCAATTCAGCATTTACGCTTTAAGGAAAAATGTCAAAACAGTCGATAAACTCCTCATAACTCCATCATCACTTGTCAGGAATGCAACAATACCCCTTCTTAAAGATTCCCAAGCCAAACCTGATCACTCCTTTTAAATCTTACAGCAAAGAAATCATCCG
The DNA here is from genome assembly GCF_017979445.1 of Akebia trifoliata. Lineage (NCBI taxonomy): Eukaryota > Viridiplantae > Streptophyta > Magnoliopsida > Ranunculales > Lardizabalaceae > Akebia > Akebia trifoliata. The sequence goes on along the minus strand of NC_141380.1, from coordinate 6,408,758 downwards.
AGGCCCAAAAATTCGAAAGATTGTATTTTTTACGAACGAATCGGGTCAGTGAAAAACAATGAGGGAGGGGCCTAAAAATTGTACCAAAATCATTACAAATCGTGATGAATCAAGATTTATTGAAGCACACCCCATTCTTTCGTGTCAGGCCAAGGGCTGACATTAGTAATGATACAAGTTGATGGCAGTGACAACAGCTTGAACTTTATCCCTCTTGCTATCTCTGTAGCTCTGATACCAACTTCAAATAGATTCTTGAGGAAAAGATGAGAAATATTCAAAGAATGAGGAGAGAAGAATAATGATCTAAGGACTTGAGGAGAAAAAGCAAACTACTATCAAAATCATGCTTTAGAGAGTCTACTAAATGTTTCATCCCATCTTTCAAGTTTCTTAAATTTTGTTGCAACGTAGCAGTGTCACATTCACTTGTCAAATGGACGTTGATACTCTTATTTGAAGTGATCGTATTTTGTAGGATATTTGTTTTCATCTATATTGGCACATTTTTTATTATTATATAGTTTTAATTTTATTATACAGGTTTTCTAATGTGAAAAGATGGCAGGAGATGTAAGATTTATGGCTATGAAAGCCATTTAAATATTCTTGATGCATCTAATCCCAGGTGGTTGGCCTAGGGCAAGCCGAGCCTTACTAAGCTCCTTAGGAAGAGTAGGTCAAGTGTTTGAACCCCACGAAACTATGAATTTCTAGGGATCACCCTCCAAGGTCTGGTTGACCCTTGACTCAACCTGTTGCAGGTAAGATTTTTCAAGGGGTGGTGCCTGTGACCAAGGGATTAATCCCACTCAAAGGGTGGAGATACCCTTATATCAAAAATAAATAATAATAAAAATTCCTGATGTATCCACTAATTGAATCTAGCCGTTGGAGGGCATTAAAATCCCTTACAGGGTTCATAATGTAAGTTAAGAACCTGTCGTATATGCTAGTGTGCATGTTCCCTGTATAAAATGGGTAACAGGTTTAGGAAGAAGACATACAAGAAAATGCTATCTATCATACCTGTCCTTGCAAGTTGCAACTGCAATCCTAGTCTGTTGGTTTGCTCAGTTTGACTTTGGGTTCGTGGTTCACCACTCTTGAATGAATCCAGATCATAGAGGCCGTTAGTAGAGGATATTTAAGCTAGTTGTGCTAATCTCATAGAAGACGACTTGCGTCAAAGGGGGCATATCATCAGTTTGAAAACAGAGGGGTGTATCTTTAATATTGACCAAATCTCGGGATTTCCAATGAAGGTAATCTCTGCATTGACCAAACCATGGAGGTTCTCTCTAAAATTCACCAAAACATGGGGTCCCTCACCGAACCTCAAATTGTTCCAATTTGAACCAGTTCACATTTCGGTATTATATCACTGAACCTCGTAACACAGGTCAAGAGCATTTCATTGGTTTGAAGACAGAGTATCTCAATGGATGCGATTCTTTGCGGCATATCTTCCACAATATATCAAAAAGAGTGAAAAGTAGATCTGCAAATAAGTGTCCCTGCATTAATAGAAGATTAGAAGGATAAATTACCAGCTTTACAAGAACGAAACCGCCTACGAAAAATCCATTTCTTTTCGACGTTGGAGAACACTTTACACAGAACTACATTTTTCTATGTTACAGATGACACATTACACAAAGCAAAGCAAAGAAAAGAAAAGAAAAACATGACCAGCAGCACAAGTGCCTTATCTACAAATATTCTTCATGCCCATTACAAAGACAACCAATATTGCATCTATATAAGACCCGCAAAGCAAGCAAAAACGTCTGGGAAAAGGAGACAAAGAAAGCAGATCACATCTAATTAAGGCCAATTTGGCTTCATCAAGCGACGATAACAGGAATATCAAGCGGACTACTTTTTTCGTTTAAGTTTTACGATTCTCCGTCTAGACCTGCTACGACCACCACAGCCCAATGAGAAGCTTCCACCGGCAGAGAACCCAACATTACCTGACGCTTGAAATGGAGATGGGTTTTGCGGAGCCACTGTATTCTGTTGGTTCCCAAATTGGAACAGAGGGGGTCCTTCTGATAGAACCGGTGAACCGAATAGGAAATTAGACGGAGGTGTATTAGTTGGCTGACCAAACACCGACGGGGTAGTAGAAGCTGAACCAAACGTGAAAACTGGATTTCGGGTGGTTCCAAACATGGGGAATGATTGGGAGAGAGATGCAGAAGAGGTAGTAGCATCGGTTGAGCCAAATGTCATTGGTGAACTACTGGTGGTAGCTGCCGAGGATAATCCAAATGAAAACCCGGGTGCCGAAGATGTAGAACCAAATCCAGAACCAAAGATGTATGACGTAGTAGCAGATTGTGTACTGTAACTGAACAAACCAAATGTTATTGGTGAACTACTGGTGGTAGCTGCCGAGGATGATCCAAGTGAAAACCCGGGTGCCGAAGATGTAGAACCAAATCCAGAACCAAAGATGTATGACGTAGTAGCAGACTGTGTACTGTAACTGAACAAACCAGTAGTATTACCACTGCCCGAGCTGAAAGAACTGAGACCACTGGTTGTTGAGGAACTCAGACCAAAGCCAGAACTTGAGCCAAACGGATTAGCACTAGCGGTAGAAGAACCAAATGGAAAAGTGCCAGACCTGGAAGAGGAGGATCCTGTGAGACTGAACATTGGACACGAGGAAGGTGAGCCAAACGGCATCGGGATGGTCTGTGTAAATGGTGAAGCCCCCATTCCAGTAGTAGTGGGAGCACCAAACAAAGATACAAACTGGTTATTGGTAGATGATGAGAGGTTTGTAGAACTAGAAGGAGCTGAAGCTCCGAAAGTAAAAGTGCTGCCCATGGTGCCTGTACTAAATGGAGAGGATTTCTAAACGCTAACTTATCTCACAAATTCATCTACTTCATCCATCATTTTCAAATACATTCTTCATTTCTTAATCATTAGAAATTAAAAGTTAAAATACGTATTACACATAATATTAAAAAGAAAGAAAAAATATAGAGTAAAAGAAAAAAATTTCAAAAGAAAAGAAGGAAGAAGATAAAATTTGATTTGGAGGAAGATAAAGTAAATTCACTTCGATTTTGTTTTGAATCAAATGAAGAAGGTGAAGTTTCTTTTCACAACCTTGTATTTTTGTTCACTTGATTAAGAAGATGAAGAAAAATCGATTTAAGTGAGAGAAGATAAGGGTGAGAGGTTCTGTATCATTTAACTTGGATGAGATTTTGCAAAATCTAATCCGACATGTCTAATTAATCTTGAGATATTTTGCTATATGCTAGGTATCATTTGTCTCGTACAAGATTTTGCAAAATCTTATCTGAGACATCTTGCTTATCTCGTGATACACAGTTGTATCAAATTAGTTTGTGTGTTTATATCATTCAGTTGGTGATCCTACCAATAAAGAGGGGACATTGAGAACAAAAAAAAAAATACTAACTGGACAATTCTAAAATTATTCAAAACTTAACAATTATTTAGATAAAAAACCCCTCCATCACGGTCTTTTAAGTAATTTTTCTTATGTTTTAATTCTTTAAACAACTTTTTATAAGCCAGTGACTCTCCCACCCCTCTACTCCCGCATTAAGCTCAATGCTTTGGTCTGAAAGGACAGCCATCTTCTTTTTTCATTTACTTTTCCTAGATGTGTAGTCTTCAACCTAAGTAAGAAGAAGAGTCGTCGTGTCGTGCGGGGGTGACAGGATTGATTGTGATTCTCACAAGTCTGACGTGGACATGCAAATATAACCATAGATATTTTTATTCGTATCGCAAGGAAACACATTTATGATTATATGCACACAGACTTGTGAGAATCGTAGTAAATACTTTTTGTCATTTCAGCATTTTCCTGAGAAGAACTTTATTCTCCACATAAAAGTAAGTTTGGGATTTGACATGATCCAGATGGATCAATTGCACAATACCTCTTTCATTGATGGCATCCATAATTTACAAAAATACCCACACTATGAAAAATTGTGATTATGTGTACTAGTTTTGATTAATCTGGGATTATGTAAAATTCTTGATTGAGTATTTTGAGTGCAAAAATTCTCTCTAAATAACTTATTCTTTAAATTTTTGCAAAAAGTCATTGCATTTTTTTCCCAAGCCAAACTCAAACCGAGTAAGGTAGGTTTGATTCGGTTCTATGGGTTGTCAATATCTAAAAAATTTAATTGAATCAACATATTTTTAATATAAATAAATAAATATGAATATGAAATCTCATATGATATTAACCTATCCATCACTTAAAAAACTATCATTAATGTATCCATTCAAAAAAACAAAAGGTCAATAGTTTTTTCTATCAATTAAAGAAAGTCATTAATCTATCCATACAAAAGAAATCAATTTATCCATAAGAAATGTGCATAATTTATTAAATAGATTAATAATATTTATTTATACCTATATTAATATAAGGATTATGTTCTCGGTTTGGTTCGGTTTTATACAAGGCATGAACCAAGAATCGAATCAAATGGTCGGTTCTCTACTTTGTTAACCGAGAACTGAACTAAAATTCATTATAAACCAAACCTAACTAATCCAAAGCTCTCAATTTGAACCGCACCAAGTTGCACCTGTACTTTTAAACCATTGGTCAAGTTAAAAAAATGTTTTTCTTTCATTTCTTTGTCAATGATAATGATCATCAATCATCATAGAGAGATTGAAGATTAAGTTGTTGCTTTTTTTTTTCTTTCTCAATCGAGTGTTCTAACAATTGTGGAAAAAGTGTTATAGGGAACTACAAGAAAAACTTGCTACATAGGATATGCTCCCTCAATTTTAGGGGTTAGACATTGGTACATTCTCCCAAGGGGCCAGAGGTTGCAACGGCCCTCCCCAATTTTTTGCTCCAAATCAGAGTTGATCCTCTATGTTTTCAAAGATAATACACCCCTCCCAAGTTTTAATCAATAAAATAGATGCTCTAATTGTATTTTGACATGCCCTTCCCAAATTTTGGTCAAAACTAGTGATATCAACTCCTTGACCTTGTTCTTCTTCTCTAGGATTAATGTAAAATTTAAATATATATATATATATAAGAAATTTGAGATTCTTCATTAAATGAACGATTGAGATAAGATGAAAAACACAGATTTCCTTAACGTCAATATTGGATTTCTAGAGACTAGTACATTTTTTTTTCCTAAGCATCTCAATTTTTGTCTGGTAGAGATCCTCAACCATTGGTTCAAAGGCTAGTGTTTTCCTAAATTAATATTGACCTTATGATTAAATTTTTATATGAAATATTTAAAATAACCTACAAAACAGTTTTAAATATTTTTTCTAACTTAAACCTACGGTTGAGGCTCTCTATTAAACAGATGGAGGTAACGGGAAAAACATATATTACCTAGATATCAATCATTTTTGAAATTCTAACGATTATTCTAACCTTTTCAGGGTATTCATTTTTCTTAAGAATCCCAAGAATCTCAACTGTCTATATGATGGAGAGCGTCAAACCATGGTTTGATGCTAGTGTTTCCCCAAGTTTAAAGGTTTTACCAAAATCTTCCTTTAAAACAATGGAGTGTCTCAACCATTCACCAATACATTGAAGAGGCATTTGAAAAATATTTAAAAGAGACGAGTTTTTCCGAGAGTAGGAGACCATTTGAAATTGTATTTTATAAGAAAATATTTTAGAATATCTTAAATAGTCAGTGTTCCTATTATAGAGATAGTTTGTTTCGACGAGAGACAATTCTGGATTTCATGGAATCTTTTGATTAATGGTACGAATCTGTGCTGGAGTGACCTCAAAAGCTGGAACCTCATATCACACTTCATGATGTGAAATCCAACATTAATATATATCCCAACTTGACTTTTCTTTGAGCAAATTTTTTTCCTTTGTTCGAGTCTGCACAGTCATTTTCCTGTAGAAAAGAAATGGACCTCGCATTTTTTTCATTTCTTTTTGGTGATGGTAGTAATTTGCTTTTCTGTTTTTTTTTTTTTTTTTTTGGGCTTTGTAGTTTGGTTTAGAACTTTTTTTAATTTATTTAAAGCAAATGAGTCGTGCCTCGTGGACCCACGTTAAGACCACTTAGAATACTAAACTTTATTGTTTAAAAATTGAAATTGGGACAGATAATTATAACATGGGAGGTGCTCTTAGGATCTATTTGAGAGATTTTTCTTACTTTGTTTTTGGGCAAGCTGTTAGGGGGAATATGGAAAATGTAGCTAAGTTGGTAAAGGGGTGTGATATAGAGCTATCAAGTGCCAGGTTAGGCCGGGTTTTTAGTTGGGTTGGCTTTTAAAGGTCTAAGCCAAAATTTTGTTGAAACCCGGCCGTCTAATGTTCAAACTAGCGGGACCACCTGATCTCAAACAATCAAGGGTGAAAAATTAAAATTTTTTTTCTTCAAAATTCATAAAAAATTTTCCACTACAACTATGAAGCATTTGATCATAGTTTTGGATGCCACAAGTTGAGCCCAAGGACCTTTAGGAAGGGTGAAATCCTTACTAACTTAGTAAGGCCAATAAGACCCGGCATAAGGGGATTGACTCGTGGCAATGGATCGCAAAAGAAAAAATGCTCGTGGATGAATCTCTTTCAGATCCTCGCTCCCCTGCCAGCTTTATCGGTGAGTCAGCCATTCGGGAATAGATCCCTCCCTCTGGACCAAGGGGCATAGAAACGACTGAACCAAGCATCATACCTTATTCAGATGAAAGAGATCCAAGGAGATTGGCCTTGGAGACATGCACAAATGGGAGCGACTTGAATTGGAGCTTGCAGACCGTAGTACCCTTGTCGGGAGGAGCAGCTCGCCATACAGTTAAGTTAATTCCTTATTCCGGGGAGGCCTACTATAGAGGTTTTCATTCTTAATATTTTTTTACCTCTTCTTAGTTTTCATGTATTTATTTAAAAAATAAAATAAAGAAATGTGAATTTCTTGTTCAAAAGACATGAGATTAAATAAGGATATTTTAATGGGTAAAACACCTTAAAGAAAGTATCCATTACATCTTGGTTTAATTCATCCTTCAATAGTTCAAATCATTCGCATTTGGGAATATCGACAATAAATTTTACAAAATCTACCTCGAGATTTGTGAAGTCAGATTACAAATGATTTTATTTATTTTGATAAAATGAAGAGTACAAATCTCAGTGTTTTTCTTTTATTAATAGTCAACAACAAAAATAGTGGTGACATGTATATAGTTTTTTTCTCTTCGGGCTTCGCATGTGATCGACTGAAAAGGTAGCTTTGACGATAGTTTTGTTTGTACTTGATCTTTTGTAAATTTTCTTCCTTTTGGACTTCGTACTTTATTGGCTGAGAATATTGATTTTTGAGTAAGGGATTTTAAACTTTATCTTCTGTAGAGATTTATGTAGATTTTCTTCTCTCCAGATTTTGTGTTTTATCATTTGAGAATGTTGCTTTGATGATGGATTTTGAATTTGATTTTTGTAGAGGTTTGTGTAGACTTCCTTCTTTCTAGGCTTTACACTTTATCTTTTGAGAAGGATTTATTAATTTCTGAAGAAGGGTTTTGAGCTTGATCTTCTCTAGAGATTTATGTAGATTTTCTTTTCTCCTGACTTTGCACTTTATCAGTTGAGAATGATTTCTTGACTTACGGAGAAGGGCTTTAAACTTGATCTTCTCTTTAATCGAAGTTTGAATCTCTTGAAGAACTTTACTTTTTGGTTATTAGTCTGATCCATTTCATTAGATTTTGGACTTAACCACATGGGCTAACTTATTTGTTGAGTGTATGAGTCCAATACTTACTGTAGATCACTTGAACTTGGTTGGATCATGAACTTTATTTACAAAAACCCAAACCTAGACGGTAAAAGACTCGATCCCATTCAATGGGCCTTATTTGGATGTGTGTGGGCACATATGACTTCTAAGGATTTCATTCTTATTTATAAAATTTGTAATGGCATCCTCAAAATTTTGGTGCTTACAGGGATTAAGTAGAAAATATTTTTCTTCATAACAACCATGAGGGTGGGATATCCTTTATTTGATAAGCTAATAAAATGAGGTGATTATGAATTGGCTAGAACCTAGATTTCTAGACATTCGATGTAGGTCAATTTCAAGTATAAATATTTCATCATGAATGAATTTTGTGATGATTATGTAGGATTTGGGTTTTAAAGGGACACTTTGGGTTGCCCTGTAAAAGAAAAAAAAGAATTGATTTCGAAGAAGATGAAACCCATAACTAAATCACCAATATTATCTGAAATTTTAGATGGTCAATGAAAAGTCTACAATAATTTATGCAATCGTCAAACAATCGATTCGAACCAACAAACAAACAATCACAATTAATGAGAATCGAGCAAAAATTATATGAAGAACAATTAATTAGAAAGCAAATAAACAAGGTCCTTTGCACATAAATTTAACTTAAAATATTGAACAAACTTCAATAAAATTTTTGCCAACACAATTCACTGCATCAAATATTGATATATTTATAATTTCTTTAGCATAAACCTAAAAGAAATCTAGAGTACTTCTAATTCCCATATCAAACCTAGTCCCAAATGTTGCACTTTTTAATAAGATGATCAACCAAACAAGACCCACATGCAGTGGTGGAATTAACAAACAGTGAACAAACATATTCAAAATCAACAAATTACGTGGGTATGTTTTTCAGTGATGAACAATTAGAGATCAATCAGCTCAGTGAAGAAAATTTTGGATAAAACTTTGTTCGATACCAAAGAAGTACTCAATAGTTCCATACCCTGATAGCACAAAACACAAGGATAAGTCCACAAACAAAATTAAAGTTGATTTAGATGAAAAATGCATCAGATAGATGAGGATATTTCTTTGATTACCTTATTTAAAGTTATATCAACCTCTTTCATCTCAATGGAACTCACATTATCAACCTCGAATTTATTGAGGATACTTAAGCTTGACTCGGCAGACATAGGCATCACCACTATATCATCTGTCACCATATATGTCACCACTGTGCCCTTCACATAACCTTCCTCTCCAATCGATGTCCCATAATCGAGGTAGGTTAACTTTTTGTTCATATTGTTATTGCAAGAACACAAAGTCCTTAAATTGTGGGTTATTCTTCCGCAATTGTAGGGACACTGGTAGTATATATATTCCACCCATATTTGGAGGTAAGAGAGGGATTGTATCGGGACAATAACATAGTTTTGGCTTCAAAAGCAAATCTTTGTGTTGGTTTGGCTGTAGAAATTAGGAGCACTAAGGTTCTCTATACTCTCATATAGATTACTTAAGCACCCCCACCATCTTCTTCTTAGGGGCTGTTTGTTTGAGTTTATTTTCTACACTTAACGCTGAAAAAGAATAAAAAAATTCAGCACTTTTTGTCAAATCAGCATATTTGTCTCAATATTTTCAGCACTTATGACTGAAAAATAAGTGAAAAAAATTAAGTGAAGTTGGGTTTAATTTTTTCGTCAAAGCGGTAAGCTCCGGTCTTTTTTGACATGGACAAATATGCCCTTATACTTAAAACGATATTATCTCTTATATCCCATGGATAATTATATAAACACCCCACAAATTAATAAGGCAACCCACACAATAGCCGAATTGTTTTGTCTTATATGGGTTAAAAGTTTCGAAATGAGCTGATTCTTGGTGAGGATGATTTCTACAATGAGGAGACCATCCTCACCAAAAATCAGCCCATCCCAAAACTTTTAATCCCATCAAAATAAGTGCAAGGATCGTAAATCATCCATTTTTTTTGGAAACCAGTTTTGATGTGGTTAGAAGTTTCAGAATGGGCTGCTTTTTGGTGAGGATGATCTCTAGACCATATAGATCATCCTCACCAAAAATTGACTTATTCCAAAAAATATAACCCATATAAGACGACAAAAAAAAAAAAAAAGGTTATGGTGTGGGTTGTTCTTATTAATTCATAGGGGTGGTTTTATAATTACCCATCCTTTATTTTCATAAAAAATTATCCATCTAAAATTAAGTTCTTTCATCTTTGAAATAAGATGATGGGATGCTCCAATTATTACTACAAAAGAGAAGATCGTGCGTGTTGTATGAACAGATTTAAATTTGGATGGGAAAGTTATTATCTTGTAATTTAAAATTTGGGTACAATGAATTGTGTACGAAATTTAGAATATCAAAACATATTATCTTTTACATTTTTGCTCTTTTTTATTATGTGTGATATGAATTAACAGTTAAAATAGTCAAATAGAATATATTATGATTAAAAATAGAAATATAGTAATTTTATCAACTTTCAACAGTAACTAACAAATAATATTCTGTGATTACAATGTTTAATTTGAATCAGTTTAGCACAATTCAAATAGGTAAACAGACAACATTCTCAACACTTAAATTCAACACTTATAAAGTTTCAGCAATTATAATCTTTAGCACTTATTTGCTCAATTTAACAAACGACCCCTTAGTGAGAAGGTTGATTACTGATTCCAAATGCAATGTCAAGAGACTGAAGAGAGAATCAACAAAATCCTTGCCAACTTCTACAAATAGTAGTGTATTGGTTTTCTTGTCTACGAACACTTTAATGGTCAATCTTGTTGTTTCCATCTCTTTGTGTAAAGTTAGCTATAATGTAAAACGATGCTCTTTATAGAGATCTATTTATAGAGATACAAATGTTTGTGGAGGTAAATGGAAACACCAATAAAATATGAGGGCTGTAAATTATTATTTTTTTCTCCCACATACTGGACCCACTAATCTTATGAATATAAGATATACTTTAATATAAAAAAAATGATGGCTTGCCCTTCTCTTTTTCAATAACATAGTACTAAGGAAAGTGATTTTTATTTTACTTAGGGAAGAAGGCATTTAGCATTTTCCCTTTTTATGTTTTTTTTGTGAGGCCACTTTTCCTTTTTTCCATGTTTATTTTTTCTTAATGTTGGTAGTCTTCAACTAAATAATCTTATCTTTAAACTTTTGCTAAAATAAGTGCATTTCCTTCCCCCCCCACCCAAAAAAAAAAAAAAAAAAAAAAAAAATTACTCTTCAACCTCTTTAATTTAAAGGGAAAAGCATTGATTTGTCCTTCCCCACTCTCTTCTTCCCCCTTGAACCCTTGATTTATTTGGCAAAAAGCAAATAGGATATTTTCATCCATTTAAAAGAGTTGAGTAATAAATAAAATTATATGGGGAAAACAAGTGGCAATCTTGACACAAAAACCCTAGGTTGAAAACATTATAAAAAAAGAAGAAAAAAATTAAAGGCTTTAGGCAAGAGCGAATTATATGAGTACTCTAACCATTTTATCTTAGTTGTTTATCAAATACCACAATTAAGGAATAAGGAGGGAGGGGCATTCATCATGCATCTCAAATCTACATGAAACCTTTGAGTGGTATGTCGAAGTTAGTACTTATTTCCGAATATTTGTGAAAATCGAAGTGTTCTTGTAATTAATTGTATGCAATTTAAGAGAAGTTCTTTCCATATAGAGTCTAATGAAGCTTTGAAAAAGTAGAGTTGAGGGAGGGTATTGTGGTGTAGTGACGCGTCGTGAAGCTCAAATTGCTTTTACTTTTTTCCTTCGCATTTGCTTTGGCTTTTGCATTTGTTTGTTCAGCAATTGAAATTTGGAATTGATTTTTTGTTACCACTTTTTATTTTATTTTATATATAGTTAGGTGAGCAAAGAAGAATATATTAATTTTGCTATGGATCACATCAAATGCACCTTCTATAGGATTGAAAAACCAAGATAGGCAAAACTTCGTAAGTAAGTTTAACAAGAAATAATATTAAAACATTTAGTGGATCTCAATTCTTTCAAAGGAAAATATCTATGTAGTCCTGTGCTCGATCACAATGAAGTCTTCAGCAATTCCAAATCCTGACAGCACCAAAACAAATGATAATTCTCAGAAAAGCCAAAAAAAAGAAAATATAAAATAAATGTATGTCATCGAAGAAGACATCCCCAATGATCATATAGCTTGAAGAGAATAAATATACCATGAATCAACTCAAATCAGATAGATACCCTTGAATAAGTGACATACACGAACGGCCTTTCTTGTACCTTAAAATAGATTCAGTACAGGTTCCATCGTGACTCCATCATTAATCATTAGTTATTTGGGGTCCAAATGAAACTATAATGTGTGTCCAGTGAGTGGTTATATTTGGGCTTTCATGGGCCAACTATATTCAAGAAAAAATAAAGGGACTTAATACCCTTGTATTTTGGTTTGAAATTGAGATACTCTGTTGCCACCTCTATCTCCAATAACTCCCTCCAATTTTTACCCCCCCCCCCCCCCCCCTCTCAAATTTTTGGATGATTAGACACTCCTTTATACTTCGGTGACTATTTGAGTAACAAAACATGATCAAAATACCCTCATTTTCAACTTGCAATAAAAAACCTTACATTTATCTTTCTAAAATCATTCATTTTAACACCGAGGGGTTGGTTGAATGGAAATTTTGGACCAATATGCAGTTAATGTCCGTATGTCGTGAGTTCAATACCCAGTTTGTGCATTAATTCGTTAGGGGTGACCCACGAGGGCGTACCTTCACTTTCCTGATGTGTGTGATGTTCGGGTGTTGCACGTGCCCCGAGACTAGTTCTTTGACAAGAACATGGTCTATGGACTGGGCAAAGCCCAAATACAGGATTGGTCCATTGTCTACAGGTATACCCGATTATCAAAAGAAAATAAAAAAATTATTCATCTTCAAACATTTAAACCTCTATAGAAAATTAATTTTAATCAATCTTGTTCTTTAGATTTGAAAGTTATAGTACATAACTTAAGCTTGGAAACAAGGGTAGTTTTTTTTTACCAAAAGGCAGAAGATGACTAATTTTGGGAAGAAATCGAATTCAAAAAGTGTTTGATTTCATGTTGAAAAGAGTAATAAGGTCATTTCATTTCTCTATTGGATGAGACTGAGATTAAAGGGGCATGTAGGCATTCTGGTGGATATTTGAGATAGCCTATGATTTTTTTATTAGAAATGGGATCCACCAATCACATCAAACTGTGTGTATTGAATGACATCCCCAATTTACAGAATTACCCTTGTTAGTTATAAAACTACCCTTGCTATCTTGACATGGAACACACTAGAGTCTTGAGCATTAAATCACTCTTGCTAGAGAGGTTAAGGCTATCACTTTTCTTTTACAAAAATTTATCAAAGCTACTCTTGAAGATACTCAATAAAATATAATCCCTTCAACAAGTGATGGTTTGCTCACAGACCAACACTGTTTTGACAAGTGATGGTTTGCTCTCTCTTGCCCACACATCCACTGTCTAGAAATTCTTTATTTTTAAATTTCAAATCTTAAAAAGTATTGTGAAATCCACATGAATTATCATATTGGCAATCGAACACCACAACCTTCTAGATTTCATGAAAAATCTCATGGTAAAAATAAAAAATAAAAATCGAACTTGATCAATGGCATTGAAAAAGGATGACTATTGAACACCCAAATTTAAAATTAAATATAATAGTGAAAGATAACTTAAATTTTTTTTTTTTTCTATTGAAATTCATAGAATTTCACCATCTACACACTTTTGAATTGGATCATATTTTTTAATGTGACAAGATGATTTTATTAGAAAATTTCGATTTTTTACCATGGGCAGGAGAGAGAAAAAATTTCTTATAATTACTTATGCCATCAATGCCACATGTCAAAACAGTGTTGGTCTGTGAGCAAATTTGCTCACAGCCATGTGAGCAAACAATCACTCTCCCTTCAACAACCTAGAAGATGTTTTTTAACCCCCATGTTTTACGAAGCAGAGGTATTGAGTTCAAATCCACCCTTAGTGGCCATCCTTAAGGATTTATCCCAAAAACATAAGCATACCTCAAATATTCAATAAAACCCTAGTTTTGTAGTTAGTCATATAAAAATGTTTGAAGTAGGGGGTCAGTTCTGAAGGAACTAGCACTATTAAATTTGAGAGTTGCTATTGCCATGTTGACTTTTACTAATGACACACCAATTACATGGTTGGTGTGGCATTAGTAAAATTTGGTGTGGCGACAATAACTCTATTAAATTTATTGGTTTTGATTTCTATCAATTCCAATTCCCATTATGAAATTAATGGAATCGAAGGTAGAATTGTCAAAAGTTTTCTCCTTAAACAATTTTGATCCTTGATTCCTATCAATTTTTATCGGTTTCAGTTCTCAATCTATTCGACTTTCAAGATATCCGATATAAATCAATTCCAGCAAAATGGGATCTAGAATAAGAGTTTTCGATTCTAATTCTGGTTAGGTTCAAATTAAATGGGTACCTATTGACACTCCCTACTATGAAGGATGGTTAGACAAAGACAAGTACCCCACTTTAACATTTAAACTTAATATAAATAGGGTCATTTGGTGAAAAATCAAGAAACCCTAAAATCATGTTGATTAGTTTTCAAAATTATAAAATTATCCTTTTTTTACTATATAATTTTTTAAACCACCATTTAATTAATATATTGAATTACAGATAAGCCTTTTTGATACGTGTACTTGCACATGCCACCTTCTAATCTTTAATACTATAAATTTATAATGGGAAAATGTGGAGTAGAAGTGGTTCGACACCAAAACTTGGATTCCAAAAATGCCCCACTTTAATATTTAGACTTTATACAATCAGAGTCATTTTCGTCAAAAATCAAGAAAATTCCAATGGCACATCCCTAAAATCATGTTAGTTAGTTTTTAAAATTATAAAACTATCTTTTTTCACTATGTAATCTTCAAAACCAACCTTTAATTAATATATTGAATTACAAATAACACCTTTGGATACATGTGCGTTTGCACGTGCCACCTTCTATTTATATATGAAGAATTGTTCCAAAATGTCTGCATAATTTTTTCTAGATGAGTCTTAAGTAGATCGTATATTTAGTGGGATTTATTTTATAAAACGTCGAGATAATATGCCGCCCCCTTCTAACAAACACCCCCATCACAGAACCAAAGATCATTTACCTTGAGATATGCAGAACATAAATCTTTTTCTTATTTTTTTTAAGGAAAATGATCTACGGTTCTATGATGGGGGTGATGTCTTCCCACCTCCTTTTAATGCTTTTTAACATTTTTTGAAAAGCAAGTTGCTTGTCCACGTTGGTGGGACCATTGGAGACATGAAGGCCACATGGAAATAGGTGGGAAATGATATATTTTTTTTAAATAAGATTTTTTAGGACATTAAATGGGTCGAACACAAGTTGGATCTAAGTATATCCATACTTTGATTCAGATAAAAATTCAGACCTTGATTCAGATCTGACTGAGATAATACCAAGATCGTATCCAAATCCATCGGGTCGGTCAATCAGGTTGGGTCGGATTGAATTGCATTTCACATTAAAAACAACACTAGACCTAGAGAAATCATCTGTAGATTTAGATCAATTGGGTCAGGTATGTCAGATTAAGGGGTTAAATCATATTGGACCCTTTTTTTTTTTTTTTTTGAATTTTTATAAAAAATCTCATTATTCCTCCACTTCAAAAATCTTATATTATTGTTTAGATTTGAAAATTAAAGTAGATTAATCATAAGATTGAAAATTATGGTAAAATTTTGCCCAAGAGGTTGATAATAACTGATTTTGGTAAGAGACATCAATTTTTTTTCGATTTCTAGTTTCAGGTTGAAAACAAGGGTAATGATGTCATATTGCATTAATCTATTGGAGAAGATCAAGGTCAAGGGACGTATAGGCATCTTGGTGTAAATTCCGAGAAGGATAATGCTGAAGTGACCTCAGGCTGGAGCCTTGTACAGACAGTCAAGATGTGCGATATGAGATTCCAGCCTGAGGCTGCTCTTGCACGACTCATTCGAAAAAGAGAAAGAAACCCTTTGTTTGTAAATGAGTTGATGTAGACCGATATCTTTGGATACTGTGCTGACATGGCAGTGTATAGAGAATCATACGTTTTTGAGTTGTGTTGGGGTGACGTAAAAGTAACAAAAACTCATGGTGTCCTGTACATTTTCGTAGAGGCTTTTTTGCAAGATACGAGTAAAAAGCATCTAAGGTTATGTGCATGCCATCACATCATTTTTGTCACTCTTGTGTCTCCGTTTGTGTCATTCCAACATTTTGCAAGTCCTTTTCCTCAAGATAAAAGGGCAAAATCTATCATTATCTGTGCTGCCACATTAGCAGAGTTTGAGTGTTTGTTCAGTATTTCTCTTTAAATTGATGATGACATTGCCCAATTGACTTGGGTCTTCATTCATATATTGAAGAGAAATGACTTAAATGCACTTCCCTTCAACCAGTTGAATTATTTTCAATGAATCAGTTATGTTCAAGCTCTCCAGCCTTGCTATTAATTATAAGAGTCATGATAATATGACTTGCCAGGTGGCATACTCAATTAACTCCCTGACATGACAAGTTTGTGTAGATCTGTATGCCTCATGATACACGATTGCACTTTCCCATCAAAAATATATCCCGAGGTGCATAGATTTACGATTCCAAACTTGTCCACATCAGGTAGTCAATTGAGTATGCCACCTGGCGAGTCATATTATCATGACTCTAACTATAATCCCCCCCCCACTAAGAAAATCCTGACCTCACCCTTGAGAAAGAGAAGGACTATTCTACCTTAGATCGATATCCATGGCTTCTAAGAAGCTTCTAGGATTTTTTAGGTTTTAAGGGAGGTGACACAACCATGATTTTAAAACTCATTTTGATGTCTCGTCTTATCCATGAACAAGATAGAGTCGTATCGGACGAGTTTTCTGATATGATTGAGTCATCTCGTTCAACAATGAGACCAATGAACCATGGTTTTAAATTTAGTCCGATACATTTGACTTGTCTATCCGTCTCGTTGGTGGATGATACCGAGATGTATCAGACGAGTCGTCTCATCCATACGAGATTTAATACCGTGGAAACAACTCTTAGGTTAGTTGATACCGGCCACCGTCCTTGAACAAATAATGAATTACGGCAATACCATCCTCAAACCAATAGTGAATCACCACAATTAAGAAGTTCACAATTTGTAGTTTTAAGAAAAATTCCTTCATTCAGCAATCCGCCTACACTCATCCAATTAGCCCTCTTTGTTGCTCTTGAAAATTTTGAGAGAATGCAAAGGTTTATTTAAGGAGTAAGATAGTGATCTCCTTTGTCTCACCACAGTTCTTCTGCGTTAGAAGGTGCGTTAAAAGGTATTGTGGTGAAGTGATGCATTGTGAAACTCAAACTACTTTTACTGTTGTATTTGCTTTTGCTTTTAAAGATATTGAAATTGGTTGACGGCTACTGATTTTTGCAAAGAAAGCAAAGAAGAATATATTTGCTACTAATTATTAATAATTAGACCAAACCCATCGATTACCTCTTTAGTATCCGTCTACACTTTCAGAACTTCACAATATCAAGAGTTCTTTAAAGCTTGCTTGGGTATTAAGTAGCTAATAAGATCTAACAAACCAAAACCCATACACGATTAGTAAACATATATGTTTACAAGCAATAAAAGGACTATAATACTTAACGGGTTTCACTCTTCACAAGGAAAACTTCAGAGAGAACTGTGATCGACCACAATGATGCCCTCAGCAGTTCCAAACCCTGACACCACCAAAACATAAATGATGTATAATTCTCAAGAAATTGAAAAGCAAACCAAGAGATTTAGAGGAAAATGCATCGTAAAGAAGAACGTTTATTACTAACTTCCTTCATAGTTATATTAACCACTTTCTCTTCAAGGAAACTGACATTCTGAACGTTGAACTTGTTGAGAAGAATAATGCTAGAAATGCTGGACATGGGTGTCACCACCAAATCATCCATCACCATGTATGTCACCACACCCTTCACATAGCCTCCTCCTTCACTGCTAGATGATGATGATCTTGATGATGGTGATGATGATGCCACATTGGAAGTCTCAGAATCAATGTAGGTTACCTCAGTGGACATGTGGTTCCTACAATTAGGACACCTAGTAGTCGCAGTGTCGGTAATGTACTTGGAGTGGCAACTGCAACATCGGTAGTATTTTGGCTGTTTTCCATCCGTGTTTGGAAGTAAGAGAGGAATGTTGTCAGCATTGAAAGATGATTTTGGTTTCAAAATGGAATCTTTGTTTAGGTTTGGCTGCATGTATGTGGAACTAAGTATCTCCACACTATCATACAGATTTCCTAAGCTCCCCACCATCTTCTTCTTTGTTAGGAGATTGATTATGGAGGCTAGTGGTAGAGACAAGAGACCGAAAAGAAAATCAACAACATCTTTGCTCGCTTCGGCAAATAATATTCTGTTGGCTTTCTTGTCGACCAGAAGCTTTATAGTCATCTCTGTTTTTGCCATTGCTGTGTGTATTAGTTTGCGCTTTTTCTTTTCTTTTTTTATGGGAAGTTTGCTTTGTGAACCATGCTATTGCTCTATCTGTGATGGTCTGTTTAATATTTATAGATAAATGTGTGAGGAGGGAGATGGAAATAGTAATAAAGCATGAGGGTCGTAAGATATTTACCCATGAAGGAGATAACTTCGTTATTAAGTGAAGACTCTCCCAACCTTTTTTTTTATTTAACTTAGGGAAGAAGGTATTTCACTTTACTTTTTTGCTTTAAACGTTTTTAGTAAGCTAGTCCCGCGCTGAGCTTAATGCTTTGGTCTCAAAGGACAATGATCTTTTTTTTTTTTTTTCATATACTTTTCGTGAAAGTGAGTAGGGAAAATTATTAAAAGAAAAAGTAGGGATCCAGTCAGGTGTCCCGTTCCTAACCAAGGTCAGGTGGGCCCCCATTTTAAGTCATTTGGCATTTCTTTTGTGACCTACTAACAGTATGGATATGTTGTCCATCCCTTGGTGAATTACACACAAAAAATCAATTTGAATATTGATGATGTGAATCCATTGATAACAGCATTGTCTTAAGAATAATTTCTAATTGTTCGATTTAAATTATTCTATAAGAGATTAGATCTAGTGGATATAAGTGTTTGATACAATTTTTGGTATGTAGGTTCACCAAGGGATGGACCACGGATCACATATTCATATGTCAATGGATCCCTAAAAATGCCACGTGACATAAAATAGGGTGCCACTTGACCTTGGTTAGGAATGGCTCACCTGATTAGATCCCTACTCCAAAAGAAAAAGTCAGGATCCAGAACGATGATCAATTCTTATAACAACACTAGATGTCTGTGTGACACATTTGGAGTTCAAACACATGGACTGTGTGCACAACATGGTTAAGAGCCTTGGGTGTTTCAAACTTCAACAAAAATGTGCCATGTTGACACTTTACCTTTATTATAGGAACAAGACAAATTATTGGATCCCAAGTCTTTTCAAAATTGTTAACATAAATCATAACCCCAGTTGAAGTAGTGTTTTCGTTAAAAGCTTATTTTTGTGATTTAATTCCAAAAATACCCCTACTTATTTTTGTTGCCAACCTTAAAATGTGTAATTTTTTAAAATTTTATTAATTATTTTGTTAGTTTATACTATTTGATAATAATTTTTTTGGGGAGAATTACTTAAAGGACCTTGGTGGAGGGACATTTTTCTAAATAGTCCCTAAGTTTGGGTGGTCTCTTAGTGGTTCATTTAGTAAAATTTTCTTTTCTTAATAGTCATTACCTCATCTCACGTTTATAATGTCTATGAAATACCTAAGCTACCCTTTTTGGATCTTTTCACTTAGGATTTCCAATGGTGATTGCGATCATTTACAATGATCATTGATAATGGATGACAAATGATATTCTCTTAAGGTTTTTTTTTTTTTTTTTTTTTTTTTGTAATTATTTTTTTTCCATATACTTTCGTAAAAGTTAGTAGTCATCAATCTAAATAACAAGAAATTTATTTTTGTTGCATTTTCATAGAATTCGGATATATCATTTGCACAACGCCTTGTGTATTGAGGGTATTCACAATGTAGATACACGAACTTAGAAACCTTTAGGGAGGTTTTGAACTCATCTACATGGGTTTAGGAGTTTCCACCATTCAATTAAAGTGTGAATAGATACAATAAAAAAGTTTTTTAAAATTTTATTTTTTGGCTTGTAGTGACTCACATATCCAAAAAATAAAAGAAATGATTTACTTAGATATCTATAGTAAGAAGGTTCGGTTGAAGGACAAGGAAGGTATTAGACACCTTATCCCACCCATTCTAAAATGATTACTAATATATGACCATAGGTGAAGATTTGAAACTCTTTTTGGGTTTTGAAAATAGAAAAAACTATACAAAAACTAGAAGAAAAAAAAAAAAAGCTATAATCCTATTTTAAAAATGAACAAATTAATATGATGAGCAAGGCTCTACTAGAAGTAGGTGCTTATTATTTTTTTTTTGTGAACTTGTGACTTTGATGAAAATCCACACAGATTTAATCATTTAGAGTCCTAAAACTTCAAAACAAGTTTATGTACTCCTCAGGGAGACTTTTTTTTTTAAAATTATTGATAAGTTGAGGATATGAAGGGCCCCACCCTGATATATTAATTAAAAACTAATGTTGAAAAAAACAGACATTCAAATCTTCCAAGATGATATTATACAGATCCACAAGAACATTCAAAGAATAAAAAAAACTTAAATTTTCATGAACTGCTCTACTCCTAGCTAACCAATCAACAGTTTTGTTAGATTCTCACCACGAAAACTCCAACTCAATTGAATTAAAGACACGCATAACAGATTTGATCTCTTTGACCATATTAATAACTTTCCACGGCGTATTCCATTTTTCCTTGATCCCTTGAACCGTAAGTAACGAATCTGAGTTGACAATTACATCCAAGTAACCTCTCATCAGCAAATGACTCAAACCATGAAGAATGGCCTCCATTTCTATAGTTATGATATCTGTATGCATTGAAGGACCAAACCCAACAGTCAACAATTCTCTACTATCATTCCTTGCTATGAATCCAATTCCAGCACCATTCTCTGACAACGAGCCATCAATGTTCAACTTGACCACGCCCATTGAAGGAGGATTTCATCAAACCTCTCTATTTTCTTTAACAACCATCTCTCCATTACAGCCCCATAATTGGACCAAATGAAAAATAGCTGCTATAGGCGTCTTTATACCTTCAAGCTTTCCACATACATCTGTCATAATCATTTGGCTAAGCTGTTGCACAGTGACTTCCCTCTCCTCGAAAATTTGTCGATTCCTCTCACGTCAAAGATGATAAATGGTTGAGCAAAACATAAGGCTCAATACATTCGAAATGTGCGCTTGGTTACAAACAAAATCAACTTCATCTTCGATATTGCCCACAGTCTGTCTAACTAGTCCACCCCAGTTCAACACAATTTCCCAAGTTGCACTACAATATCTACACTTGAAAAAAGATGCTCGTTATCTTCCACATTGTTACAACACAATACACATCGAGAGACCAACAATAATCCCCTCTTCCTCAGATTCTCAATTGTTAAAAGACTTTTATTAGTCGCAAGCCAAGTAATAAAGGAATGGCGTGGAATCTTCAGCTTATTCCAAACCACCTTATGCCAATTGATTTCCGCTTCATGTCTTCAAATTGAATCCTAAGCTAATTTTAAAGTGAACTTGCCATTGGAATTGGCCTTCCAAACTATCTTATCTTTTTCTTTTGGCCATGCAGGGTGATGATTTTCCACTTGATTTGCAATCTCAGATAATCGAATCTCATCTTTAACTAAGCCCTCCCATCTATTATTCCCCGCAAAATCAGAAACCAACACATTAATAGTACTATTCATACGAACCACAACTCTTCTCCCAAACTGATCAATCAACGTACCACCCTTTAACCACAGATCATTCCATAATTGAATTGAGGACCCATCTCCCACTAAAAATCTAATATGATTTTTAGAAACATCACGGACTTTCGTAATACCTTTCCAAGATAGAGTCTTTGTTAAACAATTTCCTTTGGAGTGGATTCAATTCTAGAAAGTCTTTTCATCTAGTTAGTTAGTCTAAAGTTTGTCGGCCTTTAAAAAAAGTGGACTTGGAATTAGAATAATTAAAGATTGGAATACCATTGGGCTCATGAAACTTTTTTGGAATTAGTTGGTCCAAACATCACCATCTATTAGCTTCTTGAGCTCCTCCTCCTTTTTGTCTTGAATATGGGTCCAATTTATAGGAGTTTGGAAGACCCTTGGGGATAAACTTATCCCAAATCATGGAGTCCTCAATATTTGCAATAAAACCTCTATAGAAAACCTAAATGACCTCTACTCTCCTTCGACTTAAATGAGATAACGAAATCTTGATACACCAATACTTAGTACAAGTAGAAAGATACATATCGAAACAAATACTTCTCGTGATACAAAATATAAATAAATAAAAAAAAAAGAGTTTGGAGTATTAAATTATGTCTTTCACTCTCCTAAGGTCTCACCAATCATGACAATTAAGAGGGTAGGATTGTAAAAGGTCCTAGTTTTTAGAAAATTATTTGAAGAAGGTAGAAAAGTCATAAGTCATTGGCTTTGGGTCAAGTGTGAAGGAAACAACCCAAATGACATGTAATTAAATGGTAGGCTTTTGACTTCTTTGATTATTTTCCTTGAGAGAATCTCTAACAAATTAATGATAGATTGGTCATTAGACACAAATTTTAAATAGTTCTCTTGGGTGGACAAAGTAACTATAAACTTTAGAAATTGGTCAAATTACATTGAATGCCAGGAAATTCTTTGAATTGTGAAGAATATAGAAGGGGTAGAAAAGAGATTTGCCTCTAATGTGTCTCAACAAACTAAAGTTAATGAGGTAATTGACCTTAAGTGGAAACCAATCAAGATTAGAATCCTAATTAGGGAATTTGGTGAATTACTAAAAAGAAAGATAAAAGAATTATTTAAGCAAATAAAACAAAGATAAAAAAGTAAAATGAAAAGGTTTTCTAAAGGAAATACAAGATTAAGAAGTGGTTTAAGGTAATTAACCTTAACAAATTTGAATGCACATGAGACTTAAAACTGTCTAATAGACTTGGCCTTAGGTGACTAATGGCTAGTGCAAAATTTTCTTCTGGTTGTTGGTCACCTTCATAATGAATAAAAATTTCTTTTGATCGTTGGTAACTTTTAACCAGGCCAAAAAATTAAGCCTGGCTGTTGGTTACCTCCATACCAGGCTAAAATCACAAATGCAGTTTTATTTGTTGACTCCACGTAGGATCTTTGGGACTACTTGAACATTGACTTAAGTCAAATCCCTTCTCGGAAGGTCTTTGGTGCTCTCGAGTTCGATCTAGACAAAAATAGGGTGTCTACACACAATTTACAAAAATACCACATTAGGAAAGCTATCAATACACACAGTGTTCTGTGATTGGTCAATCCAAGATTCGATGAAATTTCAAATTAACTTTATTATGAGCAAAAAATTCTCCATAAATAACCTCTTCTTTAAACTTTTGCAAAAATTCTTCTATTTTTTTCCCCAAAAATCAAATCTCTTCAATATTTGAAAGTGGATATTCTATAGCTCTTTTTTCCTATAGTTCTTGTAGCACTTTATAATGATTGAAAGAGTGCCACATCATCCATCTAAATATGGGAGTTCAGTGACCATCCACTTTTAAACCTTTGATCAAGTGAAAAAAAATGTTTATTTATTTTTCAAATGATAAGGATCATCAATAATAGAGGATTAAGTTGTAATTTTTCTGTCAAGGTGGTGTTCTAAGTTCTAACAACTGTGGGAAAAGTACTACAGGGAGCAATAAAAAAAACTTGCCACAAAGGATCTGCTCCCTCAATTTTAGGATTAGACATTGAGCGAGAGGAAGCTACTCCCCCCTCCCACCAATTTTAGACAAGCCCTTCCCATGTTTTGTTCAATATTTGGAGTTATCCTCCGTGTTTCCAAAGATAACATGCCCCCTCCCAAATTTTAATCTATAAAATCCATGCCTCATTCCCAATTGTGTTTTCAAAACTTACGACATGCCCCTCACAGATTTTGGTCAAAGCTAGCGATAATCTACCCCTTTGGTTCCATTTAGTCCCACGTTAAGCCCACTTAGAGTATTTCACTTTACTGTTTAAAAAAATTGAAATTGGGCCTGCCATTGAAGATGCTCTTAGGATCTATTTGAGAGATTTTTCTTTTGAATCGTGATAATCAGACTACCCCAAGAGGTAAACTCAATCAACTACCCTGACATGACATGTTCGACAATCGTAGATCTGCGCTCCTTAGGATACATGGCTGCACTTCCATCATAAAAATGTGTATCTCGAGGGAACTGTGTATCCTGAGGAATACAGATCTACAGTTTCCAAACTTGTTACATCAGGTAGTCAATTGAGTACGCCACGTGAGGTAATCAGATTATCACGACTTTTTTTTTTTTTTGGGTAAGTTGTTTGAGAGCACATGGAAACTGAAGGTCCCACCTTAGCTACGTTGGTAATGCTGGAATGCCATTGGATTTACTGCAATTTTTTACGTTTCTGACATGGAGGTGCACACATAATCGTAAATGCGTTGGGACCGGTTTTTAGTGGATTTGGCTTTTAAAGGTCTGAAAAGTGAAAATCTAATTAAACCCAGCCTGTCTGATTCTTAATATATTTACCTCTTTATTAGTTTTTCTTGTACTTCTTTTGAACTTTTGTTTTTTTTTTCATTCTGTAATTCTGGGCTACTGAAAGAAATGTGAATTTCTTGTTCAGAAGACATGAGAACAAATAATGGATACATCCTGGGAACATTGTGTTGATTTTCTATTTGCAGATTCTTCAGAATCCACGTCACATCCTGGTTCAATCCATCCTCACTAAGCCATTAGTTATCTGACATTTCAGATGGTGAAACCCATAATTGTTCACTAAGCCAGTAATTACCTGCAATAGAAAAAAAAATTGATTTCGAAGAAGATGAAACCCATAATTATTCACTAAGCCATTAATTAGAAAGCCTTTGTGGGTGTTTTGGGAGAGGGGTTGGAAACATTAATAGAACATGAGATTTGATTAAAGGGTGAATTACCCTTCCTTGAGTTGAAAATGAGTTATTTACGATTCTGACTAACTGTTCATTTTAATTATCAAAATGTGAATGATCAAAAACAAAGATTACACAGATTCGATTATGTCTATATTGAGTTTTATCTTTTGTTGGTCTAAAGTATATAAGGAGCTTAGGGGCTTGTTTTTTGAGGATTTTTTTGTATAATTGAGATGGGATTTGTGGGTATTTGCGTGGATAGATCTGGTTTGTAAGGCCTTCCAGATTTGTCAACTCGACCGATTTAGTTTTTTCTTGAATGCAATGCTACTAATCAAAAAAAAAAAAAAAAATGTGAATGATCAGGTTTTCGCTAAAAAAAAATCAGAAAGTTAACGAATTTGGCGATTTTAAATTGACAATTTCATGGGTTTAAATAGTCACTTTAAACGTGCAAAATAGTCATTTTAAAACCCCTCCAAATTCATTATAGTTCACATTTTGATAATTAAAACGAACAGTGATCCGAAATCATAAATTCGTCAAAGGTTGATCACTTTTTCTTAAATATCCCTTGATTAAATATTTTCTCAATAAGTGAAACTTTGTTATTAGATTAAATATTTGTTACATA
Source organism: Akebia trifoliata (assembly GCF_017979445.1). NCBI lineage: Eukaryota > Viridiplantae > Streptophyta > Magnoliopsida > Ranunculales > Lardizabalaceae > Akebia > Akebia trifoliata. The sequence goes on along the minus strand of NC_141380.1, from coordinate 6,383,067 downwards.
TCACTTAATCTAATTACAGACCATGGAAATAGTTAGGCCTGTCAATGGATAGTCGAAATCCGAATTTGAATCCGAATTCGAATTTGAAAATTCGGATATTATCCGAAATTTTCGGATATCGAATTCGGATTCGGATAGTTTTTAATATTCGATAGTATTTTGGATACGAATTCGGATATACATGATTCGAATTTGATAATATCCGATTTGAAATATAATAATAAGTAACTATTTTTTTATTTTTCATTTAGGTTTGAAGTCGAGTTTCAAGTTCTGTCGAACAGAACTCAACCAGCCCTCGTCTTCTTCTACGGTTCTACCTTCATCTTCTTCAATCCGACAACGGTGGCCCTCAGCCCTCATCGTCTCCGACAGCCCTCATCGTCTTCAACCCTTAGCGGCTCAGCCAATAACTCAGCCCTAATCATCTTCGAACTTCATCTTTTTCAAACCGACAGCGGACGGCCCTCTGCCCTCATCATTTTCAACCCCCATCATCTTCAACCCTCAGCCAATAACTCAGCCCTAATCGTCGTCGAACTTCATTTTCTTCAATCCGACAACGGACGGCCCTCTGCCCTCATTGTCTTCAATCCCTTCAACCGTCATCTAGTCATCTTCTTCAATCCGACAATCTTGGACGTCAATAAAAACAGAAAATTGGGGTTCGTTCTATCCCTTCCTTCTTGACTTGTCTTTAGTTTTATTTATCCCCTTTAATTTTTTTTTTTATTTTTATTTAATAGATTTGTAATCTCAAATTCGAGAGAGGAAGGAATTTCAGAGATTAAGCTTGTCTTTAGTTTTATTTATCCCCTTTAATTTTTTATTTTGTATTTTTATTTAATAGATTTGTAATCTCAAATTCAAGAGAGGAAGGAATTTCAGAGATCGAGAAGGAAAAGAGGTAAAGAGATCTAATTCTTGTCAAATTATTTATTTTTTTCCGTAAAACTGATCGAAGAGATCAATAAGAATCTTGTTTGATGTGTGGTTATAAATTGAGAACAAGGGTTTTTTTAATCCCTAGTTGTCTTGTCTATTTGAAGTGTGGTTATAAATCTCGGACGATACCAACTCTAGAGAGTCATCTCGGTCTGGAAGGCATTCGAGCGAAATTTATATATAATTCAGTAGGAATAAGCTTATGTTTAAAAATTAGAATACCAATTATTTATTTTTCTTAGTTTTTAAGAATTCAAAAATGTTGAGATTAATCTAGTAGTTAAGTTCCAGTACAGTAGTTTATAATTTAGAGATAATAGGCACAAGCACTTAATAAGTAAAATTGATTTTTCTTTGAAGATGATTGGGTGGGTCTATTTTATTTTTGAGCTTTTGATCACTTTGTTAAATATTATTATCTTTTGTTTGATAATTCAATTAGTAATCCAAAATCCAAATAGCTAAGTAGGATATATGTTGTTGGTATTTTATAGGTTATAATGTCTCAGTCTGATCCATTAGCTAATACAACTCCTAGTGTTGCATCTGCCCCTTCTCCTATCATTGGTGATGAGTGTAATGATGAAGCAAATACAAATGATATGGTTCCATTAACCGATACTATAGATGATACATCCTTAGAAACTAAAAGTCAGAAAAGGAGGTCAAAAGTATGGTTGAAATTTGATGAAAAGAAATTGGGGGATAGGAGCATTCAAGCAATTTGTATGCATTATAAGAGGGCATTTGACGGTTCTAGTTCAAAAGGAACTACACATTTGATGAATCATACAAAGACTTGTATGAGAAGATCAAATAAAGATGTCAAACAACAATTATTGTCCGTTACAAAATCTAGTAAAGAACCAGCAAAATTGACAAATTGGAAGTATGATCCTGAAAAAAGTAGAATGGATTTTACGAAAATGATTGCGAAGCATGATTATTCTTTCTGTATGGGTGAGCATGAGTATTTTCAATTATTTGTCAATGGCATTAATCCCATGGTTAAGTTCTATTCTAGAAATACAAGACGGGCTGATTTAATGAAAGTTTACAATGAGATGAAAATTGGGTTACAAGACTTGCTTGATCAACTACCTTCTCGATGTAGTCTGACAACAGATCTATGGACATCTGATCATCAAGAACTCAACTATGCTTGCCTGACTTGCCATTACATAGACTCTGATTGGAGATTGAATAAAAAAATCATATCTTTTGAATTAATTCAAGGTTCATATTCTGGGGAAGCTTTGAGTAGATTTATCAAATCTAAAGTATTAGACTGGAATCTTGATAAAAAGATATTTTCAATCACAGTCGATAATGCATCTAATAATGATGTAATGGTGTAGACACCCCATTTTTGCATATGCCTAATTCAACAATTCGTCACCCAGTTACCGTGAATTCCTAATGATGATCGTAAAGAACTCGAAGGTTTGTGAATATTATCCCTGATTCCCTCCGTTTCCACTTTTTTCATCTCCCCTACTCGTTACGACTCGACATAGAAATTTACACACGCTTAGGATCGCCACACGTTACACCTGATTTAGCAAGTATGTACGCTTAGGTTCGCTACACAGTTCGATAACCTAGAGACTTCGCCACGCTAGGGAAACACGACTTTAAAACATAGAGATAATCACGTCGGGACTGAAAGAAACTTCACGCTAAAATTCGTAAAAATCTGCAAAAATCGACACAATGACAACAATACCCTTCATGAATTTCGGACCTCCGAAAGACCTTGAAAGTGCCTTTATTGCACTCAGAACATGATTTCGAGTCTAACAGGACCTAAACCGACGAAAACAGAAAAATTGGAGAAAAATCATAAAAATGTCTGAAATGCCCCTTGACCTCCAAACTCAACTTAGATATCTCGATCCTTAGGAAAATGTAATAAAAAATGAAATCAAATTTAAAATCTAATCAAACTCAAATTTAAAATTAAACAATTAGAACTTAAAATTTAATTCATAATTAAACAATTAAAATCTAATTCAAAATTAAACAATTAAACATTTAAAATTAAAATCAAACAACCGATCAAATTAAAATCAAAATGCAATCGATAAATTAAGTCCAAATCGAAATCAAGATAAAATCGACAAACGAATTAAAATTGAAATCGGACTCTCACCGACCAATTAAATTGAAAGAAAAACTCAACCACAAATTCAAACCGATTGACAAAATTAATAAATTAAATGACCGATTAAACCAATAAAATCAAAATCAAAGTTAAACCAATAAAATTAAAATTAAATTTAAACCAATAAAATTAAAATCAAATTTAAACTAAGAAAATTTAAAATCAAATTGAAAAACTAAGAAAATTTAAAACAAAATTTTTAATCAAAGCTACGATCGACCAATCATAACTCAAGATTATAGTAGTACGAGTACCGTGGGAACATGACTCCCCATTCTCCCAAAAGAAACGCTTGAAAATGGAAAGGACGTACAAGGATTAAAAAAAAAGAGAAACAAGAGAAACAAAAGACAAACGCGCTAATTTTTAAAAAGTGCTGAAAATAATTTTTTTAAGCAATAAGCACTAAAAATTAGTACAAACAAACACCGCCTAAAATAGAAATTGAGTTCTATTTAAAAGAGAGTCGTCTCTCTCTAAGGGAGGTGGCTGGATCTCCTCTTCTTGAACGGTTTTAAGGTCTCCCTCTCAACATCCATAGGCTGACCTTCGACTCTCTCTCCCTGCACTCTCTGCTCTCCCTCTCTTGGAGGTTCATCTCATCTCCTCTCTCACTCTCACAACCTCTTACTGCGTCCTTTCTCTTCCCCATTAAACCTGCAACTCACACAGCCTCTTGCTGCCCTCTCCATCATCCCCATAAGCCTGCAACAACTTTCAACCCAGACCCCTCTCTCTCAACGTCCTTGGATCTCTGCACTTCGTCTTCCTCTCTTCTACCCATTCTCAAGTTCTCTAACAGTCCCCATTTCCCTCTTCTCTCCCCCACGTCCTCTTGGACAGCAACGAAGCAAGGAAGAAGGAGAGAACAGTGAGGAAGAAGAAGAAGAAAGAAGGAGTCTTTCCTTCGTATCTCTCTCTCTCTCTCTCTCTGCTATCTCGGAGGTTCATCTTTCTGCTCTCCCTCTCTCTCTTTCGGAAGTTCAGACTTGCTGCCCAACACCACTCAACGTCCTCTTCCAATCTAATCTGCAAATCACTCCTCCATAGCTACCCCCACATCTCAACCTTATACCTTCCTCACGTTTTCAGCCCCATTGTCTCAATATTTCAGCCTGTAAATCATCCCCATTCATCGCAGTTGCAGCTCTCTAAACGTTATTATTCTGAAACCACTTGCAACTAACGGTTTCAGCCATTAACAACAGCCCATCTCTTCTTCATAAGACCCTACCGGAAGTCTCCTCCACTGCTGCAACAGCACTCCCAGTCCTCTTTACCACGTCCTCACGACGGCGAACGCTCACAAGCATTCGGGTGATACCTGAAGGAACCCACTCATTGTCCCTGTCCAATAGGTACGTATGTATATATATCTTATTTTATTTTTAACTTTTGTGTTCTCATTTTCTTCTCGTCTGTCATGACATTTTTTTGTATTAATAGAATTCAGGAAATATTATCTATGTAATTTTAATTTTTACTTTTATTTTCATCTTTGCGTATTCATAGGATTAGGAGATGTTTTTTAGTTCATGTAGTTTTTTTTATTTTTTATTTTTATTTTTTAGATCGATAGGTCGAGGAGAATGTTTGTTTGCGTAGGTTTTATTTTCCTATTTTGTTCTTTTTGCATGTTAGTATGATTAGGAGATTTTTTTTTCTTTAAACATCATGATCACTATGCTTGAATTAGATTCGCATGATTGGTGATGATATTCAAGCTCATCTATTATTTTGAAAATTGGCCGAGTGAGATTTTTCTTCAAATTTTGAGATTGTGCACGCGTTGGTAATTAGGGATCTCCAATTTGGTAAGTGTGATAACATGGATTCTCTGCTTTGATAAATTTTCAATTTGGTGATTTTTGGCAAATCCATAAACTTCTAATTTGGGACTCCATTATTCATATAATTTTCCTCTTTTAGAGATTATTTGTGGATCATTAGAAAACTTGTATTTGAAAACTTTCTTTATATATAGGATTACATAGTTTTCTATTTTAGGAGAATATATTTATAGATTTCTGATTCAGAAATTTCATATTTTAACAATTTTCCAATTTAGAAGATTATGCACATTTTTATATTTAGGAGGTTCATGTTTATGGAAATTTGGGGATTTCAAATTTGGAAACTTACATTTTTTAGAATATTCTATTTTAGAAGATGTATCATTTTAGATTTTTAATTTGGGAATACAGCATATATCTCATGAACTCTAATTTAGAAAATTTTACATTCCTAATTTGAAAATATTAAGTCCCAATTTGATAGGTTTCTATTTGTAATCTTCCTATTTAGGATATTCTCATGATTTTCTATCTTGGACAGTTTGAGGAATACTTGCAGGTGGAATTTCTTAATTAATTTCAAGTCATGGAGCTGATTAGGGCTTTTTCAAACCCTCCCATACTTTGTGGAATTCAAAGAAGAATCACGTGATAATTGGGATAAATTTTAGCCATGGGATTTGGTTGGAAAATCCAACATGAATTGATGATGATGATTGGACTGTGACCTTGACTGTAGTCTTTGTATGTTAACCATAGGATATTTTTTGGATTGTAGTAGAGATCGATCGTATTGATCGGGCGGGTTCGGTGCTTAATACCTTCCGAAACCCGTAATCTGATCCCTTACCCATCTCTTTGATCCGTGGATCGACCCATTATCCATTTGGAGTTATTTATAATTCCTAGACCTAAACTAGGTGGCGACTCCCTTCTTTTAAAGTCCCTTGTTTAATAAATCGGACCCCTATCCACTATTGAGTGAAAAGGGTCGAGGCGATTTCAAATGGCAAGAGATTTGAAATATTGGTTATGCTCCAAAGGAATGTTGGCACTTAATGGTGATTTGTTTCACATAAGATGCAGTGCTCACATTCTAAATTTAATCGTTCAAGATGGGCTAAAAGAGATCGATGGAATTTTGAATAAGATTCGAGAAAGTGTAAAGTTCGTGAAATCTTCTGCATTTAGAGGTCAAAAATTTACAAGTGCATTGGCCCATACGAGGTTAACTGAAAAAGGGGTGTCTAGGGATGTGCCAAACAGATGAAATTCTACGTATTTGATGCTTGATAGTGCTTTAGTCGTACGTTCAGCATTTGAACGATTAACAGAGTTAGCTCCTGATTACAAATGTTTACCATCTTCAGATGAATGGGAAGTAGGGAGAGTTATTTGTGACTGTTTGAGAGTATTTTATGATACTACTCTTCACTTCTCAGGAGTCAAATATCTAACGGCTAACTTATATTTTAAAGGTGTATGTGATATTTATGATAACATCATTCAGTGGCTTGTCTCTGAGCATGATTATGTGCGTCAAATGACCTTCAAAATGATTGAAAAATTTGACAAATATTGGAGTACTAGCAACTTGTTGATGAGCATTGGTGTGGTTCTTGATCCATGTTGTAAAATTGAGTTCATTGAGTTTTTATTTTCTAGAATTTACAGGGAAGATGCTGATATGCACATCAATAAAGTGAAGAAATCAATGAATGAATTATACTCCAAGTATGTCATTTCAAATGATTCTTGTACTGATTTAACTAGTGATTCGATTGGAGATGGTTTGGGTACAGCTCGTGATGGAAGTTCTAATACTGGAAATTCAAGGATGCAAGAAGAATTCAAGAAATTTATCCAAAAATATTTTCAAAATTTACAGCAAGTTCAAAAGACAGAGTTGGATAAATAGTTAGATGAAAGTTTATTTCCACTAGGCGAATATGAAAAGAGTTTTGATGTATTACTTTGTTGGCAAAGTAATGGTCCAAAGTTTCCTACACTTGCTCGTGACATCTTGGCGGTTCCAGTATCTACTATAGCATCGGAATCAGCATTCAGTAGTGGTGGTAGAATAATCACTGAATCTCGTTCTTCATTGAGTCCTGAAGTTGTGGATGCCTTGATTTGCGTAAAAGATTGGTTGCCATCCCTTAAGGGTAAATAATACAAGTGTTATATTTTATTGTGCATATCCTTCCTACTAATTTTTTTTTCTTTTTGCAGATGCTATCAATTTGGTTGATTGAGTTTACGGCGATATGGATCTATATGAACTTTTAGTTTTAGAATTTTTAAAGTTTGAACATTATATCTTTTTTTATTTAAGGACGTTTCAATATGGTTGTAATATTTAAATAACATACTTTTGATGATGGTTGACTAATTGTTATTTAATTTTCTATATGAGTTTCGTATGTATGCCTCTAGTTGAAAATTACAGTAGTAGGCTTCATTTTGTTGCTTATGTAAAACTGAGATAGTAAAATTGGTGTTTCCTTTCAATTCATTTTACAGGAGGCAAGCCTTGGTCCACTTCTCTCTCAGCTCACATCATCTCTAACTATCCAGCTTGGGGTAAGCGTTTGAAACATTTTGTAGCACTTTCAATCTCTGAGTTTTCTTGTGGAAAATGACAACTTCATTCTATCTTGTTGTATTAGTTTAAATATGTTGATTATTGCTTGTGTTTTCTAATTGTTGATGCAAGATCATGGGAGGTGGTACTTTCTAGTTCTATATCTTTCACTGTAAAATTTTACTTTTAGTTCCATAAGCAGCCCCTATACTAATATAGGTGTTTTTATTCATTTGGGGGATCCCGTCCCATAATCCATTATCCTCAATAATGATTGGAAAACGCAGCAAGTCTACTTGTGTTGGGTACTTGAAAACATCAGATGAACTTCGCAATGCTTACCTTGATAAAACTGCTAATATATTACTATAATTATTTTTTTGACAAATAAAAATTACTTTAATCATGGAGATGGCATATTGCATATGTTTGTCAAGCCATTTTAGTAAATTAATTGTTAGCAAATCATTGCATGCATTACATGTGTAGTAATCATGAACAGGATCCCTATAATCACAACAAATGTGTGTTAAATTGCTTTGAGATACATGATATGGCCTCAAAAAATTAATCTTGCATCCCTTTTTTAAGGTCTGTTAATCTTACATCTAGATTAACCCCACATGTCCATTAGTATAAACAGCAACATACATGCCTTTTCCCAAATACAGAGAATCATCTATCTTCAGCCTTGTCTTAGTAAAGGCATGTCTTCATATCTTTCTTTACTACTTATATGATACATTGCTTAATGTAGAGTCGAATGGAAAAAGAAGTTCATGGAGCCAATCACAATATCTATAATAAGGCATATACGATGATGGTGATGATATGTTTTTGGTTGGCATATTTGCAGTTGTATGTTAGATCATGACATTCTGAATCTTAGGATGTGATTTATTTTTCTGATCAGTGATTATTTTGAATCGACATTCTAAATCAATTTTAGTTTGTTGATGAAACTATATTTCCATGCTATGCCTTTCTCAAGCAATCATTGTAATAAGTTGCATTCTAAGATGCTTTTAATTGCTTTTTGGTCCTCATATAACCTAGCCAAAAGTGTAGTATTTAGAATTGGAGGTGTAGCCAGTTACATAAGGTCATAAGTAATTTAGGATTTAGTTCTGGAGAGATTTAGAAGGAGATTAGCCCTTAGGAATTTAGGATTTTATCCAAAGGGCAAAGTTATTTTACTATAAGAGTTTGCATTCATCTCTCTTGATGTACTTTCTTTCTCTATTCATCATTCCTTGCTCTGTTGCTTGCTGTATTGAGAAACTGAAAAAGGGAACTTTCTATGGAACAGAATGAATGATTCATTCAAAAGTGGTATCTTGATTGGAGAAAGGTCTTTATAACAAAATCAGGGTGCCACTATTTGGCCACTCAAAGAAACTAACAAGACTTTTTCAGGCAAGTTTTTATGGATATTTGGAGAAGTGCAAAGAATTGTTGGAGAGAGATCAGTGTTGGAATGTATGTAGCAACAATTTTGATTGGGTTTGCAATATCATCAGGTCTTCTTATCTTATGGGTGTCGAGAAAGATATTTTCAAAATTTATCAAGAATTTGCCGAAAGGATTCGAGTGGAAGTGGGGAGCTATTTGTTGTCATACATGTATTGATATATGCAAGACTTAAGTCTAAGTCCCTTATTTTCAGATACATGTGATTGTGTTATGCACACTATGACTTGCTTAAAAAAAATTACAAATGGTCCTTTTGGCACAGTTCCAACTCTTAGACACTCTCTAATAAGTGGTTTGTGTCTTTCTAATTGTTTTATTATTTTTTAAAACACCAATGCATTTTCTTACTGCTTTCATAATGTTTCCATGATAGTTGCCCTGTCCTTTAGGCTCCAAACATAGTCTGATATTTAAATCATAAACCATGATCTTCATTGAATCAAGTCCTTGACACATTTTGTTATGTGATACAAGTGGCGTCCTTTCTTATTCATTCGTGGTGATTGGCTTAGTGTTGCCAAGCGATGCAAGTCTGTTAATACAGTGGCGTCCTTTCTTTGGTGGATAATTGGATTCTACTGGGTAGTCTCTGGTGGTGAAATCCTTTCGCAAAATGCTCCACATTTGTACTGGTATGCCTTGAACTTATTTCTTTTTGTAAGGAATGTCATTTGATCCATTTTCATTTGATTCAGTGGATTTCATTATTGGGTGTATTGAAGTTTCCATTTGTAGAATCCTGGATTTGGGCTGCTTTCAGACATATTATGCTGTCTTTATATGTTTTTGTAAATCAATCAAATGCTTGAATCTTTTCTAACAATGGATGAAGTTTAACATTTTCAAAATAATGAAGTGATCTACATTGAATGAGCTTGAACTAATTTTGCAGACCAAACTCTTATAGTAGGGGTAAGAAAAGGTATGGATTCTATTGTTTAATTATGGATACTTTTTTTTTCCTTTTTAATAATCACATTCTTGTTTTGTTGCACCTTCTAGCTTTGTTTGAAGCCCATTCTTCAACTATTTGAAGCTCACGCAGGATGGGCTACTAGGCGTCAACCGTGAGTAGTCTCTGAATTAGATGTAATCTTATAGAGTAAGTAAGTGCTTCATCTCCAATTAAGAACTTCTGTATTCTTGCAGCTATTGTCATATATATACTTCTAATGGAGTGTCACTACACGATCTATCAATTTGTCTGGCAAATGGTCAAAGTCTTGCTGCAAGTGACGGTGATGATATGTGTACCTTATGTGAAGAGGGAGGGAACCTAATTCTTTGTGATGGATGTCCTCGAGCATTCCATACAGGTGCGGATTTTTCTTTGAAATGAGTGTACCTTCCCTGCATTTTGTATGTATACTTGAGTTAATGTGAATTGTTCCATTTGGTGTATTATGGTTTGAAGTTGTGATTCTACATTTCTTGTTTATTGTTCAAACTGACAAATTTATCATTTTTTTGGTGCTTTTTTTTTTTCTTTTTTTTGAAGTTCTTATAAATATCAGCAAATGCTTCAGTTAGTGATGATGTTAGGCTTGATAACTCTCTGATTGACACATATTTTATGCTGATCTGATCTGATAATTGTTTTTCATGGTTACCTCCAGTTTTTGGCATTTGCAGATTGTTTGGAATTACTTCAATTACAATGCATTCCTGAAGGTGAGTGGTACTGTCCAGACTGCAAAGATAAAATAGGGCTTGGCGGAAAGGCACTTTCTCGGATTAAGGACTGGTCAGAGTTATGGTAGGAACTTTGTTATTGGAATCCCAAAAAATACTTCACCAAGGAACTGGTTCAGTGAAAGAAGAGGAGTGCAAGATTACTAATTCTAAAATCATAAACCGAAGAAAATCTAATCCATAGATACCAACTTTCAATTAGGTACACACAAAATTCAAGGGCACTCAAAAATTCAGCCTAAGCATCACTCAAACTAATTTACCTAAAAAATAGCTGAGTTCTTCGTGTTGAGTTGGTCTTAGTTTGATTGTAGTTTAGGCTACGGAGCTCTTCTTAAAACCTTGGAAATACGTTTGGTTGTTCAATTTTGCATTTAGCTTATGAGTTGCTTTTAATCATGCATCTGCAGAGGGGTGGACTTATCAGGCAAGAGCTTGCAAAGTTGAAGAAGTAGACAGCCTCTTAAGAGTTGGTTCAGTGCAAATTTCAGTTTTGTTAAGTGCTTTGCAAGTTGTGGTGGTTATTTTCAATTTGTTTTCATAAATTTGGAGATTCAAAGCAGTTTAAGTGAAACCATCTCATTATGTGTCATTTTTGTCACCAGACCCTGTTATTGATATTAGCTTTAGCTGATTTTTTTGTTTTTGAGGGAATTCAGGTGTTCTCCAATTTGCTTTAACTTGCAAAATGTGTACTAATAATTAATTTTGCACCTACTGGTGCTATCGTAATTTCAATTAGAGGAATATGTTTGAATGGAACAAGAGTGTTTCTGATCTTAGTAACAGAAGAAGAGGACTTGTCCTCGTGATGGGGTGGTGTTAGAAAATGTTGGTCTGGCAATAGAATTTCTCTAAATAAAATTCAGATAATTTTCGGATAGTAAATAAGTTTCGGATAATTTTCGAATTCGATTTGCAATCGGATTCGAGTCGGATAAATTTCGGATAGTTTTCGAATTCGACTCTCAATCGGATTCGAATCGGATAAATTTCGAATAGTTTTCGAATTCGACTAGCAATCAGATTCGAATCGGATACCATCGGATATCCGATAATTTATTCGGATACGAATTCGAATATTAGTATTGATATCTGATCGGATTTGGATTCGAATTCGAATTCGGATAGCACTAAATTTTTTCGGATTCGGATTCGGATAGAGCACTATCCGATCGGATACATATCCGTTGACAGCCCTAGAAATAGTATTGTTATATAAAGCATATTCGGTGACATAACTCGACTTTGGACTTTTATGAGAGATTACAAGAAAATGACCCCATCAACCTTCTACCAGAAAACCTTGCACTTTTTAAAAAATTCGGTGATTTTCAACATTTACAAATTTTAAGAGAAAACATTGTTTTATTTGGATCTGAGTCCACTTCATAATTTTGAAAGAACCCTCATCGTTACAAGACACTTTAATATTAAGTAATAAACAAGAGAATTATGCCCTGTTTCGTAACATGCATAACATTTGCAAATGCAAAACAAAAAATAAAAATTAAAATTAAAATTATTTTTATGAGGCTTGGTTGCACAATGCAAATAATTTGCATGGATCATCAAACTCTTAAGAAATTTCAGCAAATAATTTGCACAAAAAAATAGTGCAACAAATCATTGCAAAAGTCATTCCACCCTTTACTTGTATAAAGTTACCCAAACACCCGTCCATTAAAGATCCTCTCATTTGCACATGAAATTACAAAACGGTGAATTACCATTTCGTGAGCTAAAAATGAGTTATTTACTATTTCGGCTAACTGTTCATTTTAATTATCAAAAAGTGAATGATCACGTTTTCATTAAAAAAAAATTCAGAATAGTAACAAACTCGGTGGTTTTAAAGTGGTTAGTTCCCATTAGTCGCTTTAAAACCTCCGAATTCATAAGTGTTCACGTTTTGGCAATTAAAATGAATAATGAGCCAAAATCATAAATTTGTCAAAAGTTTATCACTTTTTCATAAATATCCCTAGGAATAAATACGACTCTTTGGTGAATGCTACTACAATTTCTGTTCACAATATAAAGAGATTAGTGAAACATGCTTGGATGCTAATTAAGAAGCTAAGATACATGAACCAAACCACAAATCTTCATAAATATATGTTTAAGCATATAAAAGTGCAACATTTAATGGGTTCGTTTCTTCCCAAGGAAAACTTCAGTTAGAACTGTGGTCGACCACAATGATGTCCTTAGTAGTTCCAAACCCTGAAAAAGAAACACCAAAAACAATAAATATTTCTCAAGAATACAAAAATTAAAAATTATATAAAATAACAAACAAGAGACTTATGCCCTGTTTGGTAACATGCAAATGCAAAAAGATAAATAATAAATAAAATAAAATAAAATTCAAACTACTTTTATGAATGCTTGGTTGCACAATGCAAATGATTTGCATGGATCATCGAACTCTAAAGAAATTTCAGCAAAAGATTTGCACAAAATATAGTGCAACATATCATTTCCCCTTTACTTATATAAATTTCCCAAACACCCCTCCATCAAAGATCCCCTAACTTGCTCATGAAATTACAAAAATAACCCTACCAAAAGGATTATTCAAATACTAGATAGTACAGTATTTAGTATTTACTATATGAATATGTGCATATATTTACAAAAATACCCCTCATCTAAGAAACTTGAAGTTGCATATGAAATTATAAAAATGCCCAATTACAAAAATAGGTCTTAACATGTATACTAGTATGCATGTGAATTTACATAATTACCCCTTATAAAAGATAGGTTACTATAGCAAGAGGACATTTTCGTAATTTGAATAGTTTCCCTCGGGTGGTCGACTAATTAGAAAAAATTGAAAACAAAAAACTTTTTGATATAACAAGAAATCACTACATATTACGGAGAACTTGTATGTTTTCCACCACAAAATATTTGCGTTGCAAATTATTTACTAATACAAATGATTTGTATGCAGGTCCTTAGATGAATATGTATCACAAGAAATTAAGTTTCATACTCACTTCCTTCTTACTTAAATCAACAATCACCTCTTCAAGAAAATTGACATTGTGAACGTTGGACTTATTAAGCAAAGTAATACTAGAAATGGTGGACATGGGCTTCACCACCAAATCATCCATCACCATGTACGTCACAACTTCCTTCACATATCCTCCGACTTTACTTGAGAGGAACGAGTGGAAATCAGGCTTAGAAACTGGTTTGCCCATCAAATAAAATTAAAGGAGAGAAAAGGAAGAGAAAGAGAAAGGAAAGAAACTCATTTAGTCACTTAGATTAGACAACCCAATAGAAGAACTGAGGAAAAGATTTTGAAGAGAGATAAGTAACATACATCGAAATTGACAAGTAAACATGGAGATGACATGTTATCAGGACTCTTGAAAAAGAAAAAAGAAAAAAAAGAGAGCCCCTTCAACCCCAGTTTACTCAAAAAAAATTGAACAAAAAATAAATAAATAAACAACAGATTTAGATCAAAATGCATAAGAAAGAAGAAGGTTTCTTACTTCATGCATAGTTAAATCTACCTCCTTCTCCTCAAGGTGACTGACTTTCTCAATGTTGAACTTGTTGAGGAGAGTAAATATAGAAATGGTGGACATGGGCGACACCACCAAATCATCCATAACCATGTAAGTCACCACACCCTTCACGTAACCTCCTCCTTCACAAGATGACGATGATGATGATGATGCCACATTGGAAGTTTTAGGATCAAAATAGACCATCTCGCTGTTCATTTCGCGTCTACAATTAGGACATATAGTCCCTTCAGTTTTGGTCATGTAGGTGTGACTATTGTGGCCATATGAACATGTGTAGTATTTACTAGCCATGTTCGAAGGTAGGAGAGGAATGTTGACAGCACAGAATGATGGGTTTGGTTTCAGAAGAGAATCTTTGTTTTGGTTTGGCTGGATATAGGTGGAACTAAGGTTTTCCAAACTCTCATACAGTTTTCCTAAGCTCCCCACCATCATCTCCTTTGTAAGGAGATCGATTACAGATCCAAGGGGTAGAGACAATATGCCGAAAAGAAAATCGACAAAGTCTTTGTCCACTTCTGCAAATAAGACTCTGTTGGTATTCTTGTCCACCAGAAGCTTAATGGTCACCTCTGTCGTTGCCATGTCTGTGTAAACCATGTTGTCTATGGAGATCTATTTATAGATAAAATGTGAGCTGCCGAGGAGATGGAAATACAAACAAAAACTTATTTACTACAAAAAGACTTCTCCCACATGCCGGACCCACTGATCTTAGTTTCAGCATTTTCCTTTTATGAATGGTGAATGCTTCTAAGATACTTTTAATAATTAATAATGAGTCGGACTAGGTTGACTAACTTAGTAAAATTTTGAATCATACTAAGGGCCGTAGGTCCCACATGGATTACTAGATTGTCAATCCAACACCACAGTCTCCTAGAATTCATAGCAAAACTCATATTCAAGGAAAAAAAAATTCACATCTATATATATATATATAGAAGTTGAACTTGATCTGCAATGTTGAAAATGGAATACAATCAAACTCTCAAATTTAAAATTCAACGGTAAAAAAATTTATTTTTTAAAAATCAAATTCAAAGTTCTCAGAATTTTGTTCTATGCAACCTTGTGGCTTCTTTGGAAGCCAAAGGTAATGGATCAGGAAACATTCCTTACTTAGGAGATTAAGTATTTTACTTTAAAAATAAAGAAAACAGTTTGGATCCTATACACCAGGGGTGGAGGATTTTTCTTTTTTTTCTTTTCCCCCGCTAAGTGAGCAAAGAATATGTAGACTGAAAGAGTAAGGGAATGAAGAGTCATCTTTTGCTCACAGTCCAACAACTGCTTGATATGTGGGGCCAATGACATCAGTAATAGAGAGAAAGCTTCTCTCACTTTCCCCTATGTCCTCTGCCCACAAATTTATTTTTCAAGATTTCAAATATTAAAAAAGGTTGTTAGTCCGACGTCAACAATTCAACATCACAACTTTCTATATTTCATAAAAATATTTATATTCAAAAAATAAATTGTTTTTTGAATTTGATCCAAGGTGTTGAAAATTGAAGGTCACTTAGCATCCAATTTAAAAATAAAAGTCAAAGGTGAAAAATAACTATTATTTTAATTATTTTGTTAAAGTTCATATAATTTATCCTCTACAATCCCATTGCATCGGTTCATGTTTTTGAATGTCACAAGGTGATCAGATCAGAAAGTTTTCTTTTTATAAATATATGTTGAATCTTCCATATGCAGCCCTTTAGAAGCATACAAATCTGATCCAAGGAGTCTAGTTGCCAAGGAACTAACCCTTCCTTAATTCAATCCATTTACCACCAACCAAGTATGAACCTCAATAATGATTCCAAGCACAACCATATTCAGCAACCTTAATGCCTCAAACACTGCCCTTCCAAGAGCCACATTGTTTATAGACCAAGTAACCAGGTTGTTGTGAAGATTAGCATACCCTGGTAATTAATTCCTAAAAAATTATTAATTTTTCAAGTTCTTGATTATGTGGCATGTTCTGAGGTGTGAGGATTCCTCCACCTTCAGTATATACCATTTGGACTCCGAAAAACAAAAGACAAATTTACTCGGAATCTTATTTTATTTGTTACATTTTTATTATAAAACTCCCTTAGAATTCTAATAACTCCAAGGGAATCTTATTTTATCGAGTTGGTTACTCAATAAGCTTTAGAAAAGAATTCACATCATTTTAAAAGATTAATTACATAAAATATTTTTAGTTCTTTAAATCAAATATCTATTATATTCTCTCATTCTCTCTCCCAAAATCATGGATCGGACTAATTTTTTTTTTCTAAATTTTACTGTGAAATTTAAAGGGTTGTGGTGTTGTATTGCCAATGAGGCTATGTGGGTGCAACCATGGTTTTAGCTGAGAAAATGGATGTTGAGCGGAGTCAAGATGTCATGGGTATTTGATTTAAAAAATTGAGGCTTCTCTGGATATTTAATATTCTAAAATAATGTAGATCTCACTTCAAGGTTTGTTGAGTAATAAACTTGAAAGGAATGTTGTGAAGTATTACACCTTTGGCAATTTGTTGGGGGGTGTGGCTTGAAAAGAATAAGCATATTTTCGAGGGGAAATAGAAAGATTATCCAGATACGGTTATATCTATCTTGGGTCTCATCTTTTGTTGGTTCAAAGTATATAAGGAGTTTAGGGGCCTGTTTGTTGGGATGGGATTTGTTGTTCAATGCGTGAACAATTTTGTTTTGTAAGACCTCACCAGGTTGGTCAACTCGACCGATTTGATTTTGTTTCCTAAATACAATGCTATTTATAATAAAAAAAAAGTAATAAACTTGATAAAGTAAGATTTCTTAGTTGTGAGAGAGTTTTTTAAATAAAAATGCAATAAATAGATCGGTCCAATAAATCTTTTTTAAAATGTCCTACCTTTTCTTAATTTTTGAAGAGGATGTGGATGTAATAAGAGTCTCACTTAATCTAGAATGTACATACAACAACGATCATGCATTATGACACATGGAAAGCTTGAAAAGGAATTTCAAATGGGCTTTTCTAGCCTCAATCCACGGTTGAGGCTCTCCAATATCAACATGACGGTTAGGATTTGAGGAAAAACTACGATTTCCTAAAGATCACCTTTGCTCTTCTAGGGATTAACATAAATTTCCTAGGGATATAATTTTCTTGGGAATCCCTAACATCCCAATGATCACGTTGATGGAGAGCGTCAATCCATGGGTTTAGGCTAGCATTTTCCATCTCAAATATAAACAAATGCCTGAAGTGTACATCTAAGTTACCCATTTGTTCTTTCAACCCAAGAGTTCTTGCAATAGTATGCAATTCAAGAGAAGTTGCTTGCTAAAGCACTTTAATGGTAGGTCATGTTCTTTGCTTTTGCTTATTCGGAACTAAAATGGTATTTCGCAACTGATATATAATAACATCAAATGCAATTCTTTAGTATCTCAGTACACTCTATGTTCACAATTAACATTAATACTTAAAGAACATAGTGAAGCTTACTTCGACACTAAGAAGCCAATAAGATGGACAAACTTCATACATAAGCCTAACAAGCAATAAATAAGACTGCAACATTTAATTGGATTCTTTCTTCTCAAGGAAAGAATCAGATAGAACTGTGCTCGACCACAATGATGTCCTTAGCAGTTCCAAACCCTGGCATCACCAAAACAAATGATAAATCTCGAGAAAACAAAAAAAAAAAATTAGAAAAAAAATAAAAATAAGACTTTATCTTGCAAGAGCTTGCGAGAATTATAGCAGATGATGTAATATGTAATTTTACTAGTAGTAAATTAAATAATAAAAGAGTAATGCTGGAATGATTTCCTTGGACATTGAGCTGATGTGGAGGTGTGCATTCCACCATAGATGTTTTTTTTTTTGTCGAAGGTAACCACAATAGATGATTTTCATTGTGGAGGTATGCACTGCCATAGATGCTTTTCCTCACTTGATGAAAACCATCTATGGTGGAGTGCATACCTCCACGTCAGCTCAATGCCCTTGGAAATCACTTGAACATTTTCCTTTAAAAAAAAAGAGTTGTGTAATATGACTTGTTAGGTGGCATACTCAATCGACTCTTTGACGTGACTAGTTTGGGAACCATAGATCTATACGTCTCGAGATACATGGTTGCAATTCCCCAAAAAAAGTTGATCCCGAGAGAACCATGTATCCCGAGAAGTATAGATCTACGGTTCCCAAACTTGTCCACAATAGGGAATCGATTGAGTATGCCACCTGACGAGTCATATTATCAGGACACTTTAAAAAAATAGAAAAACAAGATCCCCTTCAACTCGAGTTTACTCATTAAAAAAAAAAAAAATTTGAACAAAACATAAATAAATAAATAAATAAACTACAGATTTAGATCAAAATGCATAAGAAAGATGAAGGTTTCTTACTTCATTCATAGTTAAATCTACCACCTTCTCCTCAAGGTGACTCACTTTCTCAATGTTGAACTTGTTGAGGAGAGTAATGCTAGAAATGAGAGACATGGGCATCACCACCAAATCATCCATAACCATGTATATATGTCACCATACCCTTCACATAACCTCCTCCTTCACTAGATGATGATGATGATGCACTATGTGAAAAAAGCCTATACTTGACAGTCTCAGTCCGTCAAATTTTGAAAATTTTGATGGACCAACCTGTCAAATATTTTCTTGTAGAAATTTTTTTTTACAACCCTTAATTGTCAATTTTTTGGAGGATGAGCTTCAAAAAAAAAAAAAATTTCTATAGTCTATGACAGTCAAATTTGGAGGTTTAACAAACAATAAGACGGTCATCTAATTCACCAATCATAATAATTGAAATAGTAATAAAAAAAATCATAAAATAAAGATCATTCGTAGAAACCTAATCTTGACCACCCAAGAAACTCAATTCACATTAAATCTAATTAGAAATCAAACACAAAACATATTATTGCAGTTCCAACTAATTCACAAACAACACTTCCATCTGTTCTGAATAGCTTTAAGAACTCCCACCAGGGGCTGCAAGAGTTTGAGGTCCTTGCTGATTCAGTTGACGATCCTGCTTTAGAACGTACACACCTTGAACCAAGCTGGTTGCAACAGATCTTCAATGATGTGCACGTTTCTTCAAAATCGAAAGTTAATTTTCACATCCAGGTATTATTAATGCTATAGTATAAATTTAGGAAACCAGCATAAAAGATTGATAGAAATAAGGACAGTTAATCTATGTCCAACATCAGAGAGGCCCCACTGAACTACAGCTCTAATTTTAAAGCTGATCTTACCTGAAAATTTTCGGACTCGAGCATTTTTTTTTTGAATCCACAAAAGAATAAGATGGCATAAACGATTGCAACCATCCAATTGGTTTGATTTTCAACCAAGGATATCAATTCCAACCCCATTCACATGTGATATGTAGATTAGTGTCTAGTAGATAGTTAGGATGGTCTATCCCAAAGATGCCATTGAATTCTACTTATATAAGATAAGAAATCGTGGAAGTATAGGGGAAAATGATCTTACCAATCAATAGCATTGAGTATGGTCATCTTCCATCAGAAAATAAACTTGTGCTTGGGAGAATTTATAGAAAATTACTAATGAAAGGAGTGCTTCATAGAAAAATCACATTGTATGAGTATAGGAATGAGATATATAACTTCATATAGCAACAATTAAAAGCAAAATGAGTATATATATAATCAGCAGACAATAAACAAACAAGTTCTAGCAATGAAGTATAAAACAAAAATAAAGATGAAAGACATCCTTTAAGCCTTTTGAAGAAATGAAGAAGAGCTATTTTTCCATGTAAACCGTCAATATGTTTAATGCTTTGTCTAGGACAGGTTTAGGAAATATAGTGTTTTTTTTTTTTTTAAGTCCTTACTAAAATACCTTGCAATTCTGTTTATCAAAGCAATAAATATAAATAAATAAATAAATAACCATGTCATGGCCTTCAAATAAATACCATAATGAATTAGAAATAACAAGGGTGGCACGTCACATGCTAAAATGATTAGTCAGTATTTTTATCATTTTCAATAACTTGGGATTTGATGCACCATGAGACAAGCTTTGATGTTTTAAAAGTTTTCCCTTCTATATGACTTCATTCCTACTCAGAAGTTTGGAAAAATACCTGGAACAAGAATTTACTTGAATAAAGACCTGAAATGTTTATTGTAATGTCACCTACTTGAAGAACATATGCATAAACTTTTTTCCGGTCCAAGGCCCCAAATCCTTGTACATTGGTAAAAGATTAATTAAAACATTGAAAATTGTTATTGACCCTCCATGCTATCCAATTCATGAAAAGATGATGGTAAATAGAACCCCAAAGTTAGAAAAACATGGATATTTTAATCTTGAAGGTAAAAGATCCAAATACTTGTTTTTTTTTTTTTTTTTTTTATCATTTTCGATAACTTGGGGTTTGTTGATTAACATAATATAGCCACCATATAAAAAAGAGTTGTGCTCTTCTTACCCCTTTTATACCGATGAAATCAGTAATAAGCCTACTCGTGATCACATTCTCTCCTAATGAAATTATGTGTTTTTTTGGGAATTAACAAACTAATAGTTATAAATGCATTTTAAGTTGAAATCTAGAAAAAGAGAAATGAGGCAAGTAATTGATCAAAGGCAAACCTTTAGATATTTTTCACAACTCTTCAATATCTTGACAACACCGACAAGCATTGTTACATGTGCGTCGTGCCCACAAGCAGACCTGAAAGCAAAATGTAATACTAATGCTCATGCACACAAAAATAATGGATGCTCTTATGTAAATTATGTTGCTAGAGGTATGCCAAATCCTACTGATATCCATATGCAAAGGTGAAAACTATAAATCAGAACAATGACCATCAAGTCTAATGCCATCGATTCTCCTGTTGGGAGAAAAAATTACTAATTTTTACGTCAAATTTCAAGTTTTTCACATTGTGATGATGCCACATTGGAAGTTTTAGGATCAAAATAGACCATCTCGTTGTTCATTTCATGTCCACAATGACATAAAGTCCCAGCAGTTTCGGCCATGAGGTTGCTTTCTAATCTAATTGCTCTTTAAAATCAATTTTACAAATTAGATCAACCAATAACTTTGTTCACTTTTGCCTTGGCAAGTTTCAATTAATGTGTTTCAAGTATTTGTGGGATAGTGTAGTTGTTGATAACTTTCCTGCAAATAAGTTCCTTAATTACTTTGGGTTGAATCCTCAATTTATTCTTTTTGAAGAAATACAAGAACATGCTGCTAGCTTGGGTTTTCCGACAAAGGTAAAGTTTCCTCTTAATGTTTAGTGGTCCACGTGTCTGAATTAGTGCACAATGACTTTGTTTCTTTCACATATTTGGAACTAAATCGAATTCGAGAACCAACTACTACTTGAATTGCTAGTCGGCCTTGCTAATGAACCTTTATACACAATCATGTGCAAAGACACCAATAATAAAGTTAGAAATGAATTCAAAGAAATGTAGAAGCAGATTCCTATCTAAATGAAATGAGCTTCTGAAACCCATTGAACAATAGTTCAATTTCTGTTAAGTTGTTGGTTGTTTGGTTTCGTAAGGTATTTTCGATGTAAGTTGATAGTCTTTCTACAATTCCCTTTATATTTTCCAATGTATTGTGCAAGATGGTTTCCATGATTGCTTGTTTTTTGTTTGTAGCTCTTCACAACTAAACCATATGCGTGTGAGCCCTCAAGCCTCCCACAATATCCTCCAAGCAAGGAAATGGACGCTAAGCTCGAATTGAAGAAGCTGGAGAAGTTTTTCAAGGTCTCTTGCAATCTGAACAATGCTACATGTAAACTTAAGTTGAAGGAGTTTAGTGAAGTCGCTAAGCTATGCTCAATCGTACTCTTGATTGCATTTTCATCTGATTGGTCCGCATCAAAGTTATTTCGTTTTAATAAATTTTTTTTTATTTATTATATTTGTTTCAAAACAGGTATTGAAGCTTGAACCTAGCAATGTAAAAGCTCTTTTCCGGAGAGTCGAAGCATACATCGAGACACTTGATTTGGACATACCTGAGTTGGACTTGAAGAACGCATTTAAGATTGATCCTAACAATGGGTTCTCGATAATTCTAACATTAGATAATTTACAACAGGTGGTTCAGAAAATAATTAGATTAATGGAAGTTGAAGACGAGGGATATTTGGGTCTTTTCATGTTGTTAGTCAAGGTCTACGTCATCAATTTCAAAATATAGGGCTATCTCCAATATGCAGCAACATGTGAGAGGGCAGGTGTAAAATCAATTTTTTTTTTGCAAAAGTTCTTACAGCGAGACCTAATAATTTTTTTTTTTAAATACCCAATAGCGACGGTTGGTGACGGTCGCTATATCCCTATTTTACTGTAGCAACTGTCATTTTTTCCGACTGTTTTGGTATGTCGCAATTAAAAAATCACTCCTTTTAAAAAAAAAAAATTGCATTTGTAGGAACAATAGTTTTTGGCGCATTATGATGTAGTGGGGTCACTTTAGCACTCATGAATTCAGAATACAATGGCGAAATTTTGTTACGAAATCTTTTTCCTTATAACGAGAACATTATATATCTTAAGCAATTCAAGAAAAGTTAGTTTACACCTTCTTCATTTTTTATTTAGTTTGATTTGTGCATATTCAGATAGAAAATGGTAGTTTGGTCATGGTTTTGCAAAAGCATGATTCCAAAGTCTAAACAACTGTTAATGAATAGCACATGCTGAGTACATATGCAAGATAAACATTGTTGCAACTTTGAAAGAGAAAATCTGATTTATAATTCAACCCAAACACTTCAGTGTCCCACCACACTATATGTTCACAATGTCAGGAGTTCTCTAAGGCTTACTTGGGCTCGAAGAAGCTAATGAGACCCAAAAACCAAAACCGAAAAAATCTTGGTTTAACAAACATAAGACTGCTACATTAATTTAATTAATTAGCTCCATTCTTCCCAAGGAAAACATCGGATAGAACTTTTCTTGACCAAAACCCAAATGATAATTATCAAGAAATCAAAAAACAAAACAAGATATTTACAAGATGGGTTTTGTTAACGTGCGCCATAAGGTTCAATGTTAAAGTGCAATTAAAAACACCTTAGAAATAAGCATTTGAGGGTGTTTTTGGAAGGAAATTTTTTTAGGGCATTTTATGCAATAAAATAAGTCCTGGAGGTGTATTTAACGCATCTTAAGTGCTTAACGTGATGCTCTTAGGGAAAATGCTAACACCACCCCTAGATGAAAATACATTAGAAAGAAAAATATTTCTCACTTACTTCCTTTATAGTTAAATCAACCACTCTCTCCTCAAGTAAACCGACGTTGTTGACATTGAACTTGTTGAGAAGAGTAATACTAGAAATGGTGGACATGGGTGTCACCACCAAATCATCCATCACCATATATGTTACCACACCCTTCACATAACCTCCTCCTTCACTAGACGGTGGTGTCACTACAGAAGTCCCAGATGGAGCTGAGTATCTCAGTGCGCATGTAGTGCTTACAAGTAGGACACACTGTCCCGGAAGTATCGGTCATATACTTGGGATTGTAGGAACAGGTACAAGTGTAGTGTTTTGGTTGTTTTTCAACCGTGTTCGAAGGTAGGAGAGGAATGTTGGTAGCAATGAAAGATGATTTTGGTTTCAAAATGGAATCTTTGTCTAGGTTTGGCTGAACATAGTTGGAATTAAGGTTCTCTACACTCTCATACAGATTTCCTAAGCCCCCCACCATCTTCTCCTTTGTAAGGAGATCGATAACGGAAGCTAAGGGTAGAGACAAGAGACCGAAAAGAAAATCAATTACTTCTTTACCAGCTTTAGCAAATAATATTCTATTATCTTTTTTGTCAATAAGAAGCTTAATAGTCAGCTTTGTTGTTGCCATGCCTCTGTGTCTAGTCACTAGTGAGCAATACCCTAAAACCATGTTCTCTGTGATGGTTTATTTATATTTATATTCATAGATAGATAAATGTGTGTGGAGGGAGATGGAAAGACTTCTCTATCATGCCGGGCCCACACGTAGTGGTGGACCTAGAACACTTCAAACAATTGGATACAATCAATTTTCGTCTATGATTTGTATCAATTCGAGGATCCTTCAAACCCCATTAATTGTTAATTTATTTCCTGGACTGTGTAGTGGTGCCTGACTGTAATAAGCCTTGGTGGATGATATAGACTACATGAGTGAGGAGTCCAACTAGCCTTACTAATTTAGTAAGATTTCAATTTCAACTCTAAGGTAGTTGAGCCCACCTTGTGGCATCGAGAAACATGATCGATGAAACAGGGTTGTGAACTTTGAAACAAAAAATTCAAAATAAAAATAAAAAATGTTATTTTTCACCATTAAATTTTAATTTACATGAAAGTTGGTAGCAGTCCATTTTCAAAACCTTAGATTAAGTCCATAATAATTGTTTTTGTATTTTTTATTTCTCATCTCTTATGAATTTTTTTCATGACATCAGCAAGGACCCTTAGTAAGAATTGAAATCTTACTAAGTTAGTAAGGCTAGTCGGCCTCCTAGTTATATGTCCCTGGTGGTAGAGAATTAATGCCGTATCTCAACCAATTTCCGAAACGAAATTACGGCTGCTCTAAATAATTTTTCTTTCCCTAAACAAAATCTGAACTTTAAATTTAATGAGGAACTACAATTAATGGAAAAGTGAAACTGAAGATAAAAATTATGAAGTCTTAGTTAATTTTTTTGGAGCATTCAAAAGTAGGGAAAAAATTTGAAGTGAAAAAATTTTGAAGTGAGTAGACCACTTCAAATTTTTGAAGTGGCATTTTCCAGGAGGTATTCCAAATTTTGACAGAAATAAATCCATAATGACATGTGGCATACTTATAATACTCTCCTGACGTGGCATGTGCTAGAACCACCATTCTTTTGCCTCGGGATACACATATGCATATGATAAATCTGTGCATTTGTATATCCCAATGAAAGAAAATATATGGTATTGACACATCTCATATCAGGAGAATATTTTGAGTATCCCAAGTGGGGTGTCATACGTGGTGTTGGATTGCCAATGTGAAATTCCATCTGAAAAATAATCCTGTCAAATCTGAATGATTGTTTGCTCATAGACCAACACCATTTTGACATGTGGCACTGATGACATAAGCAATAATTAAAGAATTTTTCTCTCTATTGTGCATAGTTAACGACTGAAATTTCCTGATAAGATCACCTTGTGGCATTTAAAAATATGATCCAATGCAATAGTGTTGTAGAGGATGAAATTCTATGAATTTCAAAAAAAAAAAAAAAAAAAAGTTATTTGTCACCGTTGTATTTTAATTATAAATTATATATGTGCTCGGTAACCATCCATTTTCAATACTACTAACGAATCTTAAAAAACTTTGTTTTTTTTTTACCATGAGGTTTTTCATGAAATTTAGAAAGATGTGGTGTATGATTGCCAATATGATAATCCATGTGGATCTTACAATATTTTTTATGATTTAAAATCTAAAAATTATGATTTCTGGGTAGTCAATGTATAGGCAGGAGAGAGAAATTGCTCTCTTATTACTATGTCATCAGCGCCACGTATCAAAATAGTGTTGGGCTGTGAGCAAACAATCACTCACCAAATCCAAAGATGGTCTCCCGCATTTTTAGCCAAAAAAATAAAAAGAAAAAGAAAAAAGAGAATGACTCTCAAGGACTCTTTATCGAGGATATGTACTAAATGGTCCCTTAGTAAAGATTACAGACTATTTAAGTCCCACTTAATATAATATTAGTCTATTAAAAATCTTTTGAAAAAATTTTAAAGAAAAATACTTGAAATACCCTTTTAATAACTTTACAAAGTACTTGATCTAATAATATAGGAAGTCAAATAAAAAACTTGACCAATGTATTTATTTATTAATATTTTTGTGAAAAATAAAAATAAATAAATATTTTATTTATTAAAAACTAAAATTTAATATAATTTTATTTGACTCATTTGTGTGGACTAGCTACTTTTTTAGTTGTATCAACTCAATGAATAATCAAGTCGAGTTTTAAAATTATGTTTTAATTATTTAAAATTACTTATATATATTTAATAAATCTAATATACATTAATTAAATAAGTTGGATGATGATCATACTCATCTCCATCATCATTGGTGTAGTCATCATCATCATCATCTACGTGATTTAAAGATTATTAGTTTTGATAAGAGAAATAATTAAAAAAAAAAAAAAATTGATCTATAAGAGATGACCATAATTTGATCTATGTAATGTCAGAAGATTTTTAATGGATATAATCATCCTATCTTACTTTTTTATACACTTTAAGGAAAATCCACAAAAATATCAAGACAAATTTCGCATGAAAGCCCAATCTTGATATGTTTGTTATGTTTTCTCTCATCTTCATTTTTTTTTCTAGTGCAGGGTTGATTTTTATTTTATTGAATTTTGACTGAATATGGATGGAGACACATTTCCAGATTTGGTGACATGGATACTCTGCCACGTCAGAATTGTGAGAATCACAGTGTATGGCCTGTGTCACCCCAGCATTACTCCTCCATAAAACCCCAAAACCAAGTTTTTCAAACCTAAAGCGGATCTACCTTTGACGGATTGAGGCGCTTTCGCCAACTCCCTCTTAAAATGCTGGCTCCCCATATCAGACATTTTTTCTTTTTTGTTTTCAGGATACAACAGAGCCCAGTTCTAACACAACAGTATATTTCCTCAAAATTTGCACTATTTTGAGAAAATCTGTCACACAGAATCTCGGATACACGAATGCCTCTTTTTTGTAGAAAATTTTTTAATTAATTTATTTTAACAGAATTGATCTTTATAAATAGATAACAATTATAAAAGTCACACCCATTCGTAAATGATTTTTGAATCTCAATAGGTATAAAACCCATTGGAA
The DNA here is from genome assembly GCF_017979445.1 of Akebia trifoliata. Lineage (NCBI taxonomy): Eukaryota > Viridiplantae > Streptophyta > Magnoliopsida > Ranunculales > Lardizabalaceae > Akebia > Akebia trifoliata. The sequence goes on along the minus strand of NC_141380.1, from coordinate 6,355,912 downwards.
CTACTAGGCACCTATTCGGATCAAGGAATCCATTAAGCATCCATCGACACCTTTCGGATTGGCCTTGATGCCTATCCAAAATTGGACGACCCTATTAAATACTTAATTTTTCTCTCTCTCTCTTTCTTTCTTTTCTTTCTTTCTTATTATATATATATATGGGTCGGGTTCCTATGACCCCCATTACGACCCCCTTTGCGACACACCGTAGAGACCGTCGGATTTAGCGCAAATCGGCGGTCCAGATCTAACTTGAGTTTACAATCGAAGTAAACAAATGAAGTTTTAAAAATTAGAATCACCTCCCTCTTCGAAAAAATAAATCGACAGAATGAGATTGTAGAGATCGTCTTCTTCCTTCCTCATTTCTCTGCAATCGGACTCTCTCTCGTCGTTTACAAAAACAACGACGAACCCTCTCAACTTCGTCTTCTTCATCGTTCCTCTTCTCTCTTATCTTTGCTAACGAACGACAACGACGACAAATTCGAACTCATCTCTCAGGCGATCTGCTGGAAACCATTCCTCATCGAAATCGATATCATCTCTCAGGCGATCTGATGGAAAATGAATGTGTGGAGACCTCTTCTCATTTCGATCTGCTGGAAACGAAAACATCTTCTTCCTCTTCGACATAGTCAGATCTGCGGTTAAGATCGATTTGAGCATCTAAAATCTAGGGTTATTGTTTCGAATCTTCTACTTCTTCTTTGTTTCAGTGGTAAGAAAACAACCCTTAATTAGTTTTTATTTAAAATTTTTTTTTTTTTTGTAATTTCATGTTCTTAATTAGTTCTGAATTTTAATTTCATGTATGAAAATTGTACTTGAAAAGTTTCTACAATTTCATTGATTTTGTAGAAGTGCATATTTAATTTATGGTTACCAGTCCTTTATATTTCTTGCTTCTCTGTTTTGTCTATTGATGCTGGAGGAAGAATCTGAGAGCAAAATCATTCATAGGTTAGCTTCCCTGCATTTTCCGCTGAATAATGATCTGGGATATATTTGTTGCATTTACTTCCCTAATTTATTTATTGTGAGCTTTGGGTTGTAAATGTAGCCTGGTACTCTGCCAAGATATTATCTCAATAATAGACTTAACATTGAAAATAACCGATACATGCATTTTTTTCCCTTCTTTTGTATCGGGGCTATCTCGGCCTCCATTGCTTTTCTTCTTGTTTTAATAATTTTTCTACAATTATCCACAAACAAAAAAAAAGGTTGTGGACTGCCAACTTTAAAAAAAAAAAAAAAAAATCTAATTAGATAAGAAAATCCAAGTGATACCAAAAAATCTATTAAAAATGGGAGCATATTTCTTGTGAAAAATTACGGTGGTGAAAGCAGACCTAAGATCAAAACTCATCTATAGAGTCGACTTATTGGTACTTTTTTGATAGAGCTCCCTACTTGAAAAAAGCTTGCTTGAAAAGCCTAACAGATAAGAACTCTTGCTGGGGTATGAAACTTAAATCATCTTAACAACTTAAAAGGATTTTGGGTGAAGACTAATCAACTACAAAGAATTATCAGAAATTGATTTCATCATCTACAACTAGAACACATCATACAACTTTACAATAATTCCCATTTTACTTCATATTCAATGGCTAGTGAAGGATCTTCTAATTATGTAAATAGCACAATTATCAGGTGGAGATTGCTTTTGCATTTCCATATTCCCATATTCATGAACGAGTGATGAATTCATTCATTTTGATGATTTGAACTGAGTAGTGTTATCATCCTTCCATGGTGTGTACTGTAGCAATGTCGCCCCAAGTTCTAAAATGATGATGGTCCTTGAGATTCAGATTACACATGTCCAATACTCATGAAATCAGAACCATTTAAATATTATTGGGTCCTTGTTCCTAGTAGTTTGGTATTATGACATGGGGGGAAATTTTTTGGCATATCTCAAAGTTTGACAGATTGTAGACATCGAGGATTTAATAGCAATTTCCAAAATTTATAAATGCGTTGTTTTTAGATTATGTTCCCTTTGATCTGTTGTTTAGAGTTTGACTATCTTTTAGTGATGGACTGAATTCATTCTGACTCCTTCCAAAATATGATTGCTTGCCTTCATGTTAATAACTTGCAGAAAAGTTGCAGAGAGGTCAAGGGATCCTGCTAAGTGGAGTGAGATTGCTGATGTTGTAGCAGCACTTTGTATTCCAGTTATAGCAAATGGTGATGAAGATTTTGACCGTATTAAAATGGCAATAGGTAGCAAGCTGACTCTCCCAGTCTTTCTGATTTCTAGATGTTCTCTTGCTCGTGGTACAAAAACTTCAAAAGCAGAAGATGCATCATTTAGTGGAAAAGTAACTAAGTTATTTAGAAAAAATATGAATTACAGTAGCAGTAGCTCAGAGTCCACATTTTGTAAGTGTCACTGTAAGAAACGTCATTATCCAACCTTATCACACCCTTGGATACAGAGGTTGTAGAGCCACAAAGTTCAAAAGCAACATTGGATGCGTTTCAAAGGAAGCAATTTCCGAGCATTGCTGCTATGGCCTTGATGGGAAAGGCCACAAACTGTTTCCAGCCTTGTGAGTTCAGACTATGATCATGAACGGATATGTAGCCCAAGAGCTCCAAGCCACAAACTGTTTTTAGCCATTAGCAACACATACATTGGTTATATAGGTCATTTTTTTTTTTTTTTTTTGCATTCCTATAGTTTGTTTTGAATCTGTAAAATAAGGAAAGTGGTTGCTTATGTTGCCATTGTGAACTGTTCTCTATAACTTAAGTTTGGGGAAGTTCTGGATTTTTGTACTTCCTAGTTTCTCATTAATTAGTCATGTGGTTATAGTTTTGTTCAATTTTTGTATTTGCTCGAGATTCAGTTCAAGTTGAAGAGTGCAATACATCTTTTGTTCCTACTCTCTCAATGCTCTCTTGAGTTTAAATAGTATTATTAAGTATTACTTCTTTATTTCAATAAGTACTGTTATTAAGGATTCTCTAAATCACTTGTGAGAAGATTTACTCAAGCATCATCATGCCTCAAATAAAAAAGCCAAGTTCGTGACATTAGATTCTACATTGTTAACACCCTCAGAGATGTCTTTCCCCCAAAACAACTAAGAGAAAAAGAATGGATAGATATTGCCCATAGTGTATGAACAATATGTTTTATTGTGAAGGAGACTAAACCCAAAGTGATTCTGAATGTGATAAGCGATTGCGATACTTTAATGGATTAATGATTCAACTTACATACGTTATTAGGATACTACTAATTAGGTGACAGGAATCTGTTCTGATACTTCAATGTAAGTGTGAATGTCGCATTTGGACTACATTGGTCCTGTATCCTTACTTATTTGGCCATCATTGTTAACGGTTTTTCTATTAACTTTTTCTATTATATAATAAGGGAAGAAATCATAAGAATTGGTTAAAACTTAAGTACCACTGTGAAATGTTGAGCACTGACATAATTGGTAAATAATACTACAAATTGCCCTCTAAGTAATCTGTAAGTACTAACTTCTGAATCTTAAGAATCTAATAGCCATGCTTTTTTTCACATTTTGTTCAATTATCCATGACATGGCTATAATTATAACGTGTGAACCATTTTTTACAAGTGGAGTAGTTATTTAAATAGCCAATGCCATAAGAATACATAACCTACACGTTTGAAAGACCCTTTAACCAAGTATGATTGATCTTCAACAGAATATCCCCCTGTTGTTATTGTACCATTCTCATCAACTGCATCATAGGTTAGGGTATAACCCTTTGAGCAATGGATTTTCATCCTATCATTACAATACTCACAATCTCTACACGAGTTCACATAAGTTCCCATTCCAACATGATTACCACTTGCAAGAGTTCACATAAGTTCCCATTCCAACATGATTACCACTTTCAAAACGTTCAACATTGGAACCAACCTCTATGACAATTCCAACAATCTCATGGCTGCAATCAAATACATATTGAATAATTAGTTAGAATAGCAAGAAAACACTAGATATTTTGAAAAATTACGACAAGTGAGATACAATATACCCAGGCAACACAGGATATTTGGATTTTCTATGATTTGCCATTAAAGGAAACAAATGGCAAGGGACCACTGAAGTATACTGCTCATGTGAGAAAAAAGAATCCCCACCTGATGTGTCCACACTTGTTTCAGACCACACACAGAGCACTCAAAATGATAAATCAATCAGCCATAAATCTTGCTACTGATGCAAGCATAATGATTTCAATGGGCATAGCAACCCCATTAACCACAACTGGACCAAGATAAACCAATTTTTTTAGCAATAACAAATGGTACAAACTTCACTAACAATGATCTGAACTGCACCCAGTATGAGAGTCGACTAATTGGAATGGAACTTTGAGATCTCATGTTCAAGTACAACTTCATCGAAAACTAATCCCAAAAATTTGAGATGATGGTGTAGCACCAAGTTACTTTTCTTGCCATAAAATAAAATAAAAGTACCAAGTCCAGCTTACCCATAAAATAAAATAAAAGTACAAACCATAGAATACAACTCATTTATAGACCAACTAATATAACTACAATTGAATCTCCAAATATTAAGTCAGTTACCTAAGAAACATAAATAAATCAACAAGTAAGAAGCAAGATAACTAGCATGTTAAATGCTAACGCCTGCAATGTGAGCTACATTGGCTTATAAGTCATTCTCTTTTTTTAATATGTAGATCAAAATTCGTCTTTGATGTCTTAAAAGAAACCAACAGAAACATACATAAGGAAGACTGGGTAAAGTGCAAGGGCTTTTCTCCTCGGGTTGACAACAAAACTCATGAATAGATATGCAGCCCAAGAGCTCCAAGCCAGCGTCACACAGACTACAATCACCTTTACTATCACATTGTCTTTCAGCATGCAGATTATGGCTCCAACATCCAGAGGGAACAGACAGTAGTTGAGAAGGCTGAGACTTTGGAAGAATATTATGTGATCACCCTAAAATAATGAACCATGGTAAATAATTAAGTCAATTTTTGGTATAAATAAATAGAAAGATATAGAGTTGTATACATATGTGTGCATGTAGTAGTAGTTTTCCACGTATCTCACAAGAAAAGGAGGAAAGCCAGATGTGTTGAGATGCCTGTGCCAGGAAAAGATTGAATTTCCTGGACTAGTTTCACTTCAAAGCCTATGAGTTCAAATTGATTAATGACTGTACCAAGTTAAGTGTTGCTAAAATACCCACAATGAAGGTTCCTTCTCAAACCAGATTCCAAGAGTTGTTGTATGGGTAAGGGATAAGGCAAATGATCTATGGTGGCCTCTTTGTGAGAAAGTATGACATATATAAAGAAGGATATCCAGATATAATGGAGTGTCCATACACTAATGTAACCTCCCCTCTGGAAAAACAAATAAACGAAAAATCAGCCCATTCCAACACTAATGTAATTTTTCACAAGAAATTTGTTCCCATTTTTAATAGATTTTTTGGTATCACTTGGATTTTCTTGTCCAATTATTTCTCTTTTTCAAAGCGGGCAGTCCACAACCTTTTTTTGTTTGTGGATAATTGTAGAAAAATTATTAAAACAAGAAGAAAAGAAATGGAGGCCGAGATAGCCCCGATACAAAAGAAGGGAAAAAAATGCATGTATCGGTTATTTTCAATGTTAAGTCTATTATTGAGATAATATCTTGGCAGAGTACCAGGCTACATTTACAACCCAAAGCTCACAATAAATAAATTAGGGAAGTGAATGCAACAAATATATCCCAGATCATTATTCAGCGGAAAATGCAGGGAAGCCAACCTATGAATGATTTTGCTCTCAGACTCTTCCTCCAGCATCAATAGACAAAACAGAGAGGCAAGAAATATAAAGGACTGGTAACCATAAATTAAAGATGCACTTCTACAAAATCAATGAAATTGTAGACACTTTTCAAGTACAATTTTCATACATGAAATTAAAATTCAGAACTAATTAAGAACATGAAATTACAAAAAAAATATATATTTAAAATAAAAACTAATTAAGGGTTGCTTTCTTACCATTGAAACAAAGAAGAAGTAGAAGATTCGAAACAATAACCCTAGATTTTAGATGCTCAAATCGATCTTAACCGCAGATCTGACTGTGTCGAAGAGGAAGAAGATGTTTTCGTTTCCAGCAGATCGAAATGAGAAGGGTTTCTACACATTCATTTTCCATCAGATCGCCTGAGAGATGATATCGATTTCGATGAGGAATGGTTTCCAGCAGATCGCCTGAGAGATGAGTTCGAATCTGTCGTCGTCGTCGTACGTTAGCAAAGATAAGAGAGAAGAGGAACGAGGAAGAAGACAAAGTTGAGAGGGTTTGTCGTTGTTTTTGTAAACGACGAGAGAGAGTCCGATTGCAGAGAAATGAGGAAGGAAGAAGACGATCTCTGCACTCTCATTCTGTCGATTTGTTTTTTCGAAGAGGGAGGTGATTCTAATTTTTAAAACTTCATTTGTTTACTTCGATTGTAAACTCAAATTAGATCTGGACCGCTGATCTGAACTAAATCCAACGGTCTCTACGATGTGTCACAAAGGGGGTCGTAATGGGGGTCATAGGAACCTAACCCTATATATATAAGGTTGGGTTCCTGCTACACACATTGCGACACAAATAGACAACGTGTTTGTCTTATATGGGCAAAAATGTTTGGAGTGGCCTGATTTTTTGTGAGGATGATCTCTGTGATGAGGGGATCATCCTGGCAAAAAATCATCCCATTCCAAAACTTGTAACCCCATCAAAATTAATTTACAAAAATTAGACGGTCTATAATTTTTCAACAAAAATTGGACGGTCTAGAAGTTTCATAATGAGCTGATTTTTGGCAAGGATGATCTCCTCACCACAGAGATCATCCTCACAAAACATCAGCCAATTCCAAACATTTTTGCCCATATAAGACAAAACACGTTGTCTATATGTGTGTTGAAATGGTTGTCGTTTGAACCTGACCCATATATATAAAATAAAAAAGAATTATTAAATTTTCATATAGCTTGAAGCCATTAGGAGCTCTCAAGGAAAGAGTATTTGGAATGAAGAAAGAGTTGAGAATAGGTTCTTATTTATAGGTTTAAGAATCCCTCCAAAATATTTAAAAAGCAATGTGGGATTTACAAAAAATTTGAAAAAAGGAGCCAAAAGAACTTTTACAAATTTCAATCCATGTGAAAAGATATCAACCAATAGAAATGTTCTTTTTAAAATACTTACTTTTCTTTAACAAAAAGTACACTAATCATAAAGTAACTTTCAAATATCATTTTAAAATAAACTAAATTAATTTTATTTGAATCAATTTTAAATAAATATTAATCAACATTTATTAACATTTATTTTAACAATCCCCCACTTGATTTAAAAAATAATTAATTAATAGAGGCAAACTGGATGTATATCAGAATGATCATAATAAATATAGCCATAGGTACCTAACGGTTTGAACCTTTGGCTTATATATATAATTCAAAGTTTATAAGATATTTAAGTAGCTTATAGCTTTGAACTTGAATTCTATGTAATAAATCAAAATTATATATACACTTATTATAATCTAACTCATTAGTGACAAAGAATAGCGCTGTGCAATCAAGTACTTAAATCCTGATTTTTATGGGTATTTCAGAAAGATGACTAATTCTCTGTTTGAAGTAGTTAAACTTTTATACTCATATAGGTGAATTTGTCATGAGTGCTCTTGTAACTTCTTTAACACCCAAGCTTAAAATAGCCTACAAATTCATTAAGAGTTTAACTCATCATTTTCACATTACAAGATATGTGCATTGAATAACATCATAGGGATAGCCAATATAAGTATTGTGTGCACTTACAAAGACAGTAAAGTAGCTTCTTATCTCTTTGAACTTAGAAAATGAGATCTCCAAATCTACTAAGTTGAGGTTCCACTACTCTGTATTTATAGATATAGGTTTTAGGCTCATCCCCCTCGATGTTCTCAAAACTACCTCTCTAGGTAGTACTTTTGTTAACGGATCCACTAACATTTCTGAAGTTGGTACGTACTAGAGCACGATCACCCCATCTATCAACATCTGTCGAACAATGTTATATCTAAGGTGTATATGCCTTGATTTACCCTTATATTTTATGTTTCCTAAAATGTCTAACACAGCTTTATTATCACAATAAATAGTAATTGCATAATCCCAAATATGAGTTAATGGAATAAATTTAATAAAACTTCGAAGCCATTCCGCTTCTTTTACCGCAATCGATAATGCTATGTATTCTGATTCCATACTTGAAGTAGAAATATAAGTTTGTTTCTTTGACCCCCACGATATCGCTCCTCCTGCTAAAGTATAAATCCAACTACTTGTAGATTTTGAATCATGAGAATCAAAGTTCCATGTAGCATTTGAAAACCCTTCTACTAGTTCAGGTTTACTATTATATTGTAAACAATAATTTTGAGTACCTTTTAAATATTTCAGAACCCTTCTAATTGCTTCCCAATGTTTAGGTCCTGGGTTACTTGTAAATCTACTCAATACCCCCACTATAAAAGTTATATCGAGTCTTGTACATTGCATTAAATACATAAGGCTACCAACTATTTTAGAATATTCTAATTGAGATTCCACTCTACCCGTATTCTTAAATAATTTCTTACTTGGATCACAAGGAGTATGAGAAGGTGAACAGTCAAACATATTATATGTTTTCAATATTTTTTCAATATAATATGCTTGAGATAAACTAATGGTTTTATCTTCTTTTATGATTTTTATTCCAAAAATAAAGTCCACCTCTCCAATGTCTTTCATATTAAAAAATGATTTAAGATAATTTTTAGTTTCAACAATTATATCAATATCTGTATCAAAAATTAACATATCATCTACATACAATGACACAATCACATAACTTTGATTTATAACCTTACTATAAATATATCTATCACACTTATTTGATTCAAAATCAAATTCTTTTATTTTCTTATCAAATTTATCATGCCACTATTTTGGTAATTGTTTATGACCATATAAAGATTTATTCAATTTACAAATCAAATTACTTTTATTTATTTCTACATAACCTTCTAGTTGTTCTAGGTAAATTTCTTCATCTAAATCACCATTTAAAAATATAGTTTTTACATCCATTTGATGTATATATAAGTTATGAATAGATGCTAATGTTAAAAGAACTCTAATAGAGGTTAATCGAGCAACAAGAGAAAATGTATCAAAATAGTCTATTCCTTCTTTTTGCCTAAAATCTTTGACTACTAACCTTGCTTTAAATTTTTCTATACTACCATCTGATTTTAGTTTCTTTTTGAAAACTCACTTATATCCTATAACCTTACAACCTGGAGGTAAATAAACTAAATCCCAAGTTCTATTAGATTTAATAGATTATATTTCATCATCCATAGTTTCTTTCCAAAATACACTATCTAAAGATATTATGACTTCTTTGTAAGTCTTAGGATCTATTTCTAAAACATATGTGTAAAAATCTAGACCAAAATTATAATGTGAATCATTTCTTGGTCTCTTACTTTTCGTAAGTTCTAGTTCTCCATTTTCTTATCTTTTTCCTAATAATTGTTCAGAATGGGTTTCATTTTTAAAATCAGAAACATTATCTTTATGTTGAAGATTTTTAAAAAATTGTGCTTTTACAGATTCGATAATAACATTATCATCTAAGTTTAAAAATCGATATGCTTTACTATTTTGAGCATATCCTATGAAAGCACACTTATATGTTCTAAAACCTAATTTTTTAATATTATCATCTGGTTTTCTAACATAGGCTAAACAACCTTAAACTCGCAAATATTTTAAATTCGATTTTCTATTTTTTCACAGTTCATATGGTGTTTTGTTCACTTTATAATACGGTACTCTATTTAAAATATGGCATGCAGAATACAAAGCTTCACCCCATAAATTCATAGGTAAATCAGAATTTATTAGCATAAAATTTATCATTTCTATTAATGTCCTATTTTTACGTTCCGCTACACCGTTTTGTTAAGGTGTTCTAGGGGCAAAATTTTCATGTATAATTCCAAAATTTTCACAATAAACAGTAAAATCGTTATCAAAATATTCTCCTCTTCTATCACTTTTTAAAATTTTAATTTTCTTTTCTAATTGATTTTCTACTTCTACTTTATATAATTTAAAAGCTTCAAAAGCATCATTTTTATTTCTTAACAAATATATATAACAGTATCTACTAAAGTCATCAATAAAAGTGATAAAATATCTTTTACCACCTTTAGTTAGTATCTCATTTAATTCATATAAATTTGAATGTATTAATTCTAAGATAGTAGAAGTTCTCTTTACATTACGATGTGATTTCTTTACTATTTTAGACTGAATACATATATGACATTTATCATCATTTTCTTTATTAAACTTAGGTACTAAGTTTAAATTCATCATATTCTTTATAGTTTGAGAATTTAAATGTCCTAATTTAGCATGCCACAAATCAAAAGATTCAACAATATAAGCAAAAGAACTTTCATTGATTACATTCAACTTAATCATATTGTTTACAACATACCATTTACCAATAAAAATATCATTTTTAGTCAAGATCAATTTTCCAGAATGAAAGACTAACTTGAACCCATTTTTGTCTAACATATAAGCAGAAATTAAATTCTTCCTAATTTCTAGAGCATGTAGAACATCCTTCAACAAGAGAATATTTTCAGAAGTGAGTTTGAGTTAAATAGTACCGGACCCCGCAATCTTGAGGGTAAAAGAATTTCCCATGTAAAGTTGTCCTTCATCTTGAACTTTGTATGATTTGAAAGTAGATCTATTAAATGACACATGTCGTGTTGCACCTAAGTCAATTCACCAATGTCCTTACGTTTCAACCATATTTACTTCAGACACAACGACAACCACTACATCTCCTACCATGTTAGATTCGATTTTCAATTTTTTACCTTGATGTTTTCTACAATCTCTTGCAAAATGTCATTTTTTCCCACACACATAACAGTCACCTTCATTCTTTTTGAACTGACCATGACCATTGTTTCTGATAAATTTCTTGAATGATTTTCTATTGGTAAAAGGCTTGTTCTATTTTTTCTTCTCTTGAATTACAGACTCAACTATATGAGCCTTAATTAATTCAAAGTGATCATCCTTTTTTATCTCTGATCTTATTTTCTTCTTCTATTTTTAAACCTTTGAAAATCTCATCTAGAGTTTGCAAATTTTTATTATGAGACACGATTTTTCTATAGTTTTTCCAACTTGGTAGTAATTTGGAGATTATTTCACCCACTTGGAAACTTTCGGGAAGTTTAATATTTTCTTCCTCCATCTCAGTAACAATAAAATTACAACTCTTGAACTTGTTCAAAAATAGGTTTATTTTCTGTCATTTTAAAATCAAAGTATTTAGAAATTAAAAAAGTTTTTGTACTCACATCTTCGGTTAAATACTTCTTCTCTAGTGAGTCTCATAATTCTTTAGCAGTTGTGTACTTGCAAAATGAGTTGAACAATCTGTCAGTCATTGCATTGAGTACATGATCTCGACAATCAAGATCATCATCTTGCCATTTTCGTTGAGCATCGATTTGTTCAGAAATTGTATCCGTTGAAATAGTTGGACATGCTGTTGTAAGCACATAAGCGACCTTAAATTGACGGAGCATAAAGAACACCTTCTGTTGCCATCGTTTGAAATTCGACCCATCAAAACGATCAAGTTTTACAAGGTCTTGATTCATAAACTTGATGATTTGTGCCATTAGAGCAATAATCTGTTGTCTATAAATTGTTAAAAAAAAATAGAACTTGAAAAAATTACTCTGAGGCACGTAGTAATCTACGTTGTCTTATAGACAACAGACGCCCCCACTCCGATTGAACACGAAGATGCAAATGGGTTGCTGGCTAACTTGTCTTCAGGATACAACAAAGCCAAGTTCTAACATAACAGTATATTTCCTCAAAATTTATACTATTTTGAGAAAATCTGTCACACAAAATCTCGGATACACGAATGCCTCTTTTTTGTAAAAAAATTTTTAATTAATTTATTTTAACAGAATTGATCTCCATAAATAGATAACAATTATAAAAGTCACACCCATTCGTAAATGGTTTTTGAATCTCAATAGGTATAAAACCCATTGGAACTACTAGGCACCTATTCGGATCAAGGAATCCGTTAAGCACCCATCGACACCTTTCGGATCGGCCTTGATGCCTATCCAAAATTGGACGGCCCTATTAAATACTTAATTTTTCTCTCTCTCTCTCTTTCTTTCTTATTATATATATATATATATATATATATATAAAAGAATTTTTAAATTTTCATGTAGCTTGAAGCCATTAGGAACTCTCAAGGAGAGAGTCTTTGGAATGAAGAAAGAGTTGAGAATGGGTTCTTATTTATAGGTTAGGAATCCCTCCAAAACATTTAAAAAGCAATGTGGGATTTACAAAAAAAATTGAAAAAAGGAGTCAAAAGAACTTTTACAAATTTCAATCCATGTGAAAAGATATCAACCAATAGAAATGTTCTTTTTAAAATACTTACTTTTCTTTAACAAAAAATACACCAAACATAAAGTAACTTTCAAATATCATTTTTAAATAAACTAAATTAATTTTATTTGAATCAATTTTAAATAAATATTAATCAACATTTATTTTAACACCATCTACGTTTAAATTCATCCATACAAAAGGAGGTTTACACCAAGAAATAAGCAACCTTCTCTGTAGTCTGATGAGTCTTTGAAGAAAACCATATCTTCCTCAGTAGATGACTTATTAGTGAATCAGATGGGTGATTTAAAACTTTACTTGGTAATAGGATTTTGAAGAATGCTATTTGAATTTGAACTTGACGTTTCAATCAAAGACATACAAGTTATTAGTGAATGCATTAGCGAAAAAACTTTCTAACAAGATCAACAAACCAAAACTCACAAACCATTGGTAAATACGTTTACAAACTATAAGACTGCAACATCTACAATCTCTCAAGAGTTGGTGAGAATTTTACTTGGTGATATAACCTGTAATTACTCGCGGGATAATTGTGATTAATAAAAAGGGAGTGGCCCTCCCACACCAACTTATCGATTAAAAAAAAAAGTGCAACATTTAATGGGTTTCTTTCTTCTCAAGGAAAACTTCTGACAGAACTCTGCTCGACCACAATGATGTCCTCAGCAATTCCAAACCCTGACACCACCAAAATACATGATAATTCTCAAGAAAAACAGTAGCAACAACAACAACAACAATAATAATAATAATAGGGTGAATTACCATTTCGTGAGCTAAAAATGAGTTATTTATGATTTCGACTCACTGTTTATTTTAATAACTAAAATATAAACAATCATGCTTTTGTTTAAAAAAAATTCAGAATGAAGTGATTATATCGCATGTTTAAAGTGACAATTTCGCAGATTTAAAATGAAATTATCACTTTAAACTTGCGAAAAAGTCACTTTAAAAACCTTTGAATTCGTTATCGTTCATGTTTTGGTAACTAAAATGAACAATGAGCCGGAATCATAAATTCGTCAAAAGTTGATCACTTTTTCATAAATATCTCATAATAATAATCATCTTTGCTAAATAAGGAAATTTTGTATTAATAAATAAGGAAATTTACATGAGAATTAAACCTCAGTGACACGTGTAAGATTCGGTAACAATAAGTTATCACCCATTACACATTTGTTCATTGAATTTGGAAGGTCACTATAGTTAAAAGAAAGTGGATGTTTTCAAGACCATAGGCGAGAAAAAAGTTTATAGGTTTTCACTATACCAATAATAAGAATTCTGATAATATGACGCGGTATTTTGCTAATGCCATTTTCTCTCTCCTTTCCATGGTAAGAAAAAGAAAAATTTCTAATCTAATCATCTTTTAACATTCAAAAACATGATCCGATGCGATGGAGTTGTAGAGGACAAAATTATATGAATTCTTAAAAAAATATTAAAAATTAGTTATTTTTCACCGTTGAACTTTTAGTTTTAAATTTGGGCACTCGTTGGTTGTCCATTTTCAACACCTTGGATCAAGCACAAAAACTAATATATTTTTTTTTAATAAGAATATTTTTAAGAAATCTAGAAAGCTGTAGTTGATTGTAAATGTGATAATCAATGTTGGCGCAACAACCATTTTTAAGATTTGAAATTTAAAACATAAATATGTGGGCAGTGGGAAAGAGAGAAGCTCTTTCTTTCGCTAATGTCATTTGCTTCACATGTCAAATGTTTGTTACTCCGCGAGCAAACACATCATTTAACGCCAAGGGCATGCACCAAAACCATGTCATATTATCACCACTCTCCTACTACTAATAATAAAATAAAGTGATTTACATGAAAATGCATAAGAAAGAAGAAGGTTAATTTCTTACTTCATCTATAGTGAAACGAACCACCTTCTCCTCAAGGGAACTGATATTCTCAACATCGAACTTGTTGAGGAGAGTAAATATAGAAATGGTGGACATGGGCGTCACCACCAAATCATCCATAACCATGTAAGTCACCACACCCTTCACGTAACCTCCTCCTTCACAAGACGATGATGATGATGATGCCACATTGGAAGTTTTAGGATCAAAATAGACCATCTCGCTGTCCATTTCGTTTCTACAATTAGGACATATAGTCCCTTCAGTTTTGGTCATGTAGGTGTGACTACTGTGGCCATATGAACATGTGTAGTATTTACTAGCCATGTTCGAAGGTAGGAGAGGAATGTTGACAGCACAGAATGATGGTTTTGGTTTCAGAAGAGAATCTTTGTTTTGGTTTGGCTGGATATAGGTGGAACTAAGGTTTTCCAAACTCTCATACAGTTTTCCTAAGCTCCCCACCATCATCTCCTTTGTAAGGAGATCGATTACGGATCCAAGGGGCAGAGACAATATGCCGAAAAGAAAATCGACAAAGTCTTTGTCCACTTCTGCAAATAAGACTCTGTTGGTATTCTTGTCCACCAGAAGCTTAATGGTCACCTCTGTCGTTGCCATGTCTGTGTAAACCATGTTGTCTATGGAGATCTATTTATAGATAAAATGTGAGCTGCCGAGGAGATGGAAATACAAACAAAAACTTATTTACTACAAAAAGACTTCTCCAACACGCCGGACCCACTAATATTAGTTTCAGCATTTGCCTTTTATGAATTGTGAATGCTTCTAAGATACTTTTAATAATTAATAATGAGTCGGACTAGGTTGACTAACTTAGTAAAATTTTGAATCATACTAAGGGCTGTAGGTCCCACATGGATTACTAGATTGTCAATCCAACACCAAAGTCTTCTAGATTTCATAGCAAAACTCAGATTCAAGGAAAAAAAAAATTCAGACACACACACACACACATATATATATATATATAGGGAAATGTTCAGCACCCTAAGTTTTACCACACACTTTAACAAACGTTTTTTGTCCTACATGGGTTAGAAGTTTTGGAATGGGCTGATTTTTGGTGAGGATGATCTCTATGATTAGAAGATCATCCTCCCCAAAAATCAGCCCATTCCGAAATGTTTAGCCCCATATTTACAAGTTGAAAAATCATGGACCGTCCATTTTTTTGTAAATCATTTTTGATGGGGTTAGAAGTTTTGGAATGAGCTGATTTTTGGTGAGGATGATCTCCTCACCATAGAGATCATCCTCACCAAAAATCAGCCCATTCCGAAACTTCTAACCCATGTAGGACAAAACGCGTTTGTTAAAGTGTGTGGTAAAACTTAGGGTGCCGAACGGGACCCATATATATATATATAGATGTTGAACTTGATCTGCAATGTTGAAAATGGAATACTATCAAACTCTCAAATTTAAAATTCAACGGTAAAAAAATTTATTTTTTAAAAATCAAATTCAAAGTTCTCAGAATTTTGTTCTATGCAACCTTGTGGCTTCTTTGGAAGCCAAAGGTAATGGATCAGGAAACATTCCTTACTTAGGAGATTAAGTATTTTACTTTAAAAATAAAGAAAGCAGTTTGGATCCTATACACCAGGGTGGAGGATTTTTCTTTTTTTTTTTTTCCCCGCTAAGTAAGCAAAGAATATGTTGAATGAAAGAGTAAGGGAATGAAGAGTGATCTTTTGCTCACAGTCCAACAACTGCTTGATATGTGGGGCCAATGACATCAGTAATAGAGAGAAAGCTTCTCTCACTTTCCCCCGTGTCCTCTGCCCACAAATTTATTTTTCAAAATTTCAAATATTAAAAACGATTGTTAGTCCGACATCAACAATTCAACATCACAACGTTCTATATTTCATGAAAATATTTATATTCAAAAAATAAATTATTTTTTGAATTTGATCCAAGGTGTTGAAAATTGAAGGCTACTTACCATCCAATTTTAAAATAAAAGTCAAAGGTGAAAATTAACTATTATTTTTATTATTTTTTTAAAGTTCATATAATTTTATCCTCTACAATTCCATTGCATCGGATCATGTTTTTGAATGTCACAAGGTGATCAGATCAAAAAGTTTTCTTTTTATAAATATATGTTGAATCTTCCATATGCAGCCCTTTAGAAGCATACAAATCTGAACCAAGGAGTCTAGTTGCCAAGGAACTAACCCTTCTTAATTCAATCCATTTACCACCAACCAAGTATGAACCTCAATAATGATTCCAAGCACACCATATTCAGCAACCTTAACGCCTCAACCACTGCCCTTCCTTGAGCCACATTGTTTATAGACCAAATAACCAGGTTGTTGCGAAGATTAGCTTACCCTGGTAATTAATTCCTAAAAAATTATTAATTTTTCAAGTTCTTGATTATGTGGCATGTTCTGAGGTGTGAGGATTCCTCCACCTTCAGTATATACCATTTGGACTCCGAAAAACAAAAGACCGATTTACTCGGAATCTTATTTTATTTGTTGCATTTTTATTATAAAACTCCCTTAGAATTCTAACAACTCCAAGGGAATCTTATTTTATCGAGTTGGTTACTTAATAAGCTTTAGAAAAGAATTCACATCATTTTAAAAGATTAATTATATAAAATATTTTTAGTTCTTTAAATCAAATATCTATTATATTCTCTCATTCTCTCTCCCAAAATCATGGATCGGACTATTTTTTTTTTCCTAAATTTTACCGTGAAATTTAAAGGGTGTGGTGTTGTATTGCCAATGAGGCTATGTGGGTGTAACCATGGTTTTAGGTGAGAAAATGGGTGTTGAGCGGAGTCAAGATGTCATTGGTATTTGATTTAAAAAATTGAGTCTTCTTTGGATATTTAATATTCTAAAATAATGTAGATCCCACTTCAAGGTTTGTTAAGTAATAAACTTGAAAGGAATATTGTAAAGTATTACACCTTTGGCAATTTGTTGGGAGGTGTGGTTTGAAAAGAATAGGCATATTTTCGAGGGGAAATAGAAAGATTGTCCAAATACGATTATATCTATCTTGGATCTTATCTTTTGTTAGTACAAAGTATATAAGGAGTTTAGGGGCCTGTTTGTTGGGATGGGATTTGTTGTTCTATGTGTGAATAGTTTTGTTTTGTAAGACCTCACCAAGTTGGTCAACTCAACCAATTTGGTTTTGTTTCCTAAAGACAATGCTATATATCAAAAAAAAAAAAAAAAAAAGTAATAAACTTGATAAAGTAAGATTCCTTAGTTGTGAGAGAGTTTTTTAAATAAAAATGCAATAAATAGATCGGCCCAATAAATCTCTTTTCAAATGTCCTACCTTTTCTTAATTTTTGAAGAGGATGTGGATGTAGTAAAAGTCTCACTTAATCTAGAATGTACATACAACAACGATCATGCATTATGACACATGGAAAGCTTGATAAGGAAGTGGGTATTTCAAATGGGCTTTTCTAGCCTCAATCCACGGTTGAGGCTAGGATTTGAGGAGAAACTACGATTTCCTAAAGATCACCTTCACTCTTCTAGGGATTAACATAAATTTCCTAGGGATATAATTTTCTTGGGAATCCCTAACATCCCAATGATCACGTTGATGGAGAGTGTCAATCCATGGGTTTAGGCTAGCATTTTCCATCTCAAATATAAACAAATGCTTGAAGTGTACATCTAAGTTACCCATCTGTTCTTTCAACCCAAGAGTTCTTGCAATAGTATGCAATTCAAGAGAAGTTGCTTGCTAAAGCACTTTAATGGTAGGTCATGTTCTTAGCTTTTGCTTATTCGGAACTAAAATGGTATTTCGCAACTGATATATAATAAGATCAAATGCAATTCTTTATTATCTCAGTACACTCTATGTTCACAACTAACATTAATACTTAAAGAGTATAGTGAAGCTTGCTCCGACACTAAGAAGCTAATAAAATGGACAAACTTCGTAAATAAGCCTAACAAGCAATAAATAAGACTGCAACATTTAATTGGATTCTTTCTTCTCAAGGAAAGAATCAGATAGAACTTTGCTCGACCACAATGATGTCCTCAGCAGTTCCAAACCCTGGCATCACCAAAACAAATGATAAATCTCGAGAAAACAAAAGAAAAATATTAGAAAAAAAATAAAAATAAGACTTTATCTTGCAAGAGCTTGC
The DNA here is from genome assembly GCF_017979445.1 of Akebia trifoliata. Classification (NCBI taxonomy): domain Eukaryota; kingdom Viridiplantae; phylum Streptophyta; class Magnoliopsida; order Ranunculales; family Lardizabalaceae; genus Akebia; species Akebia trifoliata. The sequence continues at coordinate 6,337,277 of NC_141380.1, read as the reverse complement.
GAGAATTATAGCAGATGATGTAATATGTAATTTTACTTGTGAGTAAATTAAATAATAAAAAAGTAATGCTGGAATGATTTCCTTGGACATTGAGCTGATGTGGAGGTGTGCATTCCACCATAGATTTTTTTTTTTGTCGAAGGTAACCACAATAGATGATTTTCATTGTGGAGGTATGCACTGCCATAGATGCTTTTCCTCACTTGATGAAAAGCATCTATGGTGGAATGCATACCTCCACGTCAGCTCAATGCCCTTGGAAATCACTTGAACATTTTCCTTTAAAAAAAGAGTTGTGTAATATGACTTGTCAGGTGGCATACTCAATCGACTCTTTGACGTGAATAGTTTGGGAAGCATAGATCTATACGTCTCGAGATACATGGTTGCAATTCCCCAAAAAAAGTTGATCCCGAGGGAACCATGTATCCAGAGAAGTACAGATCTACGATTCCCAAACTTGTCCACAATAGGGAATCGATTGAGTATGCCACCTGGCGAGTCATATTAGCAAGACTCTTTAAAAAAATAGAAAAAAGAAAAAAAAAAAACAGCCCCTTCAACTCCAGTTTACTCATTAAAAAGAAAAATTGAACAAAAAATAAATAAACAACAGATTTAGATCAAAATGCATAAGAAAGATGAAGGTTTCTTACTTCATTCATAGTTAAATCTACCACCTTCTCCTCAAGGTGACTCACTTTCTCAATGTTAAACTTGTTGAGGAGAGTAATGCTAGAAATGAGAGACATGGGCGTCACCACCAAATCATCCATAACCATGTATACATGTCACCATACCCTTCACATAACCGCCTCCTTCACTAGATGATGATGATGATGCACTATGTGAAAAAAGCCTATATTTGACAGACTCAGTCCGTCAAATTTTGAAAATTTTGATGAACCAACCTGTCAAATATTTTCTTGTAGAATTTTTTTTTTACAACCCTTAATTGTCAATTTTTTGGAGGATGAGCTTCAAAAAAAAAAAAAATTTTCTATAGTCTATGACAGTCAAATTTGGAGGTTTAACAAACAATAAGACGGTCATCTAATTCACCAATCATAATAATTGAAATAGTAATAAAAAAAATCATAAAATAAAGATCATTCGTAGAAACCTAATCTTGACCACCCAAGAAACTCAATTCACATTAAATCCAATTAGAAATCAAACACAAAACATATTATTGCAATTCCAACAAATTCACAAACAATACTTCCATCTGTTATGAATAGCTTTAAGAACTCCCACCAGAGGGTGCAAGAGTTTGAGGTCCTTGCTGATTCAGTTGACGATCCTGCTTTAGAACGTACACACCTTGATCCAAGTTGGTTGCAACAGATCTTCAATGATGTGCACTTTTCTTCAAAATCGAAAGTTAATTTTCACATCCACGTATTATTAATGCTATAGTATAAATTTAGGAAACCAGCATGAAAGATTGATAGAAATAAGGACAGTTAATCTATGTCCCACATCAGAGAGGCCACACTAAACTACAGCTCCAATTTTAAAGCTGATCTTACCTGAAAATTTTCGGACTCGAGCATTTTTTTTTCGAATCCACAAAAGAATAAGATGGCATAAACGATTGCAACCATCCAATTCGTTTGATTTTCAACCAAGGATATCAAGTCCAACCCCATTCACGTGTGATATGTAGATTAGTGTCTAGTAGATAGTTAGGATGGTCTATCCCAAATATGCCATCGAATTCTACTTATATAAGATAAGAAATCGTGGAAGTATAGGGGAAAATGATCTTACCAATCAATAGCATTGAGTATGGTCATCTTCCACCAGAAAATAAACTTGTGCTTGGGACAATTCATAGAAAATTACTAACGAAAGGAGTGCTTCATAGAAAAATCACATTGTATGAGTATAGGAATGAGATATACAACTTCATATAGCAACAATTAAAAGCAAAACAAGTATATATATAATCTGCAGACAATAAACAAACAGGTTCTAGCAATGAAGTATAAAACAAAAATAAAGATGAAAGACATCCTATATGCCTTTTGAAGAAATTAAGAAGAGCTATTTTTCCATGTAAACCGTCAATATGTTTAATGCTTTGTCTAGGACAGGTTTAGGAAATATAGTGTTTTTTTTTTTTTTAAGCCCTTACTAAAATACCTTGCAATTCTGTTTATCAAAGCAATAAAATAAAAAAAAAACATGTCATTGTCTTCAAATAAATACCATAATGAATGAGAAATAACAAGGGTGGCACGTCACATACTAAAATGATTAGTCAGTATTTCTATCATTTTCAATAACTTGGGATTTGATGCACCATGAGACAAGCTTTGCTGTTTTAAAAGTTTTGCCTTCTATATGACTTCATTCCTACTCAGAAGTTTTGCAAAATACCTGGAACAAGAATTTACTTGAATAAAGACCTGAAATGTTTATTGTAATGTCACCTACTTGAAGAACATATGCATAAACTTTTTTCCAGTCCAAGGCCCCAAATCCTTGTACACTGGTAAAAAATTAATTAAAACATTGAAAATTGTTGTTGACCCTCCATGCTATCCAATTCATGAAAAGATGATGGTAAATAGTACCCTAAAGTTAGAAAAACATGGATATTTTAATCTTGAAGGTAAAAGATCCAAATACTTGTTTTCTTTTTTTATCATTTTTGATAACTTGGGGTTTGTTGATTAACATAATATAGCCACCATATAAAAAAGTGTTGTGCTCTTCTTACCCCTTTTATGCTGATGAAATCAGTAATAAGCCTACTCATGATCACATTCTCTCATAATGGAATTATGTGTTTCTTTTGGGAATTAACAAACTAATAGTTATAAATGCATTTTAAGTTGAAATCTACTAATAGAAAAAGAGAAATGAGGCAAGTAATTGATCAAAGGCAAACCTTTAGATATTTTTCACGACTCTTCAATATCTTGACAACACCAACAAGCATTGTTACATGTGCGTCGTGCCCACAAGCAGACCTAAAAGCAAAATGTAATACTAATGCTTATGTACACAAAAATAATGGATACTCGTATGTAAATTATGTTGCTAGAGGTATGCCAAATCCTAATGAAATCCATATGCAAAGGTGAAAACTATAAATCAGAACAATGACCATCAAGTCTAATGCCATCGATTCTCCTATTGGGAGAAAAAATTACTAATTTTTTCGTCAAATTTCAAGTTTTTCACATAGTGATGATGCCACATTGGAAGTTTTAGGATCAAAATAGACCATCTCGTTGTTCATTTCGTGTCCACAATGACATATAGTCCCCGCAATTTCGGTCATGAGGTTGCTTTCTAATCTAATTACTCTTTAAAATCAATTTTACAAATTAGATCAACCAATAACTTTGTTCACTTTTGCCTTGGCAAGTTTCAATTAATGTGTTTCACGTATTTGTGGGATAGTGTAGTTGTTGATAACTTTCCTGCAAATAAGTTCTTTAATTACTTTGGGTTGAATCCTCAATTTATTCTATCTGAAGAAATACAAGAGAGTGCTGTTAGCTTGGGTTTTCCGACAAAGGTGAAGTTTCCTCTTAATGTTTAGTAGTCCACGTGTCTGAATTAGTGCACAATGACTTTGTTTCTTTCACATATTTGGAACTAAATCGAATTCGAGAACCAACTACTACTTGAACTACTAGTCGGCCCTGCTAATGAACCTTTATACACAATCATGTGCAAAGACACCAATAATAAAGTTAAAAATGAATTCAAAGAAATGTAGGAGCAGATTCCTATCTAAATGAAATGAGCTTCTGAACCCCATTGAACAATAGTTCAATTTTTGTTAAGTTGTTGGTTGCTTGGTTTCGTGAGGTCTTTTCGATGTGAGTTGATAGTCTTTCTACAATTCCCTTTATATTTTTCAATGTATTGTGCAAGATGGTTTCCATGATTGCTTGTTTTTTGTTTGTAGTTCTTCACAACTAAACCATATGCGTGTGAGCCCTCAAGCCTCTCACAATATCCTCCAAGCAAGGAAATGGATGCTAAGCTCGGGATGAAGAAGCTGGGGAAGTTTTTCAAGGTCTCTTGCAATCTGAACAATGCTGCATGTAAACTTAAGTTGAAGTAGTTTAGTGAAGCTGCTAAGCTATGCTCAATGGTACTCTTGATTGCATTTCCATCTAATTGGTTCGCATCAAAGTTATTTCGTTTTAATAAATTTGTTTTATTTACTATATTTGTTTCAAAACAGGTATTGAAGCTTGAACCTAGCAATGCAAAAGCTCTTTTCCAGAAAGCCGAAGCATACATCGAGACACTTGATGTGGACATACCTAAGTTGGACTTGAAGAATGCATTTGAGATTGATCCTAATAATGGGTTCTCGATAATTCTAACAATAGATAATTTACAACAGGTGATTCAGAAAATAGTTAGATTTATGGAAGTTGAAGATGAGGGATATTTGGGTCTTTTCATGTTGTTAGTCGGGGGTCTAGGTCATCAATTTCAAAATATAGGGGTATCTCCAATATTCAGCAACATTTGAGGGGGCAGGTGTAAAATCAATTTTTTATTTCAAAAGTTCTTATAGCGAGACCTAATATTTAAAAAAAGAAAAAATACCCAATAGTGACGGTTGGGTACGGTCGCTATATCCCTATTTTACTGTAGCAACTGTTATTTTTTCCAACTGTTTTGGTTTGTTGCAATTAAAAAATCACTCATTTTAAAATGATTTTTTTTGCGATTGTAGGAGCAGTCGTTTTTGGAGTATTATGACATAGTGTGGTCACTTTAGCACTCAAAAATTCAGAATACAATGGCGAAATTTTGTTATGAAATCTTTTTCCTTATAATGAGAACATTATATATCTTAAGCAATTCAAGAAAAGTTAGTTTCCACCTTCTTCATTTTTTATTTAGTTTGGTTTGTGCATATTCAGATAGAAAATGGTAGTTTGGTCATGGTATTGCGATAGCATGATTCCAAAGTCTAAACAACTGTTAATGAATAGCACATGCTGAGTACATATGCAAGATAAACATTGTTGCAACTTTGAAAGAGAAAATCTGATTTATAATTCAACCCAAACACTTTAGTGTCCCACCACACTACATGTTCACAATGTCAGGAATTCTCTAAGGCTTACTTCTGCTCGAAGAAGCTAATGAGACCCAAAAGCCAAAAACCGACAAAATCTAGGTTTAACAAACATAAGACTGCTACATTAATTTAATTAATTAGCTCTATTCTTCCCAAGGAAAACATCAGATAGAACTTTTCTTGACCACAACGATGTCCTCAGCAGATCTAAACCCGGAAACCACCACCTAAACCCAAATGATAATTATCAAGAAATCAAAAAACAAAACAAGATATTTACAAGAAGGGTTTTGTTAACGTGCGCCATAAGGTTCAATGTTAAAGTGCATTTAAAAACACCTTAGAAATAAGCATTTGAGGGTGTTTTTGGAAGGAAATTTTTTTAGGGCATTTTATGTGATAAAATAAGTCCTGGAGGTGTATTTAATGCATCTTAAGTTCTTAACGTGATGCCCTTAGGGAAAATGCTAACACCCCCCCCAGATGAAAATACATTCGAAAGAAAAATATTTCTCACTTACTTGTTGAGAAGAGTAATGCTAGAAATGGTGGACATGGGTGTCACCACCAAATCATCCATTACCATATATGTTACCACACCCTTCACATAACCTCCTCCTTCACTAGACGGTGGTGTCACTACAGAAGTCCCAGTTGGAGCTAAGTAGAGTATCTCAGTGCGCATGTAGTGCTTACAAGTAGGACACACTGTCCCGGAAGTATCGGTCATGTACTTGGGATTGTAGGAACAGAATGTGAGAGGGATGGAGGCCCGTGTGAAGCACAGTTATTCACTGGTGGGGAGGGCTATCCTAGCTCAGGTTGACCAGAAGATTTTTGAGATCCAGAACTGTTGGGTGAAAAATAACCTTGCTACCAGGTTAGTGGAGAGGAGAGACAAGGGCGGATCGGAACTTGTCTTGTTAGAAGAGGAACGCTTGTGGCTGGTGCAAATCCTGGTAGAAGCAAAAAGATGGAACTCAGGGAAATCGTTTTGGAAGAAATCAACCGTTATGGGCCGATGTAAGATGGCACGAGGATATATAAATGAATATGGACGTTTTTTGAAAATTTCTGAGTTATCAGGGGAAGGATGGTTCCCATCCCTGTTGATCCCTGAAGGGAATGATGGTTTAGGTTGGGACAATCTATCGGAGGCCTTACTCAGAGGAGGTAAAACTGGTGATAGCACCTGGAGGAGAGGATTTGTAGGTAGAACGTTGCCTGCAAAACTTATGAGTAATCACCAAGAGCTACCAGCTTCTACCAATGTGGTTGGAGTCTCAGATAGGTTCGGGGCGTGGAGGTGGGCGATTATTTGTGAAGCTGGTGATCAGACAATCTGCTGGGACGAGACGGAAAAAGTTGTTAACTCTATGGCTGCAAACTCCGTCACCATTACTTTAAGGCCTTGCAGTGACAATACGAGAGTATTTTTATGTCACAGTAAAAAAGAGTATGATATGTTTAGAAACTCAAAACAAATACAGATTCAGAATGTTGTGGTTAAATTAAGAGCGTGGTATGCTAATTGTAATAGTATTGCGTATAGTTGGGAACAAGCAGGTACATGGATAGACATTTACGGTCTTCCATTCCATAGATGGGAGACTACATCCTACGAATTCATCGGTGGCTTATTGGGGGGCCTGTTGGAAGTTAATGAATCAACAAGGTTGTTGGTAGATCTCACAGCGGCGAGAATCAAAGTCAGATGGAGGGCTTTAGACATTCCTAGATGGTTAAAGTCCCAACTAGAGTTGGCTCGATCATAGTGGGCATTAAAATTTCAGCTGCTTGTAACACTGGAGTGGAGAAGAAGAAGTTTGGTACTAGCAATAATGGTGTGGTATTATCAAAACAAACTATGACAGGTGCATTTAATGCCCTTTCAAATTCTAACAATGCATTTAATGCCTTCTCAATTTCAAACAATGACACAGTGGGTAATGTGGTGTTGGGTAGAGAACTGGTACATCAGCAGCAAGGTAAAGAGGTAGCCGTTGTCAGTCAAGAGGAGTGTGTGAAAAGCAATCAGAATAGGAGGCACGTGGCAGCGTCAAACGGGACACACCCATCAAGTTCGTATGTGGACATGCGACAGGATTTGGAAGGGTCCATAGTGACTGTTGAGACTGCCAAGACCAAGCCCTTGAATGAAGATCAGTTTGGGCTGGGGCCGACTGCGCGTACAAAGGCTCAGCCCACGAACGAGGACCCTTTTGGGACAGGGACTGATCGGCCCATAAACGAGGTTCAGGTTGGGACAGGGCCTAATGGGTTTATAGGGGATCAGTCCACGAATGAGGTTCAGATTGAGTTAGGGCCTGTATTGTCTGAAGGGGCTAAGCCCATTGACAAGGAGCAATCAGAGACAGTGCCTGAAATGATTTCAGGGGCCAAGCCCATGGAAAGCTTTCAAACCGTTAGAGATATGCTCCTATTATGGGACACAGCTGACCCGGGGGACACGACCTTGACAGAACATGACTCTTTGGCCGGTGTAGGCGATCCTGGTAAGTCTCCTGAACTCACAATGACTGAAGCTAAGGTTGGGTTCTTAGAGAGAGAATTGTTACAAGACATGCTTAATTCGGAAATGCCCGGGAGTAGTGAATCTGAGAAGGTAATTTCCAAGGAATTTGTCATAGAATCTGTTTGTCCATTGACTATATTAACGGTAGAGGGAGATTCGGTAACACAAAATAAAAATCAGATAATAGAAAGCAATAAGCAGTGGTTAGGGCATGAGATGATGCCACAGGTAGTGGACAACAACGGGAGATTGGGGGGCTTGTGTGCCACAGGACAGGGCGGATTCCTACAGCTTCTCCAATCCGTTGAAAAGTCAGATCGACGAAGGGAATGCTGGAGTAGTGGTGTGCCTGTAGAAGGTGAAAACATTGCTAGGCTTGCGGAGGAACATATGTTGCAGGAGGATACAATTTCGAAAACCGGTCCCCTGGACTTGGCATATTTGGAGGATAATTTGAGGAGTTGGGGCGGAGGGAGATCAAAAGTTCAGGTTGTGGAAGCTTTAGCAGACTGGATTGTTAAAAATCTGAATGACATTAGTTGGTCTGCCGAGTTGGTGACAGAAAGACAGACAGAACGAGCTGGGATTTTGTTGGAACTGGCACTAAAGAAACGGGATGAGATTGGGGACAAATACGATTCAACGATTAGAGAAGAAGAACCGTTAAACGAGGAACAGGTCAATATTCGGGATGAGGTGGAGTACATTCTCAAGGCAGGGGAAAGTCAGGAAGAGACAAGACAGCAGGTCTGGTTGGATAAAGGGAAAGAAGTAGAAGTGAGTGACAAGAGTAGAGTGAAGAAGCTAAAGGCCAAGTTAGCTAAAGAGGTTCATGAAATGCAGAGATCCGGGAACATTGTTAAGTCCGGGACATCTTTAGGTTTGAGAAGTGGGGCAAATATTAATGTTACAAATGTCGGTTAGGCTCTTATCTTGGAACGTGCGCGGGATTAACGATAAGACCAAAAGGGCTTCGATTAAGTCAATGCTTCAATCGTACAAACCTCACATTGTAACATTACAAGAAACTAAGTTGAGTCAGGTGGATAAGGCGATGATACGGGATATCTGGAGTGTTCGGAACATGGGTTGGAAGTACTTAACAGCTAATGGGACAGCAGGAGGGGTGTGGGTGTTATGGGACAAGAAGTTGATTGAGGTTGAGGACTCCTTACTGGGGGCTTTTACGATTTCAATTTTGTGCAGGTGTGTAGGGAAGGAAGATAGTTGGGTGTTCTCGGGAGTGTATGGTCCTACCAAGGAATGGGAGCGCAAGCAATTTTGGGAGGAATTAGATGATGTAGGAACATACTGGAACCGTCCGTGGTGTTTGGGGGGAGATTTTAACGTCATTAGATTCACTTGTGAAAAGAAAGGGGGGTCTAGGATAACATCAAGGATGAGGCGATTTGGGGAGTTTGTGAATCGGAATAATTTAGTGGATATCCCTCTTCAGGGTAGAAGGTTCACATGGTCCAACCACCACGATGTACCCACCCTCAACAGATTAGACAGATTTCTTGTTTCAGAGGATTGGGCTCAGTTATTTTGTCAGATTTCTCAGATGGCCATTCCTAACCCAGCGTCCGATCATTGTTCCATACAGTTGGAAGCAGGGCCGTTTAGTAGGGGTCCTAGTCCATTCCGCTTCGAAGTTATGTGGTTGAAACAACATAATTTCAAGGAATTGGTAACAGATTGGTGGGGGAGTTTTGTGTTTGCAGGAACAGCAGGGGAAGTGTTCAGGAAGAAGCTGAAGGCTCTAAAGGAAGCTCTAAAAAAGTGGAACAAGGAATCATTCGGAAGGGTGGATGTACAGAAGAAAGATGCCTTGTTAAGAATCGAGGAGTTGGACAGAATGGAAGAGTCGAATTCGATGTCGATGAGTGACAAGGCAACAAGGATCAATCTTCGCGAGAAGTACCAGCGGTTGGCTCTTATGGAAGAGATTAGTTGGAAGCAGAAATCAAGAGCCAGATGGCTCAAAGAAGGGGATGGAAATACAAAGTTCTTCCATAGTATGGCAAATGCTCGTAATAGAAACAATCGGATTACAAAACTAAAGGTGAACGGAGAGTGGATGGAAGGGGAAGAGGCGGTTGCTAGAGGAATTGTAGATTTTTACTCGAAACTTTACTCCGATAAGAATTGTACTAGACCAAAACCAGAGTTACTGCAGTTTGATAGAGTCACCGAGCTGCAACGCGATTGGCTAGAAAGGCCGGTTGAAGAAGAGGAGATTTGGGAGGTCATCTCAAGCATGAAGAGTGACAAGGCACCCGGGCCGGACGGATTTCCTATAGAATTCTACAAAACATGTTGGGAGACCATCAAGAGAGATTTCATCGCGGTCATAGAGGAGTTTTTTAGAGATGGATTGCTTGACCCCCGATCTAACTGTACCTTTATCGCTTTAATCCCTAAAGTGGTGGGGACAGAAGACATCAAGGATCTGAGGCCTATCAGTTTGGTGAATACTAGTTACAAAATCATCACGAGCATCCTTGCTAAAAGATTAAAAGGCGTCATTCAAGGACTGATAGGGTACAATCAGAGTGCGTTCATTAAAGGGAGACAGATTCTAGATGGGGTCTTAATAGCAAATGAATGCATTGATTCTAGACTGAAGTCAGGTAAAGCGGGGGTGGTTTGCAAGGTAGATCTTGAGAAAGCTTATGACCACGTCAACTGGCAATTTTTGGAGTACATGTTGGGGAGAATGGGCTTTGGTGACAGATGGATCTCTTGGATTATGTTGTGTGTGTCGTCCCCATCTTTCTCGATTTTGGTGAATGGGACGCCCCGCGGCTTCTTTAAGAGCACTAGAGGTCTCAGACAAGGGGATCCCTTATCCCCTTTTTTGTTTATCATTGTGGCAGAATCGCTCGGGAAGATGGTGGAGAGAGGGGTGATGAATGGCTTTTTCACGGGGTTCTCAGTGGGAGCAGGCAATGTCACTGTTTCCCACCTTCAATTTGCAGATGATACACTAGTCTTCTTAGATGATTCCATGGAGCAGACAAGAAGATTTGGTGGTCTATCATGTTGCTTCGAAGCAGTGTCAGGCATCCCAGTTAATATGAGGAAAAGCAAGGTACTTCCGGTCGGTAGGGTCAGGTGTGTTTCTTTACTTGCGGCCTCGTTGGGTTGGCAAGTGGATAGCCTGCCCTCCTCTTATTTGGGGATTCCGTTGGGGGCTCCATACAGGATGGTGTCGATTTGGGAGTCGATAATAGAGAGAATAGGAAGGAAACTCGCGATTTGGCAAGCAAATTATCTTTCCAAGGGAGGCAAGTTGACTTTGATTAAAAGTGTCCTGTCTAGTATCCCAATTTATTTTCTATCAGTGCTGACTTTGCCCCGTAGTGTGGAGCTAAGGCTGGATAGGTTGCTCCGTAATTTCTTATGGCATGACAGAAGTGGGAGTAGAAAACATCATTTAGTTAATTGGAAACAGGTTTGCTCAGACAAGAAAAAGGGTGGGCTCGGGATTAGAAGACTTGGGGCAATGAATCTAGCTTTGAAGGGGAAGTGGTTATGGAAGTTTGGGTCTGATGGCAATAGTTTGTGGAGACAAGTCATAGAAGGAAAATATGGGGCTAGGCGAACGGGATGGGAGAGCGGCCCAACTAGGCACCCGCATGGTTGTGGAATGTGGAAAGGTATTATGAAGACCAATTCTCTGTTCAAGTTGAGGCTTAAATTTAAAGTGGGTCAAGGGAACAAAGTAAGATTTTGGGAGGATATCTGGTGCAGTAATCAGCCCCTTATGGAGTTGTTTCCTTCTTTGTATGCTATATCCGCGAAAAAAGGGTTTCCTATCGTAGCTTTCCGAAGATTGGTAGGCGGTGAATGGGCTTGGGACTTTGATTTTAGAAGGGGTCTTGACGGCTCGGATTTGGTAGAGGTTGGTAGAGTAATTGATGTAGCTTCGTGCTTTGAGCTCCATAGGGGTCGAGAGGATGAGAGAGTGTGGATGGCAAGCAAGGATGGTAGGTTCTCGGTATGTTCTTTTTACCACTCCTTGTGTAATGATGATGGTGATATCTTATTCCCGTATGCCTCAATTTGGGGCCCGAAGGTGCCTAGTAGAGTTGCCTTCTTCACATGGACAGCTTCTTTAGGAAGGATCCAAACGACGGATTTGTTGATGCGGCGGGGGTGGTATGGGGCAAGCTGTTGCGTTCTATGTATGGACCATGGGGAATCTTCGGATCACCTCCTCCTTCATTGCAAATTCACGTATGGAATTTGGGCACATTTCTTTAAGTTATTTGGTTTATTAACTTGCCTGCCCAAAACAATAAAGGGCCTTTTCACGTGTTGGTCATCGAGTGGATTTTCGTTGGGTGGCATGAAGAGGTTGCTTTGGAGTATTACACCATTTGCAATATGTTGGGGGGTGTGGCGAGAGAGAAATAGCCGTATCTTTGAGGGGAAAAAAGAAGATGGCACAGAAACGATTATTTCCATTATGGGCCTTTAGTTTTGTTGGTCTAAAGTTTTTAGAGAATTCAGGGGGATCTTCTTCGAGGATTTTATATATAATTGGGATGGGATGTTTTGTATTTCTGGGGAGTAGCGTCTGTTTGTAAGGTCTTGCTAGGTTGGTCATCTCGACTGTCCTAGTTTTATTTTTTTTACTTATGAATATATTGCTACTTATCAAAAAAAAAAAAAAAAGGTAGGAGAGGAATGTTGGTAGCAATGAAAGATGATTTTGGTTTCAAAATGGAATCTTTGTCTAGGTTTGGCTGAACATAGTTGGAATTAAGGTTCTCTACACTCTCATACAGATTTCCTAAGCTCCCCACCATCTTCTCCTTTGTAAGGAGATCGATAACGGAATCTAAGGGTAGAGACAAGAGACCTAAAAGAAAATCAATTACTTCTTTACCAGCTTCAGCAAATAATATTCTATTATCTTTTTTGTCAATCAGAAGCTTAATAGTCAGCTTTGTTGTTGCCATGCCTCTGTGTCTAGTCACTAGTGAGCGATGCCCTAAAAACATGTTCTCTGTGATGGTCTATTTATATTTATATTCATAGATAGATAAATGCGTGTGGAGGGAGATGGAAAGACTTCTCTATCATGCCGGGCCCACAAGTAGTGGTGGACCTAGAACACTTCAAACAATTGGATTCAATCAATTTTCGTCTATGATTTGTATCAATTCGAGGATCATTCTAACCCCATTAATTGTTAATTTATTTCCTGGACTGTGTAGTGGTGCCTTACTGTAATAAGCCTTGGTGGATGATATATACTACATGCGTGATGAGTCCGACTAGCCTTACTAATTTAGTAAGATTTCAATTTCAACTCTAAGGTAGTTGAGCCCACCTTGTGGCATCCAGAAACATGATCGATGAAACAGAGTTGTGAACTTAGAAACAAAAAATTCAAAATAAAAATAAAAAATGTTATTTTTCACCATTAAATTTTAATTTACGTGGAAGTTGGTAGCAGTCCATTTTCAAAACCATAGATTAAGTCCATAATAATTGTTTTTGTATTTTTTGTTTCTCATGTATTATGAATTTTTTTCATGACATCAGCAAGGACCTTTAGTAAGAATTGAAATCTTACTAAATTAGTAAGGCTAGTCGGCCTCCTAGTTATATGTCCCTGGTGGTAGAGAATTAATGCCGTATCTCAAACCAATTTCCAAAACGAAATTACGGCTGCTCTAAATAATTTTTCTTTCCCTAAACAAAATCTGAACTTTAAATTTAATGAGGAACTACAATTAATGGAAAAGTGAAACTGAAGATAAAAATTATGAAGTCTTAGTTAATTTTGGAGCATTCAAAACAAGGGAAAAAATTTTGAAGTGGCATTTTCAAGGAGGTATTCCAAATTTTGACAGAACCACCGTTTCTTTGCCTCAGGATACACATATGCATATGATAAATCTGTGCATTTGTATATCCCAATGAAAGAAAATATATGGTATTGACACATCCCATATCAGGAGAATATTTTGAGTATCCCAAGTGGGGTGTCATACGTGGTGTTGGATTGCCAATGTGGAATTCCATCTGAAAAATAATTCTGTCAAATCTGAATGATTGTTTGCTCATAGACCAACACCATTTTGACATGTGGCACTGATGACATAAGCAATAATAAAGAATTTTTCTCTCTATTGTGCACAGTTAACGACAAAAATTTCCTGATAAGATCACCTTGTGGCATTTAAAAATATGATCCAATGCAATAGTGTTATAGATGATGAAATTCTATGAATTTCAAACAAAAAAAATAAATAAAGTTATTTATCACCGTTGTATTTAATTTTAAAATTATATATGTGCTCGGTAACCATCCATTTTTAATACTACTTACGAATCTCAGAAAACTTTATTTTTTTTTTACCATGAGGTTTTTTATGAAATTTAGAAAGATGTGGTGTATGATTGCCAATATGATAATCCATGTGGATCCTACAATATTTTTTATGATTTAAAATCTAAAAATTAAGATTTCTGGGTAGTGAATGTACAGGCAGGAGAGAGAAATTGCTCTCTTATTACCATGTCATCAGCGCCATATATCAAAATAGTGTTGGGCTGTGAGCAAACAATCACTCGTCGAATCCAAAGTTGGTCTCCCGCATTCTTAGCCAAAAAAAAAAAAGAAAAAGAAAAAAGAGAATGACTCTCAAGGACTCTTTATCGAGGATATGCACTAAATGGTCCTTTAGTAAAGAATACAGACTATTTAAGTCCCACTTAATATAATATTAGTCTATTAAGAATCTTTTGAAAAAAATTTAAAGAAAAATACTTGAAATACCCTTTTAATAACTTTACAAAGTATTTGACCAAATAATATAGGAAGTCAAATAAAAAACTTGACCAATGTATTTATTTATTAATATTTTTGTGAAAAATAAAAATAAATAAATATTTTATTTATTAAAAACTAAAATTTAATATAATTTTATTTGACTCATTTGTGTGGACTAGCTACTTTTTTAGTTGTATCAACTCAATGAATAATCAAGTCGAGTTTTAAAATTATGTTTTAATTATTTAAAATTACTTATATATTTTAATAAATCTAATATACATTAATTAAATAAGTTGGATGATGATCATACTCATATCCATCATCATTGGTATAGTCATCATCATCATCATCTATGTGATTTAAAGATTATTAGTTTTGATAAGAGAAATAATTTTTTTTTTAAAATTGATCTATAAGAGATGACCATAATTTGATCTATGTAATGTCAGAAGATTTTTAATGGATATAATCATCCTATCTTACTTTTTTATACACTTTAAGGAAAATCCACTAAAATATCAAGACAAATTTCGCATGAAAGCCCAATCTTGATATGTTTGTTATGTTTTCTCTCATCTTCATTTTTTTTTTCTTTTCTAATACAGGGTTGATTTTTATTTTATTGAATTTTGATTGAATATGGATGGAGACACATTTCCAGATCTGGTGCCATGGATACTCTGCCACGTCAGAACTGTGAGAATCACAGTGTATGGCCTATGTCACCCCAGCATTACTCCTCCATAAAACCCCAAAACCAGGTTTTTCAAACCCAAAGCGGATCTACCTTTGACGGATCGAGGCGCTTTCACCAACTCCCTTTTAAAATGTTGGCTCCCCATATCAGACATTTTTTTTTTGTTTTGCTAACACCATCTACGTTTAAATTCATCCATACAAAAGGAGGTTTACACCAAGAAATAAGCAACCTTCTCTGCAGTCTGATGAGTCTTTGAAGAAAACCAGAGCTTCCTCAGTAGATGACTTATTAGTGAATCAGATGGGTGATTTAAAACTTTACTTGGTTATAGGATCTTGAAGAATGCTATTTGAATTCGAACTTGACGTTTCAATCAAAGATATACAAGTTATTAGTGAATGCATTAGCGAAAAAACTTTCTAACAAGATCAACAAACCAAAACTCACAAACCATTGGTAAATACGTTTACAAACTATAAGACTGCAACATCTACAATCTCTCAAGAGTTGGTGAGAATTACTCGCGGGATAATTGTGATTAATAAAAAGGGAGTGGCCCTCCCACACCAACTTATCGATTAAAAAAAAAGAGTGCAACATTTAATGGGTTTCTTTCTTCTCAAGGAAAACTTCTGACAGAACTCTGCTCGACCACAATGATGTCCTCAGCAATTCCAAACCCTAACACCACCAAAATATATGATAATTCTCAAGAACAACAGTAGCAACAATAATAATAAAAATAATAATAATAGGGTGAATTACCATTTCGTGAGTTAAAAATGAGTTATTTATGATTTCGACTCACTGTTTATTTTAATAACCAAAATATGAACAATCTGTTTTTGTTTTAAAAAAATTCAGAATGAAGTGATTATATCTCAGGTTTAAAGTGACAATTTGAAGATTTAAAATGAAATTATCTCTTTAAACTTGCGAAAAAGTCACTTTAAAAACCTTTGAATTCATTATTGTTCATGATTTGGTAACTAAAATGAACAGTGAGCCAGAATCATAAATTCGTCAAAAGTTTATTACTTTTTCATAAATATCTCATAATAATAATGCATCTTTGCTAAATAAGGAAAAATTGTATTAATAAATAAGGAAATTTACATGAGAATTAAACCTTACTGACACATGTAAGATTCGGTAACAATAAGTTATCACCCATTACACATTTCTTCATTGAATTTGGAAGGTCACTATTGTTTAAAAAAAAGTGGATGTTTTCAAGACCACAGGCGACAAAAATGTTTATAGGTTTTCACTATACCAATAATAAGAATTCTAATAATATGACGCGGTATTTTGCTAATGCCATTTTCTCTCTCCTATCCATGGTAAGAAAAAGAAAACTTTCTAATCTAATCACCTTGTAACATTCAAAAACATGATCCGATACAATGGAGTTGTAGAGGACAAAATTATATGAACTCTAAAAAAAATATTAAAAATTAGTTATTTTTCACCATTGAATTTTTTGTTTTAAATTTGGGCGCTCACTGGCTGTCCATTTTCAACACCTTGGATCAAGCACAAAAACTAATATATATTTTTTTAATAAGAATATTTTTAAGAAATCTAGAAAGCTGTGCTGTTGATTGTAAATGAAATAATCAATGTGGGCGCAACAACCATTTTCAAGATTTGAAATTTGAAACATAAATATGTGGGCAGTGGGCAAGAGAGAAACTCTCTCTATTGCTGATGTCATTTGCGTCATATGTCAAATGTTAGTCTGCGAGCAAACACATCATTTAGCGCCAAGGGCATGCGTCAAAACCGCGTCATATTATCACCACTCTTCTACTAATAATAATAAAATAAAGTGATTTACATGAAAATGCATAAGAAAGAAGGTTAATTTCTTACTTCATCTATAGTTAAACGAACCACCTTCTCCTCAAGGGAACTGATATTCTCAACATCGAACTTGTTGAGGAGAGCAAATATAGAAATGGTGGACATGGGCGTCACCGCCAAATCATCCATAACCATGTAAGTCACCACACCCTTCACGTAACCTCCTCCTTCACTAGACAATGACGATGACTGCACATTGGAAGTTTTAGGAGCGATGTAGGTTACCTCGTTGTTCATGTTCCGGCTACAAGCAGGACATATAGTCCCTGCAGTGTCCGTCATGTACTTGGGACTAGAGTAATTGCTGCACGTGTAGTATTTTGATTCTTCCCTAACCATGTTCGCAGACAGGAAAGGAATGTCACCAGAACAAAAAAATGATAATTTGGGTTTCAAGAGGGACTCTTTGTCTTGGTTTGGCTGGATGTAAGTGGAACTAAGTTTCTCTACACTCTCATACAGTTTTCCTAAGCTACCCACCATCATCTCCTTTGTAAGGAGATCGATTACGGATCCAACGTGTAGAGACAATAGGCCGAAAAGAAAATCGACAAAGTCTTTGTCCGCTTCTGCAAATAAGACTCTGTTGGCATTCTTGTCCACCAGAAGCTTAATGGTCACCCTTGTCCTAGCCATGTCTGTGTAAACCATGCTGTCTATGGAGATCTATTTATATATAAATGTGAGTTGCCAGGGAGATGGAAATACAAACAAAACATTAGGGTAGTAAAACATTTTCTGAAGAAGGGAAAAACTTCTCCAACATGCCGGACCCACTGATCTTAGTTTTATGTACTGCGAATGCTTGTAAGATACCTTTAATAATTAATAATGAGTCAGACTAGCCTGACTAACTTAGTAAAATTTTGAATCATACTAAGGGCTGTTGGGCCCACATGGATTACTACATTGGCAATCCAAAGCTACAGCTAGCCTTCTAGATTTCATAGAAAAACTCAGATGCAAGGAAAACAAACTCATGGGTGGGTGGGTGATGGCTTTTCAAAAATATGGGTTAGAAGTTTCAGATTAGGCTGATTTTTTGTGAGGATGGTATCTATGATGAGAAGATCATCCTGACAAAAAATCAATCCAATCTAAAACTTTTAAGCCCATCACAATTGGTTTACAAATTATTGGTAAAACATTAACAATCCACATTCTAAATCACTTTTGATGGTGTTAGAAGTTTCAAATTTGATTGATTTATTTTTAGGATAATTCTCTCATCATAGAGATCATCCTCACAAAAAAATCAGTTCAATCCAAAACTTCTAACTCATATTTTGAAAAACAATAACTATTACATTATTTTTACATATGTCCCATGATCCGTCCCCTATATATATATATATATAGGGTCCGTTCAGCACACAAAAATTTGGCCAACATTTTAGCCAATCATTTTTGTCCTACATGGGTTAGAAGTTTTGGAATGAGCTGATTTTTGATGAGGGTGATCTCTACGGTGAAGAGATCATCATCACCAAAAATCAGCCCATTCCAAAACTTCTAGCCCCATGTTTACAAGTTGAAAAATCGTGGACCGTCCATTTTTTGTAAATCATTTTTTATGGGATTAGAATTTTTGGAATAGGCTGATTTTTGGTGATAATGATCTCCTCACCATAGAGATTATCCTCACTAAAAATCAGCCCATTCCAAAACTTCTAATCCATGTTTTGAAAAATATTTTGCCAAAATGTTTGGTGCTGAACATTTCCCATATATATATACACACACACACACACACACACACCCCGAACTCTTAGATTTAAAATTCAATGGTAAAAAAAAAATAAAAATTTGAAAAATCAAATTCAAAGTTCTCAAAATTTTATTCTTTGCAACCTTGTGGCATGGGATCAATTCTTTGGAAGCCAAAGGTAATGGGTTAGGAAACATTCCTTACTTAAGTAAGGAAAGTATTTTACTTTAGGAATAAAGAAAATAGTTTGGATCCTATACACCAGGGGTGGAGGATCCAAACTCTCCTCCCACATGTCAATACATGCCACATGATCAAGAATCCACTTTTTTTGTTTTTTTTTTTTTCCCACTAAGTGAGCAAAGAATATGTTGAATGAAAGAAGAAAGGAAGAGTGATATGTTGCTCACAGCCCAACAATTGTTTGACATGTGGGGCCAATGACATCAATGATAGAGAGAAAACTTCTCCGCACGTCCTCTGCCCACAAATTCATTTTTCAAGATTTCAAATCTTAAAAAGGGTGGTTGTTAGTCCCACATTAACAATCCAACATCACAATCTTCTAGATTTCATGAAAATATTCATAATCAAAAAATAAATTATTTTTCGAGTTTGATTCAAGGTATTGAAAATTAATGGCTATCGAGCATCCAAATTTAAAAATAGAAGTCAATGGTGAAAAATAACTATTATTTTAATTATTATTTGTTAAGTCATATAATTTTGTCCTCTACAATCCCATTGCATCGGATCATGTTTTTGAATGTCACGAGGTCATCAGATCAGAAAACTTTATTTTTGCAAACATATGTTGAATCTTCCTTATGCAGCCCTTTAGAAGCATCCAAAGTCTAGTTGTCAAGGAACTAACCCTTCCTTCACTGCATTTACCACCAACCAAGAATGAACCTCAATAATGATTCCAAGCAACCTTAACTCCTCAACCACTCCCCTTCCTTAAGCCGCATTGTTGAGGGACCAAATGACCAGGCTTTTGTGAACATTAGCTTACCCTTGTAATTAATTCGTAAAAAAATTTATTATTAATTTTTCAAGTTCTTAATTATGTGGCATGTTTTGAGGTGTGAGGAGGATTTTAATCATCCACCTTCAGTGACTATTATTTGGACTCAGAAAAACAAAAGACAGATTTACTGGATAGACATATTTGTAGCATTTTTATTATAAAACTCCCTTAAAATTCTAACAACTCCAAGGGAATCTTATTTTATCAAGTTGGTTACTCAAAAAGTCTTGGAAAATGATCCATATCATTTTAAAAGATTAATTACATATAATATATTTAGTTCTTTAAATCAAATATCTATATCATCTCATTCTCTTTCCCAAAATCATGGATCAAACTAATTTTTTTCTCTAAATTTTAACGTGAAATTTAAAGGGTTGTGATGTTGTATTGCCAATGAGGCCATGTGGGCCCAACGATGGTTTTAGGTAAGAAAATGGATGTTGAGCGGAGTCAAGATATCATTGGTATTTGATTTAAAAAATTGAGGCTTCTTTGAAAATTTAATATTCTAAAATAACGTAGATATCACTTCAAGATTTGTTGAATAATAAACTTGATAAAGTAAGATTCCTTAGTTGTGAGAGTTTTTTAAATAAAAGTGCGATAAATAGATTGCCCAATAAATCTTTTTGAAAATGTCCTACCTTTTCTTCAGTTTTGAAGCGGATGTGGATGTAGTAAAGTCTCACTTAATCTAGAACGTACATACAACGATCATGCATTATGACACGTGGAAAGCTTGATAAGGGAGTGGATATTTCAAATGGGCTTTACTAGCCTCAATCCACGGTTGAGGCTCTCCAATATCAACATGACGGTTAGGATTTGAGGAGAAACACAGATTTCCTAAAGATCAGCTTGGCTCTTCTAGGGATTAACATGCATTTCCTAGGGATACAATTTTCTTTGGAATCCTTAACATCCCAATGATCACGTTGATGGAGAGCGTCAAGCCATGGGTTTTAGGCTAGCATTTTCCATCTCAAATATATACAAATGCCTGAAGTGTACATCTAAGTTACCCATTTGTTCTTTCAACCCAAGAGTTCTTGTAATAGTATGCAATTCAAGAGAAGTTGCTTGCTAAAGCACTTTAATGGTAGGTCATTTTCTTTGCTTTTGCTTATTCGGAACTAAAATAGTATTTTGCAACTGATATATAATAACATCAAATGCAATTCTTTAGTATCTCAGTACACTTTATGTTCACAATTAACGTCAAGGCTCAAAGAGTATAGTGAAGCTTACTTCGACACTAAGAAGCTAATAAGATGGACAAACTTCGTACATAAGCCTAACAAGCAATAAATAAAACTGCAACACTTAATTGGATTCTTCCTTCTCAAGGAAAGAATCAGATAGGACGGTGCTCGACCACAATGATGTCCTCAGCAGTTCCAAACCCTGACATCGCCAAAACAAATGATAATTCTCGAGAAAACAAAAGAAAAAAATTAGAAAGAAAAACAAATAATAAAAATAAGAATTTATCTCGCAAGAGCTTGCGAGAATTATAGCAGATGATGTAATATGTAATTTTACTCGTGAGTAAATTTAATAATAAAAGAGAGTAATGCTGGAATGATTTCCTTGAGCTGATGTGGAGGTGTGCATTCCACCATAGATGTTTTTTTTGGTCGAAGGTAACCACAATAGATGCTTTTCGTTGTGGAGGTGTGCACTGCCATAGGAAAAGCATCTATGGTGGAGGGCACACCTCCACGTCAGCTCAATGCCCTAGGAAGTCATTTTAACATTGTCCTTTAAAAAAAGAGTCATGATCAGTTGACTTGCCAGGTGGCATACTCAATCGACTCTCTGACATGACAAGTTTGGGAACCGTAGATCTGTACGCCTCAAGATACATGATTGCACTTCCCCATAAAAAAGTTTATCCCGAGGGAATCATGTATCCCAAGGCATACAGATCTACAGTTCCCGACCTTGTCTACGTTAGGAAGTCGATTGAGTGTACCACTTGGAGAGTCATATTATCAGGACTTAGAATAAAAAATAAAAAAATAATAAAAAGGAGCCCCTTCAACCCTAGTTTACTCATATAAAAAATATATATAAATTTAACAAAAAATATATAAATAAATAAACAACAGATTTAGATCAAAATGCATAAGAAAGAAGAAGGTTTCTTACTTCATTCATAGTTAAATCTACCACCTTCTCCTCAAGGTGACTGACTTTCTCAATGTTGAACTTGTTGAGGAGAGTAATGCTAGAAATGAGAGACATAGGCGTCACCACCAAATCATCCATAACCATGTATGTCACCATACCCTTCACGTAACCTCCTCCTTCACTAGACGATGATGCCACATTGGAAGTTTCAGGATCAAAATAGACCATCTCGCTGTCCATTTTGCGTTGACAATTAGGACATATAGTCCCTTCAGTTTTGGTCATGTAGGTGTGATTACTGTGGCCATATGAACATGTGTAGTATTTACTAGCCATGTTCGAAGGTAGGAAAGGAATGTTGACAGCACAGAGTGATGGTTTTGGTTTCAGAAGAGAATCTTTGTTTTGGTTTGGCTGGATATAGGTGGAACTAAGGTTTTCCAAACTCTCATACAGTTTTCCTAAGCTCCCCACCATCATCTCCTTTGTAAGGAGATCGATTACAGAGCCAAGGGGTAGAGACAATAGGCCGAAAAGAAAATCGACGAAGTCTTTGCTCGCTTCTGCAAATAATACTCTGTTGGCCCTCTTGTTCACCAGAAGCTTAATGGTGACCTTTGTTGTCGCCATGTCTGTGTGTAGCTAACTATTGTAAAACCATGTTATATACGTGATGATCTATTTATAGATAATATGGATGGGGGAGATAGATGGAACTACTATCAAAACAAGGGTAGTAAAATATTTTCTCAAGAAGGGAAAAACTTTGTTATGAGATAAAGACTTCCTCATCGTGCAAAACCCACTAATCTTAAGGTGTGATTGATAAACGAAAGTTAAATATGAGAGTTAACAACTCAAGTTGCTAAAGATTATGTTTGGAAAGCTAAACTCAGTAACTCTCCAACTTCTTAAAATTGAAGTATTTCAACTTTCACCCTAAGAGGTGAAAGTTGGCAACTCTCTCTCTCTCATGGTCTCTTTTAAATTATATTTATTATTATGATAATATGAAAATAAAATAAATAATAATTATTTAAAAACTAAAAAATAAAAATAAATTTATATTATTATTTTATTATAGTAATGAAAAAAGAAAATATAATAAAAAGTAATTAATAATAATAAATTAAAAATTAAATAATATTAAATTTAAAAAATATAACTTAGATTACTATTTTATTATAATAATGAGAAAAGAAAAGATAATTAAAAAATAATAAATAATAGAAAATAATTATAATTATAATAATGATAATAATATATTATTATAAATTAAAAACTAAATAATAAATAAATAAGACTTATATTACTATTTGATTATAGTAATGAGAAAAAAAAAGATAATAAAAAATAATTAAGAATAATAATAATTAATTATAATAATAATAATATAGGATTTATTATTATTTTATTATATAATAAGAAAATAAAGGGTAATAAAAATAAAATAATGAAATAATAATAATAATAAAGACTATATTACTATTTTTTGTAAAAGTGAGAAAAAATAATTAATAGTTTAAAAAAATACAAATAAATAATTAATATAAATTAAAATTAAATTTTGAAAAATTAAAATTAATAATAATAATAAAATAATTTGTCTTTAAACTCAATCAGGAAGTTGGATTTTTTTTAAAGTTGGGTAAATCACACTTTGACCCCCCTTTAGTTTGGCATAATTCCATTTTGACCCCTCATATTTTGATAATTGCACTTACCTCCCCTTTCATTAACTGGGTTAAAATTCGGATGTTATTTTATAATTTTACCCTCTTATTTTATATTATTTTTTTATTAAAAAATAAATTTTCAAACAAAAATTAAAAATGTCTCAGCTAAGCATTCATAATTGAACCCATTTTTTCACAAGCAGATTTTTATTTATAAAAAAGAATAACATTTTGAAAAGGGTAAAATGATCTTTATAAAAGAAATTTAACAGTTAGATTGATGAATATTTGACGAAAGGGGGTAAGTGAACCCCTTAGATAACTATAAGGGAGGTAGGTATAATTATCAAAACATTAAGAAATCAAAACGGAATTACACCAAACTATAGGGAGTCAAAGTGTAATTTCCCAGAAAAATTTCCTCCTATCTCTCAATGGAATTAGAGCTCTATATACTAGATAAAGTATAATTAACATTCACTTTCAGAAACCCACCAATTTTTTACTTATAACACACCACACTTATATGTAGAAAAGCATTTAATTTCAAAAGGATTGGTGTGTTGTAACTAAAAGTTGGTGTGCCAAGAGAATTTCTCTTGACAAAATACCTGCCAAGTGATCTCTTGAATAGATAGTGTATTCATTAATTTCGTTTCTTTTTCAAGTGCTGCATAAAAATTTGAAACAAGACCCTAGTCTATTTTTCATGAGCTCCAAGCCATTACAATTGTTTTTTCTACTACTGATTTATTATATGAATGCTGATAATATGATGCATTTTTTGTGCACGCCTACCAACGTGTTTACTCACAACCCAACAAACGTTTGACATGTGGCACGAATGACATTAGTAATAAAGAGAATTTCTCTCTCTTACCCGCTCACCACATATTTATTGTTTTAGATTTTAAATCTTAAAAAAGATCGTTGGGCCCACATTGACTATGACATTGACCATCCAACAACACAATCTTTTAAATTTCATGAAAATATTCATATTCAAAAAAACATATATATATTGTTTTCTCAACGATCTTGGTACGCGGTTGACGTGGCAAGGACACAGAACCATAGATCGTTTTCACCCGAAAAGGATGTGCGGTTTTGTGCCCTTGCCACGTCAAACGCATACCAAGACTGCGTGCATTCATCATGAAATGACTTTGAAAGAGTCGTGATAATTTGACTACCCCACGTTGCATACTCAATCAACTACCCTGATGTGGAGAGAAGTTTAAAGCTTTCAGCCCAACTCTCATTTACTTACATGGCTGCCATGTAAGATTCTGCAACGTTAGCCATAATAAAAATAATAAAACGCAAATCTGAAATATCTCTTGGTCACCATTACAACTACTTGGATTGCTTGAGCATCTCTCCAAGCTTTGAAATGCAACTTTTTCTAAAGAATTCATTCAAGGATTATCGATCGATACTCCTCTTGCAAGGATTGAGTTTGAATCTGGAAGTCTACGCATAGGGCTTCATCTGATTCTTCCCCCAATTGTAGGATTCTCATAAGATGTTTTTGGTTTAATTAATCTAACTTTTCTTGGTGGATTTCGATTCCAAGAACTTCGTAGTTCAAAACAGATTCCAAGTTTGAATCTTTTAGTAATGGAAGGTTTAGAAATGGATCAAGTGAAGGAGATTTAGGCGTTTTATGTAGAAAAAGTTTGAGAGATTGAGGATTCAAGGTTTTCCAAGGAATTGAAGATGATTTCTGAGGATCTTATTAAGGGTTTTGGATCTTTTTCAAGCGAAAAAGCTCTTTCCATCCACTCCAACATCTTCATGCTTTTGGAGATAAGAAATACAAATCTGAACCTGAGATCTATGTGATTCAACTCGATCTAAAGATATGTTTGGTAACACTTCTGAAGTCTAAAATCTAGTTTCTGTTTTTTAAAATCTGGAATCTAAAATTTGGTTATGAAAAAGTTGTTTATTTGTCATTTTTAAAAGCTTTTGGTTACAAACAAAATTTTAAAAGATAATAGTCATTTTGACAATATTACCCTTTTGTAATTCTAATAAATAGTTAACTAAATTGCAAATCTTAAATTTAACAACTTATGGCAAGTTAGCATAGATGCACCTCCTAGTAAACGTAAGCATAAATCATCAAAAAATAACTTCTAAACTCCTTGAAAAAATTTCATCAAAAATGTGAAAATCCATAAGATCCTAATTATCCTATCAAACCACTTGCTTGTCTATGGTAAAACAATATAGACGATATTCAAAAATACTTTTTGATGTGCAAGAACTACCCAATTGGATTTAGATGTAAACTACATAATCACCTCTTCATCATCCATGGAATAAAGAATTCTGAGTTATTCCTAAAATAGACACTAATATCCTATTAAAAATTGTCCAAAACTAAAATGACTATCCTAATAATCTTAATCATTTTTTCTTGAAATACCCAAATCAACATAACCTAAATCCCATACACTCAAAAAATCCTAAAGATTTTTAAATTACAAGTGTATAATCAAAATTACATATATGAAACATATGATGTTAAAAGAAAAAGAGATGTCTATTAATGAATGAGAATGATAGATCAAAGATAGAAAGAGATCTTACTGTATTAATTTCGGGGTAAAAAATATAGTGTTTTCGAACACGAAACGAGAGAAATGGAAAGACCTTGACAGACCTGTCGTAGAGGAAGGAGAGGTCGAAGAGAAAGGAGAGGTAGAAAAGTTAAAAATAAAGGTTTTAGAGTTTGTATAAAGAATGGATAAGTAATATAAATCAATGTTTTGATGAGGGTATTTTAGAAATAAAAAATAAATTCAAAATTCAGAACTTTCATCCAGCGTCCCCCCATCACTAAACCAAAACTTTTGAATTTTAGTTCTTAATTCTAAATTTTGAATCAAAACAAATAGCAATAGAACTTCTGAAATTTGAATTTTAAAGGTGAACCACCTCCATTCAAACTTCAAAAGTGTTATCAAACACACACTAATTGTTTCAATCATATATGGACAAGCAAGAAGAAGAGTGAAGAAGAGGTGAAATGGGTCTTCTTTTTTTTTGACGTGGCAGTAGGGAAGTCATGGGACCAAGTTTACACTCTCCACGTCAGGGTAGTCGATTGAGTATGCCACGTGGAACAGTCAGATTATCACGACTCTAAATGAAAATGAATCAGATTTTTAATTATGTCAACCTCTTTCTCTTCAATGAAACTCACATCCTTAATGTTTAACTTGTTGAGGATAGTAATGCTTGAGGTAGTGGACACCACCACATCATCCATCACCATACATTAGACCATTATAAATAGGACAGATATATGGTCCCTTTTTTGTTGGTGGTTATGTTAGTATGATTTGAAGAACACTTGTAGCAATTCCAAACGTGTTAGGAGGTAGCAGAGGAATTTCACCAGGACAGAAAGGTGATAATGATTTCAAAAGCAAATCTTTGTATTGCTTTTGACTGCAAGTGTGCGGAACTAAAGTTCTTTGCACTCTTATATAGATTAGCAAAGCACCCAGACATGTTCTTCGTTGCGATGAGACTGATTACTAGCCTAGAGGGAGGGCCAAAAGACTAAATAGAAAATCCACCAAGTCTTTGCTTTCTCGTTGCTTCGGCATATATTGGTTCTCTTGTCTACTTAAAGCTTTATGGTCAGCTTTGTTGTTGTCATATTGCCAAGTGTAAGCTTGCTATTTCTGATGATTTCTTTCTTTATTTATAGATAAATATTTGTGGAGGAAGATGGATAGTGGAAAATTGAGAACACAAATGCTAGGGTGACTCGGGATAGATGAAAGATTTTAATAGAAGTAGTCGATTGAGTATGCCACGTGGAATAGTCAGATTATCACGACTCTAAATGAAAATGAATCAGATTTTTAATTATGTCAACCTCTTTCTCTTCAATGAAACTCACATCCTTAGGTTTAAAACTTGTTGAGGATAGTAATGCTTGAGGTAGTGGACCCCACCACATCATCCATCACCATACATTAGACCATTATAAATAGGACAGATATAGGGTCCCTTTTTTGTTGGTGGTTATGTTAGTATGATTTGAAGAACACTTGTAGCAATTCCAAACGTGTTAGGAGGTAGCAGAGGAATTTCACCAGGACAGAAAGGTGATAAGGATTTCAAAAGCAAATCTTTGTATTGCTTTTGACTGCAAGTGTGCGGAACTAAAGTTCTTTGCACTCTTATATAGATTAGCAAAGCACCCAGACATGTTCTTCGTTGCGATGAGACTGATTACTAGCCTAGAGGGAGGGCCAAAAGACTAAATAGAAAATCCACCAAGTCTTTGCTTTCTCGTTGCTTCGGCATATATTGGTTCTCTTGTCTACTTAAAGCTTTATGGTCAGCTTTGTTGTTGTCATATTGCCAAGTGTAAGCTTGCTATTTCTGATGATTTCTTTCTTTATTTATAGATAAATATTTGTGAAGGAAGATGGATAGTGGAAAATTGAGAACACAAATGCTAGGGTGACTCGGGATAGATGAAAGATTTTAATAGAAGTTATCCATTGAGCGCATTTCCCACATTTGAAAATCCTTTTCCCAATGGAATTTACGGCTTAATTTCTAAAATGTATCTGTTTCAATTCCCTATGAAAATTTCTCTTTCTTTTCAAATGGACCCAAAGAAAAAACAGAAGGATGATTTAGATATGCCCTTACATATTTTGATAATATCATAGGGGTATTGCTAACGTGTGCTATGATGAGCACTTATTAAGATGCATTAAATACACCTTGAAAATAAGCACTATTGGAAGATATTTTGGGTAGAAAAAAAATTGAGGTCATTTTTGGTAGGAAAATAAAGTTTGGAGGTAAGGGCACATGTTAACAAAACCCATATAAGAGTTACCCCTCGTGTGATCTCAAAATGATATAGTTCGCCCCCTTACCTAGGTTATTTCTCTTATAGACTAATGAAAATGAATTCAATTCCCTTCTCTTCACGTCCTAGCCAAAGCCCCTTTTATCCCAGAAAATCTATCATCTTCAAGTCGTTAATCAAAAACTCTTGATTTCTTTCTAAAGATCCATCTCCTCTAACTTCTATGGAATTAAATTTGAGAAACACGTTCATTATTAACTTGGTAAGATTTCAAATCTTGCTAAGGGCAGTTGAGTTTAAATGGGTGGTAAAATTAGTAATCAAACACCACACCCTTCTAGATTTCATGGAATAGCTCATATAAAAAAAATCAAAAAATCAAAAATAAATAAATAAATAAAAAGAGGGTTTGATCCAAGGTTTTGAAAATTGGATGCCACAAGGTGAGCTCAATGACCTTTAATAAGATTTGAAATCTTACTAAGTTAATAAGGGTAAACTAATCATTAAATTTTACCCTATCATCCATGTCTTTCATCAATCAATTTCAACCTCTTGTAAAAAAAACCCTAGATTTTGTTCTACCACTAATTGTCTTCTACTTGATTAGGATAACTAATTTGATGCTTCATTGTTTAATGTAGTTTGACGACCACTCTGATCACGTTGATTCTACAATAAACCCAATGATACCACAGTCGGATCCTAGATTTCATTAGTAGGGATATGTATATTGCATTTACTTTTTCATTTTTCATTTCCTTTTGTCTTGCACTAGATAATTTCATACATGCCGAAAATAGGGAGTAAAATTGCCTAAAATGGGTCTCATCGCATGATTTCGACTTCGAGGTCAATGATTTCTACTAGTGCATTTTGACTTTATATTTTTTGTTATCCACAATACGTGAGAAAAACCTATATTTGACGGACCAAAGAGTTAAAATTTTCATTGTCACAATTTTTTTTTGACGAACCAAAACCGTCAAATTAATGGAGGATGGGAGAAATTTGATGGCTCTAAGCCATCGAATTGAGGAAAATCAAAAACTGCATAAGGACGTGGGTTGTCAAAATTTGATTTCTAAAATTTGTGGGCTTTGGCCCATCAAAGTTTCTTGTCAAAATTTTCAGTTTTCACCTAGTGCCAAGCGTTCAATGAAAACTTTCGCAACTTGTTCTACATCTTTTTGCGACGTTCCGAAAATTGCCATTGAATTTTATAGCGATGGATATCTTGCATTTAGAGGTGTTTGTTCACAGCCGCTACTAGCCCATAATTTGTATTGATACTTTGACCACTTCAAGGAGAAAAAAAAAAAAAAAAGTGTCCATGATCAAGTTGAGCCAACAGATTTGGATTCACGATGAATTCATGAGAAAGTGGGATCTCTTTAAGACGTAATATAGTATAAAATGCAATTCTTTGAACATCCGATAAGGGATTAATAGAAGAGTTTCTTTAAGATAAGAAGCTAATCAGATAACCAACTGAAACAGACTCCAACACAGTAGTGGAGCTCTATATAAATTCAAAGTTCATAATCAACTAACTACATAGATGTATATGTTTAAGGAACAATACAAATAGACTGCAACATTTAACAGCTCTCTTTCTTTAATAGCAAAACTTCCGATAAAAACTTTGGTCGACCCTGCCATGGAAATCCTGAATAGTTCCAAACCCTGAAGCACCAAAGTAATTAAAATACATAAACACAAGTTGATTTAGATGTGAAAATATATCAGATGAGAGTTTCTTAACTTACCTCTTTTATAGTTATATCAATTGGCTTTTCCACCATGTTACTTACATCCTTAATGTTGTACTTGTTAAGCATAGTAACAATGCTTGAGGTGGTGAAGATGGGTATCACCACCATATCATCCATCACCATATTATTATGAATGTGAACACTTTTATGAAGCTCACTTAGTAATTTGATCAAACATCTATTGAATATTTTACCAAACACCTTGTATGTCACATCTTCCAAGACCTTACTTGATAATGACAATGAAGGATAATCTAACTAATAGTAGCAAATGTGAAAAAGATAAACAATCACACAAATAATAACACGAGATTTTACGTGGTTCACCTAAAGGCTACATCCACGGAAGTATAAGCGTTGGAATTCGATTTCATTATGAAGAAAACATGACAAATCGATACAAGGAATCACCTCTAGCACTTAGCTTCTTCTTCTTGTAGATCTCAATCTTCTCAAAGCTCTCAACCTCTCCTCTCTTGATTTTCTTTTGTTTTCTACCCTCTTCTCTAGAAAAAAACTTAGACTTGAAGCTTCACTTCTTAACCAAAAGAAAATAAAACCCCTTTTTAGAAGTATCACTTACATAAGTTACAAGCCCAATCCAAAATTACCTTGGACCGACCTAAAAACACACACACAATTCAAAAGTGGTTTAGAATTGTAAACTGTAGATTTTTAACAAAAAATTTGTAAATCACTTTTGATGGACTTAGAAATTTCATATTCGACTGATTTTTGGTAAGAATGATCTACTCACAAATATTCAACTCAATTTGAAATTTTTAAGCCACATAAGACAAACATGTTATCTCCCTAATGTTGGATGCCAAACACACCACCCATATAAATATGGGTGAGGATCAAGGGACATATGAAAAAACATATGTAAAAACAATGTAACATTAATAAATTTTCAAAATATGGGTTAGAAGTTTTGGATTGAGCTGATTTTTTGTGAGAATGATCTCTATGATGGGAAGATAATCCAGAAAAAAAAAATCAGTCCAATCTAAAACTTCTAACCCCATTAAAAGTGATTTAGAATGTGGACCGTTGATTTTTTACCAATTTTTGCCAATAATTTGTAAATCACTTTTGATGGATTTAGAAGTTTCAGATTGGGCTGATTTTTTGTGAGGATGATCTTCTCATCACAGTGACCATCCTCACAAACAAGCAGCTCAATCCAAAATCTCTAACCCATATTTTAAAAAACCATTGTTTTTCCATATGTTTTTACATATGTCCCATGAACCGCCCCCCATATATATATAGGGAAATGTTCAGCAACAAACATTTTGGCAAAACATTTTTCAAAACATGGGTTAGAGGTTTTGGAATGGGCTGATTTTTGGTGAGGATGATCTCTATGGTGAGGAGATCATCATTACCAAAAATCAGCCCATTCCAAAACTTCTAACCTCATCAAAAATGGTTTACAAAAAATGGACGGTCCACGATTTTTCAACTTGTAAACTGGGGCTAGAGGTTTTGGAATGGGCTGATTTTTGGTGAGGGGCTAATTTTTGGTGAGGATGATCTCTACGGTGAGGAGATCATCCTCACCAAAAATATGCCCATTCCAAAACTTCTAACCCCATCAA
The DNA here is from genome assembly GCF_017979445.1 of Akebia trifoliata. Taxonomy (NCBI): domain Eukaryota; kingdom Viridiplantae; phylum Streptophyta; class Magnoliopsida; order Ranunculales; family Lardizabalaceae; genus Akebia; species Akebia trifoliata. Next base: position 6,305,530 of record NC_141380.1, on the reverse strand, counting down.
AAATGGTTTACAAAAAATGGACGGTCCACGATTTTTCAACTTGTAAACTGGGGTTAGAAATTTTGGAATGGGCTGATTTTTGGTGAGGATGATCTCCTCACCGTAGAGATCATCCTCACCAAAAATCAGCCCATTCCAAAACCTCTAAACCATGTTTTGAAAAATGTTTTGCCAAAATGTTTGTTGTTGAACGGGACCACATATATATATATATATATATATGGTCCCGTTCGCCACCCTACGCTTTACCAAACGTGTTTTCTCCTCATCAAAAATCAGCCCATTACAAAACTTCTAACCCCATAAAATATGATTTACAAAAAATGGACGGTTCACAATTTTTAACTTGTAAACATGGAGCTAGAAATTTCGAAATGAGCTGATTTTTTGTGAGGATATATGATCTTCTAATCGTAGAGATCATCCTCACCAAAAATCAGCCCATTCCAAAACTTCTAACCCATGTAAGACAAAACACGTTTGTTAAAATGTGTGGTAAAGCTTAGGGTGCTGAACGGGACCCTATATATATATATATATATATATATATATATGGATTAGGATCCGTATACACATAAAGTTACTCATAAAGCTACAACGTGTTTTGTCTTATATGGGAAAAAATGTTTGGAATGGGCTGATTTTTTGTGAGGATGATCTCTATGATGAGAAGATCATCCTTGCCGAAAATCAGCCCATTAAGAGACTTCTAGCCCCATGTTTACACGTTGAAAAATTTTAGACTGACCAATTTTTGTAAATCACTTTTGATGGGGTTAAAAGTTTTGGAATGGAATGATTTTTTGCAAGGATGATCCCTTCACTACAGAGATCATCCTCACAAAAAATCAGCCCATTCAGAACCTTTTTAACCATATAAGACAAACACGTTGTAGCTTTATGTGTCTACGGAACCCCACCCTATATAAGACAAACGGTGAGTCGTAATGTGAGTCGTAATAGGGGTCGTAATAACGCCATCCTATATATATATATATATATATATATATATATATATATATATATATATATATATATATATATATATATATATATATATATAGAATGGCGTTATTACGACCCCTATTACGACTCACCGTTTGTCTTATATGGGCAAAAATGTTTGGAATGGGCTGATTTTTTGTGAGAATGATCTCTGTGATAAGGGGATCATCCTGGCAAAAAATCATCACATTCCAAAACTTCTAACCCCATCAAAATTGATTTACAAAAATTGGACGGTCTAAAATTTTTTAACTTGTAAACATGGGGCTCAAAGTTTCATAATGAGCTGATTTTTGGCAAGGATGATCTCCTCACCATAGAGATCATTCTCACAAAAAATCAGCCCATTCCAATCATTTTTGCTCATATAAGACAAAACGGTATGTCGCAATGTGAGTCGTAATATGGGTATACGAAACCCGACCCATATATATATATATATATATATATATATATATATATAGGGTCAGGTTCAAGGGCCGTCTGAGAAACCGTCTAAGAAAACTTTCGACGGTAAATAAAATTTTAAAATATGGGTTAGAAATTTTGGATTGAGCTGATTTTTTGTGAGGATGATCTCTATGATGGGAAGATCATCCAAAAAAAAAATCAGCTCAATCTGAAACTTCTAACCCCGTTAAAAGTGATTTAGAATGTGGACCGTCGATTTTTTACCACTTTTTATCACTAATTTGTAAATCACTTTTGATGGATTTACAAGTTTCTGATTGAGCTGATTTTTTGTGAGGATGATCTTCTCATCATAGTGACCATCCTTGCAAAAAATCAGCTCAATCCAAAACCTCTAACCCTTATTTTGAAAAACGAAAGTTTTCTTAGACGGTTTCTCAGATGGCCCTTGAACCGCCCCCATATATATATATATATATATATATAGGGAAATGTTCAGCACCCTAAGTTTTACCACACACTTTAACAAACGTTTTTTGTCCTACATGGGTTAGAAGTTTTGGAATGAGCTGATTTTTGGTGAGGATGATCTCTATGATTAGAAGATCATCCTCCCCAAAAATCAGCCCATTCCGAAATGTTTAGCCCCATGTTTACACGTTGAAAAATCGTGGACCGTCCATTTTTTGTAAATCAATTTTGATGGGGTTAGAAGTTTCGGAATGAGCTGATTTTTGGTGAGGATGATCAGATCATCCTCACCAAAAATCAGCTCATTCCGAAACTTCTAACCCATGTAAGACAAAACGCGTTTGTTAAAGTGTGTGGTAAAACTAAGGGTGGCGAACGGGACCCATATATATATATATATATGGGTCCCGTTCAATGGCAAACTTTTTGACAAAACATTTTTCAAACATGAGTTAGAAGTTTTGGAATGGGCTGATTTTTGGTGAGGAGATCATCATCACCAAAAATCAGCCCATTCCAAAACTTCTAACCCCATCAAAAATAGTTTACAAAAAATGGACGGTCCACGATTTTTCAACTTGTAAACATGGGATAGAAGTTTTGGAATGGACTGATTTTTGGTGAGAATGATCTCCTCACCGTAGAAATCATCCTCACCAAAAATCAGTCTATTCCAAAACTTCTAACTCATGTTTTGAAAAATGTTTTGCTAAAAAGTTTGTCAAAAAGTTAGCCATTGAACGGGACCCATATATATATATATACATACATACATATATACTTTTACTAAGACAATAGATGTCTGTCACTGGTGTCTTTTACTTACTTTAGAATCATACTTAGAAAGCTTGCTAAGTCCAAACTATTATTATTTTTGACCTCTCCTACTTTTATCAAATTTCCAAACCATTGTTATTTTTCGGCAAACCTTGGATTTTGTATTTACACAGTCAAGATCGTATTTAATTTCTTTAGTCGGCAGAGATAATTCATACATTAAAAAATATATATTTTTTCTTCTTCTTAAGGCAAGGGTTGTTTAGGTGAAAAATCTTTATTAATTAGGTTAAATAATTACAGCCCAAATGTTAGGTTCATTTGGTAGAAAATTCCTATATTAAGAAATTATGGATATAACAAACAAATTAAACCAGTTAGAGGATCTTAACCATTGGATCAAGATCAAAAAGGGCAAAGCATATGGTCCACCATCAAATCACACCAATAAATCTTTTGAACCATACACACAGGTTATGAGATGGCCCATGCATCAAGTTTCAATTAATCACAAGCTGGGCAGTGTACCAAAAGGATTCAATCTTTGGGCTTTAAATATTGCTCCTTAAGTTGGCCCATAGTACTTTTCTAACATTATCATTTGGATTTGGACCACCACGTCTCCATCTATTACTAGTGATTGGTTGTTAAATACATAACATCAAATTTAGATGTTAATTAAAACACAATAATTTTTTTTTTCTCTTTTTTTTTTTTTTTTTTTTATAATGTTTCTTACCTAATAACCTCCTTCAGTCCTCTTAAATAAGGAAAATACTGAAGTAACATTCAAATTGACATCGTGGGAGGCAATGGTGCCCACAAAACCATAATCATAGATGCTTCTCACTCGTATCTCGATGACAAATATCTATGATACGGACGCATAACCACATCAGCAATATTCCCATGGTGGCCCCGCGCACGATTCGGTGACGAAGTATGACCTCGCAATACTATTGGAGGATTTTATGCGATTTTTTTTAAACACAATCTTTTTTTTATCTTTCACTAAAAATCCTAATTATTAACTAATTATAAAGACCTCCAATAGAACCCATTGCCCGGTGATTTTGAATTTAATATGAAATGGGAAATACTTCCCTTACAAACATAATAAGCTTTAATACTTACTAAGGGTTGTTTGGCTAAAGTAATGTACCACATCAGCAGTCCAACACCACTTTTTTTTTTTAAACACATCTTTTTCTATTTTTCACTAATTAAGACTTTTAATTATTAACTAATTACAAAGACCTCTAACAGAACCACTACATGGTGATTTTAAATTTAAAATATCAATTCAATATGAAATGGGAAATACTTCCCCTATAAACATAGTAAGCTTTAATACTTATTAAAGGTCATTTGCCTAAAATAGATTACCACATCAGCAGTTCAACACCACAATCCTCTAAACTTCGTCCAAAAATTCATAATAATAATAATAATAAATTATTTTAAATTATTTTGAACTTAATCTAAGATTTTGAAATCACCGTGTGTATCAAAATTCCTCATAACTCCCAAACTTAAAATTGAAATTCAAAGGTGAAAAATGATTTTTATTTTAGAATTTTTTTCTTCAATTTAAAATAATTTATTATTATTATTGTTATTATTATTATAAGTTTTTGGATGAAATTTAGAGGGTTATGGTGTTGGACTATTGATGTGGTAAACTATTTTAGGCAAACAACGCTTAATAAGTATTAAAGTTTAGTATGTTTGTAAGGGAAGTATTTCCCATTTTATATTGAATTGATATTTTAAATTCAAAATCACCATGCAGTGGGTTTTGTTAGAGGTCTTTGTAATTAGGTAATAATTAGAAGCCTTCAGTGAAAAATCGAAAAAGATGTATTTAAAAAAACAAGTGGTGTTGGACTGCTGATGTGGTATATTACTTTAGCCAAACAACCCTGAGTAAGTATTAAAGCTTATTATGTTTGTAAGGGAAGTATTTCCCATTTCATATTAAATTGATATTTTAAATTCAAAATCACCGGGTAGTGGGTTCTATTGGAGGTTTTTGTAATTAATTAATAAGTAAGGGTTTTTAGTGAAAGATAGAAAAAGATGTGTTTAAAAAAAATCGCACAAAATCCTCCAATAAGATGGCGAGGTCATACTTGATCACCGAACCGTACGTCAACAAAATCGCACTCTAACTAACTAACTTAGGAAAGTCCTCAGTGCTCCACATTGTGACCTGGCTCGAAATTTCGTATGCTCTTTGTTGGACTGAAGCCACGTCATTTATAAATAATAAAAAAACCAATTGAGTCACTCTATCTCTATCTCTATCTCCTTCTTACTTCTTCTCTCCCAAATGAAAACCCTTGATTCCCAAATCTTCCTATCCATTGATCTCTGCATGTTTCTAGAATCGATTAATCTCTTTCTCTTAGTCAATTTCATCAACCGTTGGAATGATCGTTCGTCGAGGCAATAGACCTGGATTGGACTAGAAATGATTTCGATGCTCAATTTTTGTTAAATTAGGATAATCAGAGAAAATGAATTTCTGAAAGGGTTTTTGTGGTACTTTTTTTTGGTTTAATTGTTTCTGAAATTAGGGTTTGAATTCGGAATTTGGGTTTCTTTTTCGGCTCGATCGTAAAATGGGTAGCAAATCCTTTGGGGAGATCGATCTTAGTTCGTTGAATGCGTCTCTGTTTTGGTTTTAATCCATTATTAAAGAAATTGTATGTTTTTTAATGACGTGGTTTATGTTAACACGTGGCATCGTGACTGTACATAAGAGAGAATGAAGGAAATGTTTCCCAGGTCGAGCGAGTACCAACTACCATGAGAGCGTCAGGTTATCATGAGTCCGAGCTTTTATTTCCTCTCTTCTCTCTTATAGATTAGATTATAGAACCCTCCGCCTTCAACCCACACGACCCTTTTTCTCTGGTTTGTCTTTCTCTATTTCGCTCCTCTGTAATGACACGTGTCCCTGAGACTCTCTCTCTCTTAATCGTCTTTGCTTTTATCAAAACTCACTCTATCGATCCCAAAATCTCGCACTCTAAATCCACATCTCTCTCTCTCTCTCTCGATTCTCTTTCAGGTGATCATCAATAGAGAAAATCCACGTGCGATCATCCATTAAAGGTTCTCATCCTTTGTTATTGTCTCTTTCTATCGATCAGTGTTGTTTGAAGTTTCGATTGATGGTTTGATGAGGTTTTTTTTTTGTTTCATTTGGTGTAACAGAGAGCTTGCATGGCTGAACCTCCATTATCTGCTGTAAAGGAGAACCTTTTGTGGAAAGGGGTTTTCGCAGTATCTGGGATCATGACCACTCTAGTTATCTATGGTGTATTACAGGCAAGATTCTTCAATCTTCCCTTAATCATCTTCAATGGTTTATAAAACTTTATTTATACATTATTCATGTTTAATTTTTCTTTGGTTATTTTTGGGACACAAATTCATGGTAATAGAGGAGAGTTATAGGTTGTTGTTGCACCAATCCAACTGTTAAAGTAAGAATTTGTTAAATAAAACTTGCAGTTTTTTTTTTTGGGGTTGTTGTAAATTTGAACACCGGTTTATGATCTGGGTCTTTGATGGTATCTGTGATTGTTAGCTTAGGAATTTTATTTCAATCTTTGTCGACAAGATGACTTGATGGATAATAACGTGTGGAGGGTTATATTGAGTGATTCATTCAAGCATGGAAGGAATGAAATTAATGGGATTTCTAGAGAGATTTTCTGAATTTCCACATCATTGATATTGGGATTTGATCAAATTGGAAAGTGTTTGAGATAGCAATGCAAGTGACCAAGGAATTATTATTTGAATCATTTAATGGTGCCAATTTTTTTGCACTTCCCGCCCAACTGTGCTTTTGGTCGATAAAGCCAAACTATATTAGGATAAACCCTCAACAAAAGTATTGGACCTACAAGAGAAGGAAAAAGCAGGTTGACAAAAACAGGAATTCGAATTAAGGAAATAAACTAATTTTTAGGGTGTTTTTATCTGTTACCTATCTAGAATTTTATTTATTTTCTGAATTAATGATTTGTTTAGAAGTAGACTCCACATTGTTTGATTTGAATTAGGAAGTCTTTGGTTAGAGAGTTCTATAAATAAGGGTACTTACTGATGTAAATGAAAGTTACGAAAGTTTTTAATAACTAGTGAAGTTTATTTGATTTTAGGAGATTTTGGTTGGATCTTTCTTAGGAGTTTTAGCTGACTGAAGCTGTTCTTCATGACTTGTGAGGATCAAACCTAAATGATCCTTTATATTAGGTGCTAAGTGGGAACATCGATAGGCATACCTCATAAGGTTGTTCGAGTAACTCATTATTCCTTCTCCATTTTGATGCAATGGTCATTTTCAGTCTTCCATGTATTCCTTCAAAGTTGTTACTTGTCTCTTTTCCGTCATACTTATAGTAATATATAGGATCATTTATGTGAATGAAAATAACTAAGGGCTTGGTACCATCATGTAAAAAAAGGGTCATAGCTTTTCTTTCCCACTTTCTTGTATAGATGCTTTCTTTTATTTGATTTTCGCTTATTGATTTACTTTGGATGAAGACAACAAGTTTATTGCACTCTTCTAGGGATATACCAGTGTCTATGTGGGGACAACAATCGGCATGTCTCATAGGTTATAGTTTGGGCAACTCATTATCCCTTGTCCATATTGGTTTACTAGTCATTTTCAGTCTTCAATATATATTATACATAACATAAAAAAGCATCAAAACTTTTCATTCCCATTGTCTTTATATGTGCTTTCATTTATGCAAGCTACATGTAAGTTCTGAATAAAAATAGAGTTAATTTTCTTGCAGGAAAAGATCATGAGAGTTCCTTATGGGGAAAATAAAGAGTTTTTTAAATATTCTTTATTTCTTGTTTTCTGCAACCGCATTACAACGTCTGCTGTGTCTGCAGGTGCTTTACTGGTAACAACTCAACTCTATTCACTAATTGAATTGTAGAAGCATCTTTATCAACAGAATTTGTCTGTTTTCTTTTTCTTTTTATTCTTTCTGTAGGCAAGTAAAAAAGCCTTGGTCCCTGTTGCCCCAGTTTATAAATACTGCCTCATATCAGTATCAAACATACTGACCACAACATGCCAGTACGAGGTAAATAATCCTTTTGTCATGTTTCCCTAATGAGAAAAAAGAAAGAAAGAAAGAAAGATTTGTTTGTTATTAATTTGCATTCTACTTCTCCTGGATAGTTGTCTTCAAATGGGAGTTGAGAAAACTGACAATTTTTGTTGGAAGAAATATATTGACCACAAAAATTTATTCAGGCCCTCAAGTATGTCAGCTTCCCAGTTCAGACACTTGCAAAATGCGCCAAGATGATACCTGTTATGGCAAGTAAATCTCTATTTGGTTCGGTATAGTTAGTGGCTGTTCAGTGGTCTTTTTGTTTTAATCCTTTGCCACTTTTAAGTCATGAAAAACACTGGCTGGTCAGTCTACTTTCTGTTTTAATCCTTTGCTACATGTTGGTTTTAGTATTTTATTTGCTGGGAACATATATTCATTGTTTTTTTCTTCTACAATCTCCCACACCTATCCTGCATGAAATGCTCAATGATTATGTACGTTCTCTAACTTTAATGTTGTGTGTACAGTTAGTTTTAGAATGAAGGTGGTGGGTGCATTTTTTTTTTTTTCGCTTAGAGATGCTAGATGACCTTGATTTTGAGGTAGCTAGTTCAATCAAGGTAGTCTTGTTCCCATCATATCCTCACCCATCTCCAAGTTTTGGATATTGGACACTACCACTAATCTTTCATGAGAAGATGACTAGAGAAAATGATATTGAACCTGTCTTCATTGGTGAGTGGATCCATCTTTGATGATGATGCCATGTATAGTGAAGTAAGCTTCCAAAATTTGATTTAGTTGGAAAGTAGAGTAACAGTTTAGAGGTTTTCATTAGGGAAAACTGCCTGCTCATTTCATTCATGAGAGACAGACTAGGATTTATATGTCCACAGCCTAAATCAATTGTAATTAATTGTCACATTTGAGAGCAAAATACCAGCACTATGCTTCTTCATTTTGCAGTTTGTAAGGTAATATTTTTTATATAGTTATAACTATAACTACCAATCATTAGTAAAATCAGATTGAGGAGCTCCTAGAACTTTCCATTCTTTTCATTGTTTTGGTAAGCAAGGTTATTGTGATCACTTAAATCTTTGAGTGTGGATAACTTCTCATGAACACGCTATTAGGCTCAATTCGTGAAATGAGTCCTACTCTACATTTCTTTAGTTCGAAAGCATGTCAGATTTCTGTTCCTTGGCTTGTTCATGTATATTTGGTTGTACATATCAGTACGCATGTTTTATTCTCCAGCTCAGTCTTTGTTTTTTTTTTTTTTTTTTTCAACAGGTTTGGGGAACAATTATCATGCAGAAGAAATACAAGGGCCAAGACTACTTGTTCGCTGTACTAGTGACACTAGGGTGTTCATTATTTATTCTATATCCGGTAATAACTAATGATGCTATTCTCTAGTCTTCAATTTCCAATGCTACTCTAGCCAAGAAAAAGCATATGTTTCTCTTGTACTCGAAAGTTTGGGCATGAATCGAACCGGACTCTTGCTGCATCACTTTCATTCAGTATTCCCAATTGTATTTTCCATTGCTTTAATTTTTCCCAGTAGAAATATTATTATGTTTCCACTTTCTACTTGTTCATAGGCGTCAAGTACCATAGAGTAGACACTATCTTGCATTTGTATCTTCTAGGCAAGTCTTATGCCTTTCAAGTTTCACCACTGGGGTATAGCTTGTAAGTTCTGCATCAGAACATGTAATATTTCTACTAGATGGAATTATACAAGATTGCAAGATTGAAACTATGTCCTTGGCCTTTTGAAGCTTCTATTGTGAATTGTGATTAAGAACATTGTTTTTAGATGTGGAAGTGCGTGGCAAGGTGGTTAGATGGGCTAAAGAATTAGAACTTCGCCTCATGCCATGGGGCATAAACCTCATGAACGTGCCTACTATTATACAACAAACAAATAATAGGATAGATTCAATAAAAAATAGGGAAACATATGTAAAATTACAATGTTCTAGTTCATATGGAGGAAGGAATGTTTTTGCAGCTTTATTTTAACCTAGAATATAGCTTATTGTCAATCTAAAGGATTGAAGAAAAAGACACTAAATTGAATTGTTAAGGTGCTGACATACATTTACCACGTCCAATTCCAACATATACACTTGGGACACATGCCTTTGACAAAAGACAATGTGAGAAAAATATGTAGGGTGAACACCTTTTCAAAGCCTGAATGGATGCCAATTTTGACAAGTCTCAGGGCCATTTGGTGAAGCCTCATCTTAAAAGTGTATGTTGCATGGATATGTGTGGGTGTCAAAGTCCGTCACATGTACAAATTGTCTAATTTTTCAAACCCTGAAAAATAAGATTCGTGGACTCAACATGATGTTTCCTATAATTTAAAATTTATAAAAAAAATGAAGCAATTATGTTTAGATTGTAATAAAAACAATAGTTGATTTTGTGGTGAGATATTATATGTCTGTCTAAAGGTGGGTGCATGATGCATGCCAAATTTATATCATTGTCTATCATTTCTGACAATGATTAGATATTTTATTTTAATTCCTGCTTCTCCTTTCATGAAACCACATGATGATAGTGTTAGGGCTTTCAGTTTTGGGGATTTGTTTTACCTGACAACTACATAGTTTATGTAGCCCATGTTCAACCCTGTTCTTAATTTCCTGAAAATATATAAGAATTATTATAGATCTAAAAGTATGTCATTCTACCATCTACGGCAACTACTAATATACATAATGTGCTCATGTTTGATTTTTAATGGAAGCTGATGAGCTGTTTCTGTCTGATTATTTATGTAGGCAGCAGCAGACATTAGTCCTTATAATAGAGGAAGAGAAAGCACGGTTTGGGGTGTTTCTCTAATGATTGGTTATCTTGGGTAATGATGCCATGCCTATTACTCTTTCAGTATTTATAACTTTTATGCTATAATATCTTTTAAATTATGCTCCAAACCACGTTGCTGGGACAAATATCATCCCTGGGGAAACCGTGGGTGACAGCCTAACACTACAACAGGATTTGTTCCCTGCCACCTAGGGTGTTCGCTAGGGTTGACATGGCATCCAGGCAGCTGTTGCCAGATTAGTTCCCATGCACCTGTGGAAACGGGCTTGGTTTCAGAAGTATTTCCCCTTTGAAATCTTATATTTTGAAGGTATATTGAATTTAGTTTATCCCAAAAGTTCCGAATGACAAAAACCCAGAATAGGAATTATTGGCCCACATTTGCTATTTCTTTAGCTTTACCCAAGTACCAACTTATATATGAAATATTGTATTAAAACAAATCAAAGTGATATGTTACAAAATTTGCTCGCAATACTGCGTGTTTTCACCCTTTTTGGCAAGGAGTTAAGGTATTCTAAGTACTGTGTTGGATGTGCAAATGTCAATTGATGCTCACCTGCTATTGATGGAAACTCAAGAAATGCCATTGCTTGGTGCTTAGGGAAAAAAGAGCGCCCGGGAGATTAACTAACACAATTAAATAATATTGGAGATCTGAGTACACGTCCTTATAGTGTACGTACATAGAAGTGTCAGTAAATATGGTGATTCATCAGCTAGACAAGGTCAACTAAATATTCTCCATATTTTTGCAGTGGTCCTTTGCTTCCTTTATTTCCTTATTATATATTTTGTCCATTATTAAGGAGAAAGTTTCGAGGGCTACTCTATGTGCAAGTGTTAAATGATAACTTTCTAATTTGACATGGTCTCGCCCTCTTTCCTTGATATCCACAATGTAGCATTAGAAGGAAGTAAGGAACCACTTCTGACCTTAATAGAATCCATCATGAAGCTTTCTAGCAAAGAAAAGTCCCTTTCTCTGATTCAACAGGAGCACACACTCTTATCATCCAAGTTGAGCAGGGAAATAGGATTCCTGATGCCCCTGATATTTGGCTTAGAGCTTAGATATGATGCAATCCCAATATTGGGGTTATGTATCTTGCCATTTGGATTGCTGTTTGTATTCAATATTTTGGGAGGATGAGATTTGAATTCATTTTCTTGCTAACCAAGGGATAAGGTATCAAATGTGGGATTAATCCTAATCGTTTCAAATAAATAGTTTATCATAAAAGTTCATTTCTCGTGCTTTGCAGGATTTCATTTTTCACATTTTACTATTTGTCAGATAGCTACCTGTGATATTATCTTTCATTTCGGCTATAAAAGTTAGTGCAACCTGTATATATACAGTTGGTTTTTTCCCTTTGTTCAATAACTTTTCTTACTGATAAAAAAAATTCAGATCAATTGGACCATTCATTACATGACTTCCTTGTAGCACTACCCATGCCTAGTCATTTAGTATGCCAAGAATGTATTATGTGTTGTGCAAAAGTGTGCAACAAATAAAACGAACTATGAGCAAGAGATTAAAAGCAAAATGAAATAGAGAAAACAGAAACAGGAGACACGATTTACATGGTTCGGCAAGATACCTATATCCACGGGCAGCGATGATCAATCCACTATCTTCAAAAAGATTTCTACAAAGCTCATCAGAAAACCGTATTCCCCTGTTACACCCATTCTCTCTCTCTTGCGGCTCTCCTTTTTCTCACTCAGAGAATGAAACCTTAAAATACCCTTTATATACTTAGGGTTACAAAGAGGATAAATGGGTTGGATCATAACCCAAACCAAATGGGTCAACAAAAATTGGCCTTGGGTCGTTAACGGATCATCAAGAATCCAGGTTGAATTCATGACAATTCTCCTACATTCTGTAATATCTTAATGCTCATCAGCAGAATCATCATTTCCATTCTGATTTTTGGAACTATGGAAGCAAATTAAAAGACAGACCAAACTACCTTGAGGCCAGAGTTTCTGCTGGACCAGCCCAAAGTGCATTGGACTGGTCTAATTGTCAAGTTTCTACTTTCAGATATTCTTCAACCATCCGTTAATGAAGTTATTGCATATAATGGGTACATTGTAGTAACTAAGGTGGTGGATGGTATTGTTTTATAAGAATTGACCAGGGATCGACGAAAAAAAAGCTTTATTTTTCACTTGGTCCTCTACAAAAAGGTACACTGGCACTCAAGTGTAATACCAGGCTTGTTGATCTTCAAACATCCTTTACTATGTATGGTCAACAGGTTCGATGGCTTCACAAGCACATTCCAGGACAAGCTATTTAAGGGCTATGATATGGAAATACATAATCAGATATTTTATACAGCGTTATGTTCCTGTATTCTCAGTCTGAGTGGTGAGTTTCTGCTTCTTTTCTGAAATGTGTTTATTTATTCTGTTTAGCATTTTTTTCTTGATTGGAATGTTCTGCATCACATTCTTTTTACTGATTGTGGGAAATAAGTAACCAGGGCATAGGGATGATGTAGTAGTGTTTCCAGTCATTGTTATTTTTGACTTGTGAATGTTTATACGTAATACTTTGGAGTAGAAGAGAATCTAATCGGAAGAAATGGCTTGAGATAGAATCGAGTGAATAGAAATCAAGCCAGCCAATCCATAAAGTTCGGTTAAGGCTTTTGATGTTTGTGATAGTGAGTCTTTTTTTTAAGCCATAATTTTGACACTAGTTCTGTTTATATTTGAGCCTTTCTTTTTCAGAAAAGAAAGGCTTGACCATTTCTAGAACAATGTTGAGCCCGTTTAGAGACCTTGGTGGTCCCTAAATTGATTCCAAAGTTAAAGACACCTTCAAGATTTCTAAATGATTCTGGTTCAACTTGCCTAATGTCGACATTTCCACTGATATCAAAGACACCTTTGCCGTGTAGTTTTCATTCAAAGAGACATACTTTCAAGTGAACATATTTGTTTCCCTGGTGTTGGACTTGACTAGAATTGAAGACTCTTACTTTCTTAAGTTTTATCAGAAAGTTAAATTGGGTTGGACCAGAAATTTACTCTTCTGTGTCATGAACTTATGTGAAGCAAGGATCTCTCTTGAACGGATACATGATGTTCTGATGAGATGTTGGCTGCCCACCAATCCATTATATACTTTGGTATGAGTTGGGAATCATTAGAAAAGACAAATACTAGACACTACTCTGTTTATTAGACCTGACAGAACCTCAACTTGGAGCAAGACTAGTATTATAGGCTTGAGATTGTTCTTTAGTACTTCAAGGTTGGAACATAGAGTTATCCCGGCGATGAGGATTCACTTCTATTCAAACCTTGATTTTGCCCTGGGTTCTGCCAAGACGGGTCAGAGTGGTTAGTAATTAGTTGGTGAAGGCACTTGTGATAGCAATACTTCAGACGTTACCAACTTAGCAAGTTGTCACCTTTCACTTGAGCTACGAGATTGATCCTCTTCGACAATGTTGCCTCTCAGCTCTATGAACATTGTTAGCTAGGAATTGGGAGTTCAATAATTTGTTTCATTGAAATCAATGAAAGGAATAGGCTGGGTTGCTTTTGTTGGGCCGACTAGCCTTTTATGGTAGTCTTCTATGGGCATGTATCATTATGGGTTGCCGCTTTGTTCTGTACTCTTCAGCAGTGGGTTTCAATATTATTGCAAACTACTTTTGTATGCATTATTGGAAGTAGTTTATTATGAATTTTCTATTTATTTCTATGTCAGGACATTTATGTCCATTCACACATTAGTTATTATAAATATCTGCCAAGCTCTCATTATGAAGCTTGACAATTCTTCTCTTAAATTCTTTCTACATGATGTTAAAAATCAAATTTCTAGGTGTTATAAGAAAAATTTTAAAATTAATTGCATATTGTACAAAAATATTTGATCATTTATATTGTCGAAAAGATCTCAAAGAGAGATTTCTAAAGTACTATTTTTATCGCAAACTAACTTATAGTTTGGAACCTTCTGTAAATTTAGGCAACTTATGTACAAAACTGCCCTTCATAGCAACATTACCAAAGTTTATTAGCATAGCTTTTATTTAAGTGGCAAAAGTACACATCACCATGATGCCCTACTACTGACGAACTCAAGTTTTTTTTTAAGCATGGTATAGGTTAGTAATACGTCAATAAGGTTCATGCTATTACATTTTGACGAACATTACTAAATGAAACTATTTCCACTTCCACAATATATCTTTTTAGTTTTGTTAATAAAAAGATATAAAAAAAAATTTTAATTAATATTAGTTTATATGAATAATACATCATTCCAACAGGCTAAAGTATTCTAAAATATGGTAAATCAATCTTTTCGAAGTTGTATGCCTCAAGGCTCCGAAAAAAGACCTTTACAATTTTAAGTAGCTTTTTCCCTCAAAGATACACACACCTTATTCAAAAAGGCATTGAAAATGTTTATGCCTTGGGGAAGACACTTCTTTTTACTCAGAAATGTGTGTTATGGGGATGTGTTGTATTTCTTTCATTTTTTTCCCTCAAAGTTGCCTCTTATGACAGTTAATTTGCGCAAAGGACCTTTATTTTGTATTGCATCTTTCCTTTCGGCCTTAATATCTAGAAGTCTCACCAGATTTACAACTCCAACAATCTTTGGTTGCAATTCTTCTGTTTCTTCTTTCCTCATTTTTTCTACTTACTTCTTCCCTATTTTTATTTCTCTCTATGGCGAACCTGTTCCTTTGCTTCTTCTATTCTTACATTACTACTTGACCTGCAGCACCCTAGGCATATGTAAATACATTAATGTTTGTTTTTAATTCATGTTTTTTAACCGAATATTTAATTCACACTTTTTTGTGATTGATGTTTTGTTGTAGCACATAATTCTAACAATGATCTTGACCCTCACAAATTCCTATATTCTTCTCTCTTTTTTTCTAATTTGTTATTTTGATCATGAATACTTTGCTGATGCTGACAAGTCCTTTATTTTATGTTTCCACCAAATTCTCTGCAAGATCATATTTTTATCAGCACTATTTTCTTTTGTCCGTATCATCATTTATCGTATTCTGCCACGTAGAGCTCACCACTATACTCTGCAATTACTGATTATGTACCTTTTGTGTATTCTGAATTAGGACTTGTGTTACAGGGACATCTTCTTTTGGCCGTGGATTTTGTGTTTCGGCATAATGATTGCTTCTTCGATATTGCATTGCTTTCTACTGTAAGTAATATTTTCTCTTACTTATCTATCTACTACTTGTCTCAAACTCTCATTTTCGTGTTCCTTCTATAACACCTATCACCATGAACAAAGATCAAGAAACTTAAAGAAATCTTTACTAACTAATATTTGATTGCAGGTAGCGACAGCTAGTCAATTCTTCATTTCTTACACAATCCGGACATTTGGTGCTCTCACTTTTGCCACCATAATGACCACAAGACAGGTAATGAACATCCTAAACATTACAGTTGCACTTATTTATAGAGTGATTCTATTTCCACACCAACTTTTCCTAACACCACACCAATCACATGTATATCATCGAAGAATTAGCACACATCTTGCGGTGCCATTGGTAAAAGTTGGCGTGGCAATAGAAGCTCTCTTATTTATATTGGAGTTGTCGATAAATATGTTGGGAATTATATATATGGTTCTGATCCATGGTATCTTATGAAATTCTCTCGATGGGCAAGTTGGTGAGCATCATGTTGTCATGCATATGGTTTGCACATCCCTTGAGCTCAAGTCAATGGATTGGAGCGGTAGGCCTAAAAGCTCAATTCCTTAAACAAATTTTCTGTTTTTGTGTTTATTTTCATCCAATGACACTCTTTGCTACAAATACCAGGTCATCGTGTTTAGTTCTCTTTATGCAAAAAGCTTTCTTAGAAGCAGACCTCAAAAGCCAACACAGCCAGAAAATGTGAATGGTGGGGGTGCTGGGACCCCCTGATAGAAGAAGAGGGATCTCATGGTTACTATTTGATTGGTCTTGAATTTCACTTTCATATCACTATTCGATTTTGGTGAGAGTTAAGCTATCACACGGTCCAGATATAAATAAAATATCAATGAATGCAAATAGAGACGGGGGAGACGTATGGATTGAGTTCCATATAGTGTATTCTTTGGGAGTCTTCCCTCACCTCTTAGAAGGTTAAAACCAAGAGAAATTGCTAATGGAGAGGTTATTACTGCCCTTGAATCCATTTTTTCCATTGAAATGGTGAATTTAAAATTTAATACCTGTTTGTTGCAACTTTTTCACAATAGCTGTTTATTGTTGTTGGTTCAGTTAATTTTTCCACAATGGGTTTTAAGTATAAGCTGCTTAGAAGCTGTTTGTTGTAGTTGGTTCAGCATTATTTATATCAAAAGAAGTTGGAGCTAAATTATTGCTGTATTGAAGTTTATTTTGTATTCAATGGTAACAAACTGCATAGGTATCATGTTAACTGTAAATACTAAATACTACTGTTTTGAAATGTTTATGAATTTGAGATTTGGAAATTTTGAAGGAACCATTGTCGCATTATGACACATGGCTTTTCGTATTTAATTCACATCCCGACTTTTTATTGATATTTGGGGTACCTCCTTGAAGATGCTATGTGTAATTAAAGGAAGAAGTTTCCTTCAAAGTTTTTTCGATTGGGATCCATTGCTCATGGAAAAGAAAAAGAAAAATAGAGCCCCTTTTCTGCTGTAATTATAGTTGCAGAAGAAATAGCTGCAGGCGATAAACAAGGCATTGGGCACAATGGACAATTCACACTGGAACTGGAGCTCCCAGTTGTCAAATGTGTTTGGGACCTAATGTTGCATTTGTAAGAGGAAAATACTGAAGTAACATTAAATTTTACATCGTTTCACACATTGCTGATATGGATGCGTGTATAGAACCATAGATGCTTTGTATCCAGATAAACCTCTACGTCATCAATGTGAAAATTTTAATTTTACTCAATACTTAAAATACAAAAAGCTGACATTTGTGTCCCAAGGCAAAGGTAAAACAAAACGAATCACCTATCAGTTTATGAATTTGGGCTGATAATAACGAGATAAAAGCCAATCATATCAAGCATTGGCGTAAATGGATCAGACTACCCCTACCCCATTGGTTCCATTGATAACTCAGCCCTCTTGTTTGTGTAGATCGGATTTGGGAAAAAAAAAAAAATCCACCCAAAAAAAATATTTTGGAGTTAAATCTTTACTTTAAAATTTTAAGGGGATTGAACACCTAGATTTAAAATTAAATCCAACAGTGAAAAAAAAATCTTTTTTTTCAATTTTAATTTTAATTTTAATTTTTTTTAGAATTCATAAAATTCCAAGCTCTATATATGAACGTAGCATCCGATGGTGTATTTGGGTGCTATGTTGATGTGGTCCATTTAGTTCTGGCCCACCTCATTACACCTCGGTCATCATCGGTTGTCAACTTCAACATAGAAAACCATCTTAGGACAGGCGATGTAATCCGTAATGAGCTCTACAAAACCAACCTTTACTACATTAACCAGTCGGATACAGGTTTTGGTCTGGATGACCTTCCAAATTGGACTAGACCCTCCCATATATGGATAATGGATAATATTGGCCTGTTTAGTTTGATATGGTTATGGATAACACTGGCCTGTTTAGTTTGAATCTGATACCTGATAAATCAGGACCATATCCATCCCCAACAAATAAATGGGAAACCAGACCATACCCATCTATGGCATATATACCGCATAATGCTAAGAGTTACCATTATTCAGAGTCCACTACTTAATTTACTAAAAGCCATTGTTAACTTGAGCACCAATGTCCTGAACAGGCATGCTTTTTATCACGCGCACACTCTCGCAGTCAGTAAAATCACACAAAGGTCCATGGAATAAAATTCGATATATCAACTTCGCCAAAGAGCCTTCTGAAATCAACTAAAATTTTATAGTGTACATAAAAGAGTTATTCTAAGTGTGTCAGAATACAATTTTTTTTGCTTATCTAGGCCTACGAGACTGTGTCACTGTACATCCAGGTGAATTGCGACGAACGACTTCATCTGCAACCTCCTGTAAACAGAAGAAAGGCGTGGTATGAAAACCATATTTTAAGGATGGAATCACCGAATCAACCTTTTTTCCTTTAAAGAACTAAACCTTGTCCCGGCTAACTTCCCACATCATCATCCACAAAGACTTGACACACATTTGGTTTTTCCCACTTAATGCAGCAGAAATTAAATGGCCAGCAGCAACACTGACAACCCTGATCTTGCGATGAGAATGTTTCTGAAGACATAGGGACACTAAAACAAAACAGTAGATCATCTTGGACTTGAATGATTTTGGAAAACATTTTACTTTAATATAGGAAGCTGAAGGACCAAGAGGCAGAATAGTCGATTGATATACTGCAAACTGAACTCAAAAGACTCCAGATCTGTTACACGCACAGTGGTTGTTACTTTTGAAAGGACTACAGAGTTGTGTTCCCTATCACAAAAAAACTATATATTCTGTAATCTCACAA
This sequence comes from Akebia trifoliata, assembly GCF_017979445.1. Lineage (NCBI taxonomy): Eukaryota > Viridiplantae > Streptophyta > Magnoliopsida > Ranunculales > Lardizabalaceae > Akebia > Akebia trifoliata. The sequence continues at coordinate 6,286,372 of NC_141380.1, read as the reverse complement.
TAACATGGGCATTATATTTAGAGAGATTCTATTGCCACACCAACATTTACCAATGCCACCCCAATTCGTATGTAAATCACCAAAGAATTAGCACATATATTGGGGTATGTTGAAAAGAGTTGGTGTGGCAATAGAAGCTCTATGTTTATTTAACATAGAAAAGAAATTTGAAGTTCATTACCTTGCTGACCATGCCAAGTGAAGCTCTAACAGAATGACAAACAAAGTTGCTATAGTGGTGCCAATTTGAGTTCGTGACATAGTAGGATCTTTTACAACTTTTGGTGTTGCCTAAAAACACTCAACAGTTTAAGAAAATCTTCCAGTTCCTCTCCCTCTTTAACCACCTACACTTGTTCAGCACACAACAGAAGAGTTAGAATCAATGAAGAATATGCAAGAATAGCTCCTACAGGTTTAGCTGGCCTATATGTAGAGTAAGGAAAAGGAGAAATAAAGAGTACAACCACTGAAACGTGCAATGATGAATAAGAACGACAGACAATTTCAGGAATCCATAGCAATATTTTTCAATATTTCAGCATACTAAAAAATCATTACACGAACCTATTCAGGAACTAATTTTTTTTTTTTTTTATAACTATAATTTTATTAAAACCTAAAAGTACCATAAATGGCAACCGGGATTGAAAGTCTCCAACCAATCCAAAATCTTTTCAACGAGAATTGATGGAATCATCACAGTACCAACTTTTTTCTGAAACCACAGTTTTTTCTTTGAGATCGCATGGTTTCCTAATGCAGGACGGAGCAGGAAGAAGATGAGATAATGGGGTTGGGAATCTGGTTTGGGATTTGAGTTAAGGATTTGACTACAATAGAATTACCAAAAACATTTTGGGTAAACCAAAAAGTGTTGAGTTGTGGTATTTAATTAAGACGTTTTACAATTATGGTTAAGGATTTAGGTTTTTAGGATAAAGAAAAAGGTCAGGGATTGAAGAAAAGAGATTTCAGGCCCAAAAGATTTTATTGGTCATTGGGAAAGGTTTCAACAAAGGCCAATAGGGTATGTAAAACACAAAGTCTTGCAATTGCCATATTTTGCAATAGGGTATTATAATTAAGTTTAGGGGTATGAAATAGGGTTTAAGTATCAAGTAGATCTAGAGAAGAGATTAATGGTATACGTGTTTATAGGTTAAGAAAAGATTTGACGGGTTCTTGATCTCTCACAAATAAACCTAAAAAGAAAAAAATAGAGGATAAGAAGAAGATTAAAGAGGAAAAAATGATAAATGTACATTGCAATCACCTCAGTGATTTTTATGGCATCACCAAGTTGAATGCACCAACACTCAAATAAGAAAAATAGAAACTTCTACAATATATTCTATTCCATAAACTTTTTTTTTTCAAATAACATAAAGATGTCTTTAAATACTAAAAGAAAACCATAAAGAGAAAATTACCTAAACTACCCTAAATTAAAGATAAATTACAAATACTCTAATTTTCATTAACTTCTCCTCAATTTTCAACCCTTATAAACTTAATAAAAGGACATTACAGTTACAAAACTAACGACAAACATCTATACTAAGGCCATGGAAAAAAAAAAGTTCAAATACTAACCTAATCACTAAAATACTCTCCTAAAAATAAAATTAAATAAAACATAAAATTTAAAGACGTACGATCTCCGATGTCCCCATCATTCCCCATACCATTTAGAATGGGGCTAGTCCCTACAATTGCACGCCCTGACCCCGCAGAAGTTTCCAACCGTGCAACAAAGTTAGTTAGGAGGCCACCCAATTTCGAATACACGGTTAGAGGGAGCAAACTCATGTCTCTAGTTTACAGCTAAGCCAACCCCCAGGGGGACTACCTGCAGTTATGTTCAATAGGCTTAACAAACATATACTAACTTAGGATTCTTTATAGACAATGGTGATATTACAATAGAATATTTATCAACAGTGTAATTTTCCTATAACCCTATGCTTAAATCTCTCAAAATTTGAAGTTAGGTTACCTTTGCTTCAAACAGTAACATGCCAAGGTTAGTAGATGGAGGGGAGTGAAGGCAGAGAAGCATAGCAGCAAGGGTGGTATATGAGAATGCATGATCCCTTGTCATCTTCCAAATTCTCATCTTTATAGAGTTCGGTCCATTGAAATGACAGAGTATTCCTTTGCCAGGCATAACAGTGCCAGTGGTTGGAGGAGTTGTTATAGTGTCCAATTGGTGTCAGCATTCAATTGTTCACCAGGCCATGTCATTAGTTGGAACCGTACGGTCCGTCATGGTATGGGTCAAGGTAGACCATACACTGACAGCCTAACAATAGCCGTACAATAGTATCATTGTGTACCTGGCAGGTAGCAGGTGCCTAAGCGTTGCAGCATCTCAGCTGCCCCAGGTTCTCTGTCACACCTTCCCATCAAAAACACACTGGGGTAGGCTCCAGAGTAAGTACCCCAGACGAGGAATCCCCTTTGCGGTCTCTAAACCTAAGTCACCCTTTTTGGTGGCTGCTTACCAAAGCTACATTTGAGTGAGGCCGCGAGGGTATCTCATAGTGTCATCCCATGTGGTGGCCTTCAGCAAGGTACTTGCATGCCAAGTAGCCTTCAATGATATAACCAAGAGTGTGGGCCCCCCATGGTATAAATGTCATTCCACTTTTTCACCACCTGCAGCTTCGCATACTTCCTCTCCTCTCCATAACTCCAAAGCCATTTCCCTAGAAAAACCATATTCCTTTTTCTAATTAGCGAAAAATTTTATTAAAAGAAAGGTTGAGGTGACCGGCCAACCATACAAAGGGAACAACCAAAAGAACTACTACTACGATGGAGGAATTCAACAAACCCACTCCCATCTCACCAAAAAAACTTCAAAGAAGACCCCCTTAAATTCTTGAAAGGCCTTACACCAAAAATACAAAAGACTCATGATTGAAATCATACATTTCTCAACAGACTAGCACACTCCCTCAAACACCTGGTGATTCCACTCCGCAGAATGAAAATTGTGGGCACCCCCCCCCCCCCCTTCCTTTTTTTCCCCCACACAAAAACATTTCATACTCTTCTCCAACCAACAGGCACAGACATCAAAATCGAAGGGAGAAAGAAAAAGAGTATGGATGAGGCTAGAAAGGGTGCTATTAATGATCATGCCCCTTCCTCCTTTTCATACATATTAAATTTCATTAAGCCAAAATCTTCTACATACATGTGTTCAGTCATCAGATCTCGGTTGTCTTCATTCATATAGTTCCAAGAACAAGTTGCCCCCCTGACAACCCAAGCAAACCGCATCTTGATCTTCTTTACTTCCTCAAAACAAATAATATGGTTCTTACCCAAATTTATCCTAGGCCCTAAAACTACCTAAAAAGTCCATAAATTTAAATGCTTCAACTGATCAAAACAAACTCCTATGAAACAATTGTTTCATTTGTAAATTCCAGGCGAAAAATATGAGACCATTATTTCAGTTGCATCCTATTTATCATACCATACCATGATTCACAACCCTGCATGTCATACTTCTTAAAGCTTCCACCACCACTAACATGTTATCCAAAAAAACCCAGCTAACATTATCACAAGCCTATTCTAAGTCTATTTTGAATAGAAATCCTTGATAATTTCTAAAAGAAATGGATTTATTTGCAATCGACACCCTATTGAGAATTTATCGATTCCTCAAAAACGCCCATAGGAAGGGAGAAATCACTAAATCCATAACCTCTTCCAATCCTTATCAAAGACATTTTAGGAATAATCGTGTAATCATCATCATCTACATATATCTTAATTACTGGGGAAATTTTCTTGTAAGCATTCCTTGTAAAAACGAATAGGCCAAGAAATTTTTTTGGCTCTTTGCCCATTCAATTTTCAGAATCAAAATAATATATATAATTAATAAGGCAAGTACAGGAAATCCTGGGGAAAGTGGTAAGTATCCTTCTGTAGACACTACCGCTCTATGCAACTAAGTTTTTGAATTTAGAATTCCCTAGATCTAAAGCAATTGTAGGTTTCAAACAGCATGAATGATTATAAAAATTACAACAATCATTTACTAATTAATTTCAAAGATAGTGAAACATGTCAACAGTTGAATTTCTATTTTTCCTCAATCATATCTATACATCCGTAGTTGACACCGTATCCACATCTATGCAACATAGAGTTTTTTTTTTAATCAAATGCAATGTTATCTTATCCTAGCACTTCCACATCTATGTCATTGATTGTTAGGAACTGAACTATTTGATGATGGTGCCCAGAGAACCTAGGAAGGAAAAATACTTTGTTTACTGATATCAGATAAAAGAAAGCACTTTACTACGTACTATAAATATCTAAACATTTTTTACGCCCACACACAACCATGAGTATCTAAACTAGCAATCAGAGAGCAGAAATCCCATTTAAGATCAGATAGGACATAATAAATAACGGGGTATAACCCATTTTTAAGAAGTGACAAGTAGTCCTCATCAAGGGAGTCGATATACTTGCAATAAACCTTTTCACATTTGGAAACACTTGAGGAAAAATAAAAGTATGCAATATAACTTAATAAAATAGCTTCAAAATCAATCTCCATACCTTAATGGGGACGTCATTTGGCAGACCCATTCGATCAAAGAGGTCATAACCAACTTGATTCCAATCAATCTCTTCTACTTCACCTACATCTCTGTTGTTATTCAGTGGAATCCGACTGTCATCATGTTTGAAGGATTTTCCTAACCACAAATACATCATCCTATCATTGTAAGTGCCTACACCTGTACTTGGAGTCAAAAAGAAAAACGCGGATTTAGAATCCAGATCACCATCACCAAATTCTGTAACCTTTTCTAATCCAGGCCAGCGGCATACCAAGGGTTGCATCGGAGTACATAAGTTTGAATCATTGTCCACCAAAGCCTCTTTTGAAGGATAATTTCTCAGTGGTTCTCCACAAATATCAACCGAATCGTCTACCTTGGAACACGAACCACCAATAATTGACACATCTGAACACATTAGTGACAGGTTTTCTTGAGGTGAATATCCCTTGTCATTTGCATTCCCCCCTTTGGAGGCCGGCACACCTTCATGTTGTGGCTCTTCCAAAGAGCAGAAATTGTTGTTTCTCCCGAGATCACTTTGTTGACTTGCAATCTTCACCTGTCTAGATGAAAGAGAGACATCTTCTTTCAAGATTGGCAGCTTTAGAGACGGGGACAAGCTACCTCTGCGTTCAGCAAGGGAAACTGCAAATCGTTTGGATGGTGAAATAACTGTTTTAGAACAAAGTTTTGAAGATTTACAAACACCTTGGACTTCAAGACTATTAGGTATGGGATGAATAGACATCTTGGATGAAAGGAGTGATGACTCAGACAAGTTTGATGAGGCAGGTGATGGCGTAAGAGAACGTGAAGATGGCGATTCTGAACTAAATTTAGAACTATTGCTTGAATCAGAAGAAAGAGAACTTGGAGAAAGATACGAAGGTGAAGACGAAGCAGACGAGTCTGCAGATAAAGGTAGAATTTTGTTCACACGACTATGTGAGTCAACTATCAACATCGAATCAGAATAAACTCTACAAAGGGATACCTTGGGAGCTGAGACAAACTCTTTCATATTTCCAGAGGCAAACTTCCGCCTTAATACACTCCAATTGCTTTCTCTTGCAGGCAAGTGGGTTTCATGCCCAGTCTCAGATGATGAGAACGGAGGCACAACTCCTCCAGTGATTGCTTTTTCGAAAATTTCAAAATCTACATCATAAGCATCTATTTTTCTTTCACCAGGACCAATCTTAACTGTTGGTTCAATTTTCTCCTTACTAATGGAATTATTATCCACAGAAGACGCAAGATTACAAAAAGCATCCCAAAATTCTGATGGTTCTTCACCTTCTTCAATTGTTATTATAGAGCCCTGCACTCTTTCATACCGAACAACCTGAAAAGCAGCACCCTTAGCATCTCTTTCCATGATTGGTTTACAATTTTTACCAATCCAGATATAAATTGCCGAAGGCACATGTACAATGAAGGCTCCTCTAGAGTCAAGAAGCAAAGGAGAAGGATCATTCAACATTTTCGGAACCAAATGAAGAGGATCATAAGGAGAATGCGGTGCCATCCTATAGATCCTCAGTACTGAACTAGGGCTTAACGGAATGGCATGAACCCTTTTTTGGCACTGCAACAACTGACAAGCAAAACCCATATTCGGATTTGCAATACCCCTCGCTGCCTTCACATATTGAAAAGCATCGTCAAAGCTCTGTCCTTCTCGCCACATAAGATATGCAATCACTAAAGACGTGGAACGAGACACCCCTTGACAACAATGGACCAGAACCCTCCCCCCTTGTTCTCTTACGTCTTCAAAGTAGTCAAACACGTCATATAGTATGCTCGTGATGTCTTCTGATGGGCTATCTTGTAACCACAATGTCTTGTACACAAGATCGGCCTTGAAGTATTCAGGACAAACGAATCCCACACAATTAAGAACATGGGTTATACCGTTTTGTCTCAGAATATCTCTGTTCTTAGCAACCGCATCGCCTCCAAGATAAATGTGGTCTGCAACCTTGGAACATTCCTTATCAAAGAAAGCAATCCTATCTCTATTAACAAGACCGCCCAGAGGATCCGAGCTTTTCTGGAACGAAGACAAATCAAGCTTCAACCCTTCTCTAGGCTTGCTCGAATCCGCTCTGCCACTTGGTGTGGGAGGTTGGGGCCATTCTCCAAGATCATCTGAACCAGCTTTTGGCCACTCATCCAAGCTTCGACGAGCAATTGATAATGGTTGCAATGGGGGCAAACAAGCACGAGCCTTACAGTTCTGTTGAGAACGAGGCGTAAGAGGAACAGGAAACCGTCGAAACTGCCCACCATTACTCTTCTCCGTACTATTTGAATCTGCACAATCTTTCACATTTTCAAAATGTGCGGGGCTTTGTTGTGCGGTCCGTGAAGAAGACCAAGAAGCCGATCTCCAGAAAATTTTCCGCCCTCGAGAACCCCCGGCATCCTCCTCTTCCCCTACCATACCCACTACAAATCCTTGATGAAGAACCCCAACCAAAATTGGACCCAAAACCCTAAATTCTTCTTACATGAATCATTTTTTCCCTTTTGGTAACCCTATATTTGAACAGTCCACAATCAACCAAAATGCAAAATATCAAACCATAGACCCAATAAACCAAGACGGATTAAATTCTCCATCTGTCCACGATTTTCCACAAATCAACAAACAGAATAAGAAATCTCACGGTAATTGTAGAAAATCCATCATTGTCGATTGAAATTCTCTAAAAAAAACAAAAAAGAAAATTAAAGAAAGATATCCAATCGATTAGGTTAACATGGGGCGCAATAACTGGGGAATAGAATTAAGTAAATGAAAGCTATTATGAAATCTAAGATGGAATCAAAGCTAAAGAAGATCAAATCTAATAAAACCCTAGAAAATTACGAGAAATTAAGAAGAAATCCAACAAATACAAATCTTGATAGAATTTATCTAAAATTAGATTTCGAGACTTACAGAGATGAAGACAGAGGAGCAGATCGAGACAAAGCGACCAAGGAAGAAGGAGAAACCATGAAGACCACTAGTGTCCTTTTTAAAGATGGTTTGGGACTCGACCATGGTTAATTATTTAACCTTGGTTAGGTAATGCACGCACCTTGCGTGTCCTCAGTTAAAAAGATGATTCTTTGGCCAACAGTTAAATTTCACTTTTTTTTTAGTTTTGAATTTCTCTATTTGCACGTGCGATGCACATGCACAGTAAGGGATTATTCCCTGTCACGCACGCAGTGAAAGTTTCTATTTTTTTCCAACAAATTATGGAGGTAGCAGTGGCACGTGTGGACTATAGACGATGATCACTCCCACGTACGACTAGCGGGCCAAACCCGAATCCATTGGATGAAAAAAAAATTGACCGAATCAAATCGAGTTGAGTTCAGGCATAGACGTTGGGTTGTCCGATTTACCCAAACCCGAACTTAGTATGATATTAATTTAAAAATATTTTTAAATATATCTTTTTTTGTATCAATTATTTTTTAATTTCTTTGTTACGATTGCATTCACATTTTTAACTTTAATTAATCATCGTCATCTTTTCTTAACTACATGAACTTTATAATATACTTTTAAGATAAATAATTGTAAATTTTATAGTTTTTTATATATCACATCTTATATAAGTCATTATCATTTAAGTCATTATCATTATTAAATTATCTAATATTAATGTCAAATGAGACAACCCGATTTTTACGGGTTTAGGTTGAGTGTTTCATCCAGGGCGGAACCAGGATTTTCTTGTAGTGGGGGCAAATTATGATTAGTTGTATAGTTAAAGAACTTGAATAAACGGAGGTGAAGGTGTAGGGGCAAAAATTGAAGGGAGATGAGGGGGTGGGGGCAAATGGGCAGAGAGGTGAGGGAGTGGGGACAAATGAGGCATGTAATTAGTTGAAAATATAGGGGTGTCTCAAAGTTCAGTGAGGGCAATTGTAACACCCCCCCCCCCCCCCCCGCGCCCGCGCCCGCGCGCAACTCCTTACTAGCTCCACCCCTGGTTTCATCTTAACGTCATGTTAGGCACGGGCATGGTTTGGTGTTTATCAAGTGTGGATTGAACGCAAATTGATCCCAACCCACCCAAATTGCAGTCCTTCTCACACACTTGTCTTTCGTTGGCATTGAATTGAACAGGATATGTACATATGGAAGTGGGATAAAATCGTGCCACACCACAGAGAGGGTAGCAATTTTTGCACCCACCATTTGATGCAAATCGTAAGTGCACTTATATTTAAATAATTATAATACTTTAATATATTTACCATACTGTTAAGTGCACCTATCCAATTTATGACCTAAATCACCCTTAAATAATTATTATGACCTAAAATCATATTTGGACTTTTCTTCCCAAAACAGTCATTTTCAAGTTCTCTCCACCCTCTATGATAATTATTTTTAATCTATTCAACCTCATCATCAATTGATAGTTTTCAAACTCGCCCTAATTATTCGTTCATCTTCGCCCCAAATTCTTCATTGTATCTATACTTATCAACTAAAGTGCCACGACATACGTAAAGGTGTTCCATGTACTATCCACACCCCCAACCATGATATGGTAATTATGATCTAAAGTCAACAGTTCTCTAACAGTATCATTAGCATGGGACATACTCCCTCCTTTTCCTCCTCCCAAGGCATGATCTTTGTCTTGGATTCCATTTTTTTTTTTTTCTTTTTTGCTTGAATTTGATGGAATTATTCTAAGATTTAGACAAGTTTTGGGTATTGTAATCCGTCAAAAAATTAACCTTCCAAAAAAATTTTACGGCCTTCTTCAACCTTTAAGATTTTATCTACTTCTACCTTTAAATTTCAAGAATAAGATAGAATTTTTGAAGTAGAATATGAGATAATTTAAAAAATATCAAAGGTTTCTACAAGGGTTTAAGATGAGGTCAAAAATGAAAGATTGATTATGAGACTAAATAAATCAAATAATTTTTCATAATGACATTTAAGGTCATTTTTCACTAGTCTATAAGAGAAGGCCATGTCCCCACCCACCCTCCCAAAAAAAAAAAAAAAAATTTTGCCGGTTTGGAAAAAAAATTATTCCTTAATATGGTGAGTTACCGATCTGATAAATATTTCAAAAATACAGAAAATGTTACATTTGTTAACAGAGCTACCATAGGCTATTAACAAATCATTATCAAGTATCAACATTATGTGATAGTTTTGTCAACGTAATTATTTGAAAATTTTCCCTTCTCCAAATCTTTTTGTTCCTAGTTACTCAAAGTCCATATTTCTAATTATATCAATCTATGGGTCAAAATACACTTGATTTTGCATGACTGGCCCAATTATTTGAAGTAAATTGAGTTGGGCCAAGCTAGTCAGTATAAGGGTTTAACAAATAGTCCAAAATAGATCCAAGGGTTTAACAAATAGTCCAAAATAGATCCAAGCGTAAATCGATAAGCACTCGGGTCCGGGCTGCAATTTTGATTTGGACCAGCCTATGAGGAAAAGGCCCAACTAGGGTTGAGCAGTGATGCCATCCTTGCAGGCTTACCGAAGCCCACCAAAATATTCGTTTCTTCTCAAATGACACCACAGGTATTCCAAATTCTAGAGTCCAAGCTATGTCTGAAATGGGAAGATATTCCCCAGGGTGATTATGATCCCAAGGAGACCTATATTTACACTCCCATCTCAGCAATTAGTGGTGTTAGTGACCTTAGCAAAAGTTCCAAACGGCTAAAACAGAACTTCAAGGTCGATAAATTTGAATTAGAGGCCCACATGTTAATAGCCAATCTCCTAAAATTTTAAAAAAAAATAAATAAAATAAAATTGCAGGTGTTTGGTACTTGGTTGGTCCTACAATTTTTTGTCAATGTGTTTTGTTAACTTAAGCATATGAGGGTATTCTGGTAATAAAATATATTTTAAGGGCATTTTCAGTACAAAATCTTATTTCCAAAAGTGTATTTATTGAACTTAAACACATTACTAGACCCATGTTTAATGGATTTTGTTAATGTGTGTCCTAAGGGCGCACGTTAACAAGACCCATGTTTAATTAATGAGTTTTGTTAAGCATATGAGGGTATTTTGGTAATGAAATATAGTTTTAAGGACATTGTGGATACAAAATCCAATTTAAAACGTTAACAAACCCCAATTTCCAAAGTGTATTTATTGAACTTTAACACGTTGCAATACCCTTAATTAAATGTCTTCTGTCAACTGCAAATTGTGATAAATTTATGATGGGACTGAGGTTGAGTTTAATGGATCAAATCATCTTTTATTGAAGGAAAATGACATTGTGATTGTTCTTGAGACTGATGATATCAAATATCTCAAGCCTTTGAATGATTGTATTTTAATCAAGGAATGATTCTTTCTTAAGCCATTTGATTTTCCCTAAAAGTAGGGATCCTAGATTTCTGGATTACTATTTATTCTCTGATTCTGGTTTAGAGCCTGGAACGTTTGTTGAAATCATGCTTTGTTTATATATGTATAGACAATCTATAACATGCATTTCTTAGATTGTCTAAACTTTGCAGGAGAAATTCTACATGAATACTTCACCTTGTTCTTGAGCATATTGTGCCTTAGAGTTGAATACTCTTTGATTTCAGGTTGCCCAAGTTGAGAAGAAAACTGCTGGTGGTTTGTTGCTGACAGCTGCTTCCAAGGAGAAACCGTTGGTTGGAATTGTAAGATTGTTTTTCTTAATATAATAAATGTTAAAGAGTTTTTAAGTAGTTTTGCAAATTTGGCTATTGAAACATATGTTTGTGTTTGGGCTTTGGCATCAAGTAATTACGTCATATGGGCAAATGAGAATAATGCACATTTTTTTTTCTCACTTTATATTGTACCAGGCGATTGTTGTTGAGCTTGGTTCGTTGGACGAAGAAGGAAAGAGGAAACCACTGACAGTCGCCCCGGAGTACATGGTCTTGTACTCCAAATATGCTAGAAATGAGTTCAAGGGCAGTGATGGTTCTGATTACATAATTCTTAAGGCATCTGATGTGATGGCAGTTTTGTTTTAGTAGAAATAATATTGTACTCAACAAGAGTTTATTACATTTGCTTTATTAGATATATTTATTCCAGACTTTTTGATTTGGGAAATCTATAAATCAATTCAAACCATAGAATTGATATAGCTTAAGCAAACCAATAGGTAGGCCTCTCGGTTGATTGTGGCATCAGTTTTCATATTTTGTGGTGCCCTTTCATGACAATGGGGGTGGGGGGATGGGGGGGGGGAGAGAGTGTCCCATAACGTGAAGATACACTACATTTGACTGAGATATTAACCATAGTATTCTAAGAACAATAAATAATGGCCATTGTAAATATGAAAAATATGGCATTGAGTTTTTAGTACTTAAACTTTTTGTCAAGTAACGCATTGTAGGAAAATAGATTTATTACGGGTGGCTAAATTAATGCTGGATTCATTTTCCAACTCCTATTTCTTAATCTTATATTACTTAAAAAAGTTAAATCTTAGACCATCTAAAAATGGGTGCCAAACTCCCAATAGTCCAGGTGACGATTTACTGTGAAGGATTTCCTATCTTCCCATAAACTTGATGGTTGTATTTATTAAATCATGAAACAACTTCCCACATACTTAAAAGGAATGGTTGTATTTATTAAATTATGAAACAAAGCCTTAGAATTAGAACAAACGAAATAGTTATTTCTTCACATAAATAAAATGTCAAAAGAGCCAAGATTGAGACCTAGATATCTCTATTTGACATCCATTCCTCATAACCCTTATTCTTATTCTTATAATGTTACAAAGATCTTGGCACTACATCCGTTGGCCATCCTTGACAACTCATTCTTACAAATTTTACAAAGATCTTGGCATTGATGAAGATAGTGCGAACTAAAATATCAAACCATCACAACTATACTATATCTTCTATTTACCTATACCAAAAAATAATTCATTGTCATAATAGTTATGCTCAAAGCAGTTACTCTACTGCGGCCGAACTCATTGTAGGGCTGTCAACGGATAGGTATCTAATCGGATACTGCTATATCCGAATTAGAATCCGATCAGATATCCCTAACAAACATTCGAATTCGAATTCGAAAAATATATAGGATATCCGATAATATTCGATCCGATCGGAGTTCGCACAGTCAAAACCCACAGATTTCATCTGAAAACTCCAGTGGGTTTAGATCGTAGAGAGAGAGAGAGAATATATACCTGGATGCTCACCAGCGGGAGTAGACATGTCGGAGTTCCCATAGTTGAAACCCACATATTTTCTTAAAAAATCACTCCGATTGATTAGATCGGAGAGAGAGAGAGAGAGAGTACCTGATGCTCGCCGACCGGAGAAAATCGTAGTCACAGAGTTCGATCGAAACAGAAATCACCATTAACGTCATCTGTTGAAGGTAGGTTTGAGAAGATAAAGATTTGAAAATTAGTTTTGATGTATGACACGAATATATAACACTATATATTTGCATATATAAAGTTTTGTTGTAAAACATAAATACCTAATATATGTATTACTATCGGAGCGGATATTATCTAATCAGATATCGCAATATCCGAATTTGTATCCGAAACTCATTCGAATGTTAAAATGACATCCGAATCTGATATCCGATATCCGAAAATTTCGGATAATATCCGATTTTTCGAATTCGAATTCGGATTTCGGCTATCCATTGACACCCCTAACTCATTGATCAAATAGGGCAGCTATATTGACATCATTGTGTCCTCTCCACCCATTTCCGTCATCGGACCCACCATTAACATGAATTTGTGCATGCACATGCCCTAGATCCCCATTCAAGCTCATCTGTTGAACTTTAGTCGAGAACAAAATCTTGATGCTCTGGATGCAACTTACAAACACCCTGCATTTGGAAATTGACAGATTTGAGTGAAAACCAACTAAAAACAAGTTTATTGTAACTATTATGGAATCCAACTTACTCCCAAGGGTCGTCTCCCACTAGTAGAATTTTATTTTCAGGATCCAAATAAACCAGTTTCCACTTGGTACTGTGCGGATCTTCGAGCTGCCCTTGAATCCCAAACATGTGTGCCAAATCATGTATGAGGTCGTCATACCCTTTGTAACGGGTGATGTATAGAGATCTTCCCACAGAACCTCGCTTTTGAACCTTCAAAGTTTGAACATGAGGTAAGCATTCAACAATGTCAAAGAATGACATAGCTGTATTAGTACACCAAATCGAACTATCTGTAATTACAGTACGAACATAAAAATTAATTCTACAAATGTGATGAACTATTGGGTTCCCCAGTCAAATATCTTGTACCTCATATCCATTTTTGACATTATTAACATATATCATTATTGCAAAGTTACTGGGGTTAAAATTAATCTGCCCTTTTCAATGAGAGATCAAAATTTGTACAGCTAATACGATGAGTCAAGAAGTAGCAAACCTTCGTGAATATCCGCATGTGTGCTGGTTAGCCCACAACCCAGTATTCGAAGGCCCACTTTCATTGATGGCAGTGAATGGTTGAGATGGCCTAACATATCAATCTTCTTCAAGATACATAAAACAGAAGTAGGAGTGTATTAAAAAGAACACGATTTTTTTGCGAACCAGTTGTTGTAAAATGTAAAAAAATGGCAATTTCACAGCTACAAAGGTTGGATTATAAAGTATTTAACAATCATCATTTGTAAGGAGTATAATGTCGCGTATTTTTTGACCTCTAAACATATGCACTTTAACAAAAATTTGAACAATAAAAAATATTTTCTTGATAGTTATCAAATTGAGCAATTAGTTTCTAAACTCCCCTTTTCCAAATTTAATTATAATACCATTTTGAAAAAAAGAACAAACCATACATAAAGAACAAAAGAATGCCTATGAAGCTAATTATTTTGTGGGCACGAAGGTTCTTATGGAGTGCCATGTGATCGACATATCACAATCAAATTAAAAAGAAAATTTATAAGACAACAATATGACCGAATATGTTTTATGAAGCTAAATGTCCAGGATGTTGAACTTTGCTTGTGCACAGCAAAAGAGGTTGTAACAATCGAAAATTGAAGTAAACTGTTGTAAAAACCTTAAATGAATCAAACCCGTTGATTTCAACTCCTCTTAAAGCATTTTCTCCAAAAGTATGTGTTACAACATATCCTTGGTGCAATGTTAAGTGACTCAATGTACCACAAAGAAGCCGGACATAACCCCAATTCAAAGTATTTTAGTTCCCAAGGGTTCTTAAGAATTTTATTAATAAGACATGCACAAATGCAAATAGACATTACCTTTCTGTTTTATATAGTTCTATCGATACTCAAAATGATTGTGAAGCATTACTTCTAGGAGGGAATAAGTGTAAAGCCATAGGAAGATAGATTAAAAGCAATGACATTGTCTGTAATAGATCACCATTGTAGTTTGTCATTTTTAAGCCTATCAAGATAGTACATATTGCACAGCATGCTAGCATAATTAACATATATTTTAGAGAAATTTACAAAGTGAATCAAACAACTGATACAAACTCAAAATAAATTACAAATCAATGGTTCTCTACAAAGTTAAGCATTTAGAGAATTTTAAAATGGGGTTTCACATGGATAACAAGTAAGGGTTTAATTTAAACACTAGAACTACAATCTTCTCAACAGAGAGATGTTTATTTCAAATAATTCTTACTAAAATAGAATCAAAACTACTTATACAAACTCAAAAAAAAATCACTCAATAGGTTAAACTAAAATAGAATCAAAACCATTTTTCTACCTTGAAACCAGATGTAATTTCAATGAAGTTATTAATTTGAATCAATAATAGCATTCAGGAAAGTATTGAAAATTCAGAGAGTACCCTGTCTTCGTCGAGAGGGAGTTGCAACACATGTGAGCGAGAGTTGCAGCGAGAGAAGAGAGAAGAGTCTTGCAGCGAAAGCCGTTCACGCAAGGACGAGGTAGTTGCAGCGAGGAATAGGGTGAGAGAGAGTTAGAGAGAGGGTTTCAGCGTTCGTTTTTCAGGCAAGAGCGAGGTAGTTGCAGCGAGGAATAATGCGTGAGAGAGTGAAATAAAGGGTTTCAACGTTCGTGTTTCAGGCGAGAGCGAGAGAGAATGAGAGAGTGAGAGAGAGAGAGTTTCTGTTTAATAACACTTGGGAGAGAGGGCGAGAGCAAGAGTGTTTCAGGCGAGAGCGAGACCGAGAGAGAATGAGAGAGTTCGCGAGAGAGAAGGTTTCAACTGTAAGAGGGTTTGAGAGTTCTGTCAAGAGAATGAGAGAGTGAGAACTCTCTGTTTTGTTTCTGTTTAAAGAAAAGAGGGAGGTGGCACAAATTAACTCTATCTTGAGGGATGGCGCTGCAATAAATCTATAAGTTATACTGTTTAAGTTAAATCGCTGCGAGATTTAATCTCATCCGTCGGATCGCGTTATATTGAACGATCCAAAATTGTTTGCTAAAACGTAGGGTAAACTGTGAAGCATCGAATGCCTCGTTATATATATATATATAGGGAACGGATCGAGGGACATGAAAAAACATATGTAAAAACAATATAACATTAATAAATTTTCAAAATATGGGTTAGAAGTTTTTGATTGAACTGATTTTTTGTGAGGATAACCTCTATGATGGGAAGATCATCCGAAAAAAAAAATCAGTTCAATCTAAAACTTCTAACCCCATTAAAAGTGATTTAGAATGTGGACCGTCGATTTTTTTGCCAATAATTTGTAAATCACTTTTGATGGATTTAGAAGTTCAGATTGAGCTGATTTTTTGTGAGGATGATCTCCTCGTCATAGAGACCATCCTCACAAAAAATCAGCTCAATCTAAAACCTCTAACCCATATTTTGAAAAACCATTGTTTTTTACATATGTTGTCACATATGTCCCATTAACCGCCGCCACATACATATATATAATCCTAAACCCCCAAAATAGAAACCTCTCAAAACAAATAACAAGAGAGCTTCTATTGCCACCCAACTTTTACTTATTCTCATCCATTCACTTATTTACTTTATTTTTAATTGGGATGTCATAAGTAAAAGCTGGTGGGTCAATAGTGGCTCTCTTTTTCTATTAAGGAGCACAACACTTCCCCTTCTTTATATTGGGCAACTCTAATATAATCAATTTTTCACAGGGTACCAATGAAATTCCCTATAATTTAAGAGAAATTCTATTGCCACGCCAACTTTTACAAAGAGCACCCTCAAAACATATGATATCAGCAAGGAATTAACGCAAATCTTAAGATACTCTTAGTAAAAGTTGGTGTGACAATAGAATCTCTCTAATTTAATATGCGATGAGCATCACATCCCGGATTTCTTGATTCCGTGACGTCTAGTCAAGCATTCTCATTTCTCAGTGAACATTATTTTATTGGGTACTTTGCGTTCCATTTTGAAGCCTCCTTGTAACAAAGAGCATAGTGGGCCCACAAATCCGAATAACGTTGCGAGAGTGCCTAATCCACTGTGTCTGTCTTCTCCTTGTAGAATTTGAGACCAAAGTAGAAAGCGAGAACTAGCGGACCCTCCACATAATATTCTGTGGCAGCAACTTTCGGTTGTTATTGCCAAATGCGCACTCTTCATTGTCGTGTCGTCTTCGTCTACGCTATTGATAATGACAGTGATTTGGAATTTGACAAAGATACCAATTAATTGATTTTAGATCAATCATATCCTGATTGGCTCAGGATTTGATCTATCATTAGTTTTATCTTAAAATCAAATTTTTTTTTAATGATGGGGGTGTACGAACTTACGTTAGAGTAGAAGGGTCGAAAGAACCAAGGCATATGGGTCCCTCCTTTGGACACGTGTAATGCATGCACATCACACACACCGGGTAAGTGAGGGTGCGCTCTCACAGGTGGTCCTAATGAAATACTGCTCATACTGGATATTAAACTCAACCTAAGAACTCTCACCGCTTATTGGATCCGAAATTGCCATTGAGCCACTCCTTTGGGGTTCTAAAATAATTTTATTGTTAGGTTAAAATTCAGGCAGACTTCCAAATCTTAAGATTTATCTCGCAATCATATTTAATCTTCTACCATCAAATGAATATTAAAAAACCCGTTGAGACGTTTAAGAAATCTATTGAGAAACCAATGGATGATGGTTGTTCGATTTGAGGAAAACAACGGTTTGGATCGCAAGAGACGTCAATTCCAATCTTTTATAACATTTGTAATTAATTCTAAACACCTCCCTCTTTTTTTTTTTTTTAAATAAATAAATAAATTCTCTCTCTCTCTCTAAAATCACAGATAATAGAACAACGGCTTCAAAGTCTCTTTCTCTCTCTCAATCGATCGATCAATCTGAAATCAAAGTAGTCTAGAAGTTTGTTCTACATCTTGATGATGATATTCTTATCTTCCTTCTTGATCATAGAGGTAACTACGATGATATTATAAAATAAAATCATACCCAAAGACGAAATATGAAAATAACAAGAATTGGGCCTAGACATTCTGCACCGCCCCAATCTCAAGGCACGTACCCACTTGTGGGAAACCATAACTATAGAAAGAAAGTCCAACAGCAGTGAAAATTGTTCTAAAGGAGCTGTGCTTGATTTATTGCAATGTATTGAAGTAGTAAAATGATCCCAAAGACCACTTCTACTACACGTTTTATATTGTTGTTGTCTGGTATTTTTCTGTGGTTTGAAGCCACCTGTGCATACTTTGTGCAATTGTCAATTCTTTTATTCTTTATACATTAAATCGTTCTTGTTCACATTGGAAATGAATTTTGTCTTTCAGATTTTTGGTATAATTCTGGAATATTGTATTAGTAATGCTCTACTTTTTCAGACAATTTCATCAATCTAACCAGACATATATTACAGTTTACAGAACAATATTACATACTATACTTTGTTATTCTAACTTTGGGTATGGCCGTCTCCCTTATTTAATATTAACAAGAGCCTGTTAGCCTAAAATGGTATTCTTTGTATTTTCTTAGAAATTGACTTTGACAATCACTCTTTTTTTCTATTAATTTTATTTTTTCTCTGAAAGGCAAAATTGTTCTAAAAGTGCGAGGGAAGCCTTGCTAGCACCTTCATTCAACCTTTACTTTCGAATATATTCTTCCATGGTTATAGTTGCAATTTCTTTCTCTAATTTCGTAGATCATCATTACATCAACGACTAAAATATGCCAAGGGATCTCTTTTTGCATCTATAACAAATGTAAAAATAAAAGGCCTAACTTAGATTTGATCTCCTCGAGCAGATTCATTTGTGGTAAAACATACAGACTCAAGGGTGATACTTAGTGAATCAATTAAGAGAGAAACCCAGAGAGAAAGACTTTGAATTGTTTGAGAGAGAGAGAGAGAGAGAGAGAGAGAGAGAGAGAGAGAGAAGAGAAGAGAAGAGAAAGAGACGAGAAAGAGAGAGTTTATTTCCTTTTAGACAAAAAAAGAGGGAAGTGTTTGGAATTAATTACAAATGTTATAAAAGATTGGAATTGATGTCTCCCGCAATCCAAACCGTTGTTTTCCCCAAATCAAATGACCGACATCCATTGGTTTCTTAGTAGGTTTCTTAAATGTCCCATGAACCACCCCCATATATATATATATATATATATATATATATATATATATATATATATATATATATATATATGTCACATACCAGGAATTTTATAGGATTTGTCGCTCGAATCGTTAACTACATCCAAGGGCTTGAGAGCCAATTTTACTATAGAGATCGTTGTTACAAGTTTCAAATTTCCTTTCCATTCCCACTTTTTTTTATATCAACTAATTGCATACTAATCAGTATCAATTGCACCTCATCACTTAAAATAAGTACCATTCCATTCCATTGGTATGTTAACACTTAAATTTTTTTTTTTTTTTTTTTTAATTATGCTTTCATCGAAAGCTCAAATCAACCCAAAACTACTTTATCTTCTTACTTTGGAATGAAATTGCATTAAGCATTTGAATAATGTTAAAGTGACCTCAAGATTGGATCTCACACCCCGAGTATGAGAACCATAGATGTTTTTCCTAGAGATATGAGTGAACAAGCATCTATGTTTCCTACCACTTTTACGTTAAGATGTCCGATTTGAAGTTCAATCTTGATGTCACTCCGGCATGACTCTAAGTATTTAGTTCAACTTATCATAAAATGCCATTTCCATTGAAATACAAATACTAAAACAATTAAAACTCACACTAAATTAACCTTCAAAAATGGGGAAGGTCATTTTTCCTATTTTTTACAATAAACCTATTTTTAATAAGATTAGTAACTTGGTAATGGTGAACCCTGATCTATGGTATCATCCTTGGACTATAGTAACTAAGCACTTTCCATGGTTTTCCCTCTTTGCACTACAATCCAATATTTTCGTCCACAAAATTAACTTCACATGTAGCTAAATTCAACAAAAATCAATGTCCACATCTAAGACTAGTTTATAAAAAAGGGGAATTGTGTAGAAAAAAAGCAAATTCAATAGCCATGGATGAAGTCCATTTCTCTCTCTTAAGCTCTTAGCCAATAAATCCCTTGTTCTAATTATGGAAAGAGAAGAAATTAGTATTTCTCTCTCCAAGAAAGAGGTTTTTATTGATAGAAGATGATTTTTAAAAGTCAAACTTAGATGATTGATAGAAAATGACATGGGAAAAAAACACCTGTAATCACAAAATTCAACTATTGAGATATCTTTTTTGAAACACTAACGATTTTCTTACACGAAAATTTTCATTTATTCTGCACTCAACTAACGTGGCGAAGGCACAAAACCGTTGATTCTTCCCTTCTATATACCAAAGAAAAAGATATGACTCTGTGCCCTTGCCATGCTAGTCGCGTGCAGAACGAGTGAAAATTTTTTACCCAGAAAATCATGACTCTTTTTTAAATAAATATCTCTAAGATAATATTATTGTGATGGACTTAAATATTAATTATTGGATTTCATATTTATAGAATAGAGATCATGTGTTTTAACATGAATGACACGATCGTAAAAATAAAAAGAGTCGTGATAACATGACTCACCAGATGGCATACTCAATCGACTTCTTGACGTGACAAGTTTGGGAATGCCTTGGGATATACAATTGCTCTTCTCCATAAAAAATATATTCCAAGTCATATATATCTACATCAAGGAGTCGATTGAGTATGCCCCTGACAAGTCATATTATCGGGACTCTTAAGAATAAAAATAAAAAAATATATAACAATTATTTTTTATTTTTATTAAACTTAAGCCATCCGATTCACTTTTAAAATAAGAAACTGTTTCTTAGACGCCACGTGTTGTCCTCTTCGCCCCCCCACACAACTATTTATATCAAGTAGACGCATCAAAGTCGCAGGGATTACATTCTTCGTGACAAAGCTTTAGTGAAATCTTACATGAATGCCATTATTGTCAGACAAAAGCGAAAGCTGCATCACATCAAATAGATATAAAGGGTCGGAGTACATTAGATCACAACCATCCACGTGTCCTATCTGTAACAAACAGTACACTATCAACCTAAACGACAACACACACTTGTCATGGTTCCAAAGAGTCCGCTTTTTTCAACCACAATAAGGTCCCATTAAGATCCAAAAAAGCTCTCCTTTTAACAAACTTTGTGAAATCGATTCCTTCCTTTTATATCACATTAGTTTCCTGGATTCTATGGTTCTCAAGCTTAAGTTCTAGTTAACCGGAAAAAATGGTGGATCCGGCTAACTCACGGGGTGACACAGATGAGTCGGAGGAGCTTCTCTTGACGGAATCCGGTAATGAAGAACGGTCATGGAGGTTAAACTTTGACGGGATTCAGCGCTCAGAGCACAAAGAGAAACCTCCTCGTGGTCTTCATGACTGTCTTGGAGTTTTAGGTAAAATCTATACTTATTTGTTCTTCATTTTGTTTAATTACTGTAATATTTTTCTTTTGTTTTTAATTATGGAATTTTTTTTTTGTCAACTATTTCTTTATGAGGATTTTTTTCTCTCTCATTGTAATGCTCTTGGGTTTTTTTTTTTTATAATTATAATTTAGTTTGTTTTTTGTGATTCTACTTGTTCTCAAATAACAGATTTTGTTAAGTTGGAAATTTGAGCTAAATTATGTACTCGACTTCCTGAAGAAACAAAGGGTTTTGGGTTTATTTATTTATTTATATAAGACTAGCAATGTTACTCAGATATTTTAAAAATGAGTGGCGGGTTTGTGTCAGATACTTCAACTAAGTCTAGATATTGTATACAGGTTGTGTGGGTAACATAGCAGGAGAAGTTGTTGTGAAATTCAGAGTTTGTGATCAGTGAAGAACAACTTAAGATTATAATATGTACTATTATGTGGGAATTATTATTAAATATTAATTAATCTAGTGTAAGTGAATGAAAATGTTTAGGTGGATGAGTGGAAAGATTAGGAAGGATAAAATTTGAAACGAATAGGCGATAAATTAAGAGAAAGTTGGTTAAGATGGTTTGGGCAAGATTACTGCCCTAGTTAGAAGAACTGTTCAAGTTGAAGGTCCTAAAAAGGCAAGAGAGGTCTAAAAGAATGTGGATGGAGACGGATATATGAGCTCACTCTCAATAACATAAGACTTGGCTTTAGACATAGTGGAATGGAAGAACATGATTTGTTTAGCTGAACCCAAATTTTGAGAGAAGGCTTTGTTGTTGTGGATGTTAAAGTGGATATGTGCAGGAAAGGGATTTTACTAGTGAGGGTTTTGACATTCAATTTCTATCAGTTTGCCCATTAGAAAGAATTTGGAACATTTGCAGGGCTCAGTTGAGTTTTGGTGTGAGAAAATTGATGTCCTTCATGCCCCCCTCTCCTCTTTTTTGTGTGGTGAGGAAGGCTGATTTGATGATGCCTTTTATTCACTTCTATATATGTGGGTGCCAAAAATGTAGTTGCTTTTATATAAGTTGGATGTGGACCCAAGTCAGTGACGTGCTACACCATAATTGTTGATAACCCATCAGGATAACACATCCATGCAGTTGTCTAATAATATTCAACAAATACTTTTGTTGTAATATAACACTTACAAACTAAAAAATATTGGTATGTTTAGATAAATGGAAGGGACTTTTTCTTGCACCTCGCCTTGTAAAGTTTTTATTGTATCGATATATTTTGCATTTTTGTATTTTGCAAATAGTTCTTTATGAATCTCGCCTAATTGTGAAGGAAGGTCCATGAAAATCCTGTAATTGACATTTACAAAGAATCTTTAATTAACATTTGAAGTTCCATGCTAGAAGAGGACTTCATAAACAGAGCTCTGAATGGGGTTCGTGGACCATCAAGATGGAGTATCATTTTCAAAGAATTTAAATAATGCATGGTTTGAAACAGAACAAAAGGGATGCAATAGGTCAAAACAAAAGGGGAAATATACAAATTTGGTAAAACCTGTCTATCTGCACAAAAATCACCAAATACAAACCCTTTGAAACAGTGCGTTTTTTTATTATTATATCAATCTCATAATCTAAATTACTACTGATTCTTATAAAGAATTCATGAATCTTGTTTAATTACTTGGCTTGGTGGGTTTAGCTCCAGAAGATGTCGTGGCTGAGTATTACCAACAGCAAGTAGAAATGTTGGATGGGTTCATCGAAATGGATGCCCTAGCAGAACGTGGTTTTCTTCCCAGAATGTCAAAGGTTTATGTTTTTTTTAATTGGTTTACTCCTTGTTTAACATCAGTATCACAACGTTTTGACCAGTTTGTCTAGCTTCAAATGTCATGGACTGACTAGCTTATTTTGTTCACTTCTAGGAAGAGCGGGAAAAGTTGGCTAGAAGCGAAACAACAGCCATCCGAATATCAAATATTGGAAACATGATTCTTTTTGTTGCTAAAGTTTATGCCTCAATCAGGAGTGGTTCATTGGCCATCATAGCGTCCACATTGGACTCACTTCTAGATCTTCTGTCTGGTTTTATTCTGTGGTTTACTGCATTCTCCATGCAGACCCCAAACCCCTATCAATATCCTATTGGGAAGAAACGTATGCAACCATTGGTCAGTTACCTTCTGTGATTATTCCTTAGTCAAATATACATTCACATCTGTAGAATAAAACACAATGGTGGACTTCAACTTCATATTTTCCTCTTTTATTACTTTCTAAGTATACAATTCCAACTTTATTGTCTTTCTTCTACTACCCCTTTTTCAATAACAGCCTTCCAACTTTATTGAATTTCCTCTTCTATTCTGAAGTCCAAAGAGGCACGGGCACACTATAATTATTATATATGTTGCAATTGCATGCTTGCTCACACATATGAAAGTGTCGCTGATTCATTGTGATGATCCATGTTCTGGTTCCCTAAATGGTCCACATGAATATTGAATAAAAATAATCTATTGTTTCCCTGTTTCATTTTTATTTAAAAAAATTTTAAAAACGAACTTATCTATTTCAAACCAATTGCATTTTGTTATTTTAAAGCGTTTATTGATGGCACATATGACATGGTTCACTAGGTTGATCTAGCAGTTGAACTGGGGTTAACCCTTCCTTGTCCAGTTGACTTATGAATGGTCCAATTTTCAGACCCTTGGCGTTGGTTGCATAAACTTGCTTCATTGACACGTAGTCGTTGTATCTTAATGATGATTTTGTTCCTACTTCTCATATGTATTGTTGTTTGTCGATCGGATTTGTATAACTAATGAGCATGGACCTGAATGTTATGTATGTCATGCTAGTATCTGATTGATACTGTAATTTCTTGATTCCCAGATTTTCTTGGTAAGGCTTGATGTTGCACTTAATTGTGTAGTTTGGATTTAGTTACATGTTGTGAGAACACTGTGTCTTTTAACATGGAGTATGGATTTTTTGTGACACCAAAATTCCTCATTTAATCTACCTCTCCCACAAGCTCATGATCCTTCAAATCCCCAAAAGGAAAGAAAGAGAAGGTAGATGTGCAAAAATACTTACACATGCTCATATGAGTTGAGCATTCAATATTTGACCGTGTATTCAATAACTACGGACTGATATTGAGATTTAGGTTAGTTATGTAACAATAATGTTCACAAACAAAGGGTTGCTATGGTACTTGTTTCAACCTAAGATGTGTGCTTCATGTCATTGCAATATGTTGAGTATTAGTTGATTTACAACTAATTGTTCGTTCTCAGTTTAGGCTGCCAATGGTTTAGAGTGAACAATATTATCCAGATAATTAACTACTGTTATTAGGTAGTAAAATTAAGATTACAGGAGGAAAAGTATTTCCTTATTACATTACAAGGCACAATATTTTTAGGGTTATCTGCAATGTTAATCCGTGTGCCTTAAGATATTTCCTGACACATCTTGAAATGTAAGTAACCCTTTGTCTTTGTTAAGTTGCTGAGCACAATTATAGTCATTTGATAATCTTCCTTCCTGTTAATTTATTGATTTTTAGTAATTTAGTGGATTAATGTATGGCGCATTTTCTTCTAATTTCGCACATTTCTTACTCTTTATTTTTAAACACCCCGTTTTAAATTTATCTAAATATTATAATACAATTCATATGTATGGATGTGCTTCTTTTCGGGATTCTTAATTATTATGTGTGAGGTACCTCATATTTGTGTCGGACATCAACACTTATCTGTGCCCATTGTTGAGCAGGGAATCCTTGTTTTTGCATCTGTCATGGCGACACTGGGTCTACAA
This sequence comes from Akebia trifoliata, assembly GCF_017979445.1. Taxonomy (NCBI): domain Eukaryota; kingdom Viridiplantae; phylum Streptophyta; class Magnoliopsida; order Ranunculales; family Lardizabalaceae; genus Akebia; species Akebia trifoliata. Next base: position 6,261,040 of record NC_141380.1, on the reverse strand, counting down.
ATAATTTTGGAGTCAGGGCGCACACTATTATATGAGGTAAGTGAATTATTTTTTCGTTTTTTCATCATGACTTTGACTTTTAACTGTGCCGCATTATCGTTCTCTCCATAGTTTGGCTAGTTACCTAACCCACATTTGGCCACAGGAGTCTGACTTTAACTTGACGAAGGACCAAGAGGTGTGGGTGATTGACATAATGGTCTCAGTGACATTGGTAAAGCTCCTTCTTGTTATTTATTGCCGCTCTTTCACCAATGAGATCGTCAAAGCTTACGCGCAGGACCACTTCTTTGACGTCATCACCAATGTCATCGGCCTCATTGCTGCTCTCCTTGCAAATTATTTTAATGGATGGATGGACCCAGTTGGAGCTATCCTTGTAAGTGACATAAGCTAAGAGAACTGCTCTTGGCACCCCAACTTTTACTTACTACACCCCAATTAAAAATAAATAAAATAAGTAAAAATTGGGTTTGATATTTTATATGAGCCTAATCATAATTGTAAATAACTACTGAAATTGTTTGAATGAGTGTTATAATGTTTAGATAATAATTTGAGTCAAACCTTTGCAATGTTTGAATTGTGTTTTTTAATCTTAAATTGGGGTGTGATTAATAATTTTAAAAAATGGGGTGTAATAAGTAAAGGTTGGGGTGCCAATAGCAACTCTATAAACTAATCCCCTTTACTTTTTTTGTTTACTTCTTACACGGGTTTCAATTTCCTGCAGTTGGCATTGTATACTATCCGCACATGGTCAGTGACGGTGCTAGAAAATGTGAACTCCCTTGTAGGCAAGTCAGCAGCACCAGAGTATCTCCAGAAACTGACGTACCTCTGCTGGAACCACCACGAGGCCATAAGACACATCGACACTGTGCGGGCTTACACCTTTGGGTCTCACTACTTTGTTGAGGTTGACATTGTCTTGCCGTCTAATATGCCCTTGCGGGAGGCACATGACATTGGAGAGGCTTTGCAAGAGAAGCTGGAATTTTTGCCTGAGATCGAACGAGCTTTTGTTCATCTTGATTATGAATTCACGCACAAACCCGAGCATGCCCAGGCACACTCATAATGGCTGGACATTCTTTTCTTCCACACAGGCAAAAAAGTGGTTTTATGTGGTTGGGGAAGGTATGTAAAAGTGAAAATTAGTTTTTCGAATATTTGTTTTGGTTTAAAACTTCGAATGTTGTTTCTATTTTAGTAATGTATAGTTAACTCTTGGGACTTGGGATTCAAATAGAGCATTCATGTCTCCTGTTATACCGTGGGTATGTTTCTGACTTTCAATGGTAGAAAACTAGGTTTTGGACAGAATGGAACAGGGTAGTATTCACGATATGCCATGGGCATGGTTTCTCACCTTTAATGATAGAAGACCTGGCTTGGGACAAAGTGGAATCGAGAAGGATTTGTTTAGCCAATCCCAAATCTTTGTGATTATTTGCTTCATTTAAATTGCAGATTACATTAGATGTTTCTATTGGACGAATGCTGTCAATGACTCCGGGCTTGTTAATCTCATCATAAACGTACCTTTTAAGGGTATAATCCTTGCTTGAAATCTTAGAATTGCAGACACTGAAGGGGAATCAGACCATAGGTTTTGAGTGAGAAATTTTTATTTTTTTTATTTTTTTAGGTAATATTTGGGAATATTTTCAACTTTTTTGCCTCCAAAAGTGTTTTAGGGTTTGGAAATCTGTGTTTGGTGCTTCGTCAGATTTCTGCTTAGCACAAATTGTAAAAGCTTAAAATGGGCTCCAAGCAGAAGCTGTAGATGTCAAATTGAGAAATCATTTTGAAGATTTTAGCATAAGAGAGGAGAAAAGAGTATGGAACTAAACGTATTTCGATAATTTACAATAAAATAAATCGACTCCAATTTGACTTATTTTAATTCCTTAAATCGATTAATAAAATTTAGTTTCAAACGTTAGATTTTACAGCTAAATGAATTTGTCATTAAGTTAGTGGGCTTAGGGAGGCCCGCACGAGTGAGTTCTGCAAAGTAAGCAGCGTCAACACACGGCCAGCCTATAACCCCAACAAAAATTAAAGCGCATGCTTTGTTAGCGCGGCGAGCGGCTCTCACCGCTCGCTTTGTTTTCCTTACTCATTAGTTTAAGGCAACTTTTTAATATATTCGAACGCCGTATATATAAGATGACAAGATAAGGGGATGCACGTTTGTTTTCGATGTGGGACTATTAAAAGATAAAGGAACTTTCAACAATGTTGTTGTTTACAGTTTACCCTTGTTTTTATAACGATTATATAACACCCTAAACCACAGTCTTCATTGAGAAACCAATCAACAGTGACCAAAATACCCTCAACTTGCCAAAAATCGCTAGGCCTCTTTTGGTGAAGCATTGCTTCTAACTCAAAACTCAAAACACTAGACTCAACTCAGAAGCCCATTAAGTCGAATGAAGTTGACAAATTGAGTTTACTTAGATGAGTCGAATAAACTTATAAATCTTAAAAAATAATTTCTGATATTTAAAATAAAAAAAAATGTTTTTTTTTTTTGCTCTCCATAAAACATGGTCGAGTTTCTGACTTGGCTCGATGCACCTTTTTGGTTAGACTCAATGTTTTGCTGAGTTTATTCAACGAGTTGATTTCATAAAGTTTTGAACCAAGTCACCTCAAAATCCAGTTGAGCGGGTTCAGTTGTGCTTGGAGCCGAATTAACTAATATTAAAACTATGCTAATAAACAAATCTATTTTTGATATTTTCTTAGATGTAATCAAATGATGAAATTCATTTTTTCACGGCCATTTTCTTAAGAGATTTCCCTTGAAAATAAGTTTAATTACAATCATCCAAACCTAAGAGATGAGAAGGTTGGGGAAAGATGGAAGAATTGTTTTCAAGAATTAAAATTTTCGAAAATAATTGGTGCTCCAAATCTTGCCTTGTATCCATCCATGAGAAAGAAGCAATTTGTAAGTTGCCATTATACGTAAATGCAATTGAACACGGGTAAAAGGAAAATTTGTTTGACTGTAGTCTTCTACTACGATATATCGTAATTTATATCGGCTAGAATCCTTAGGAAAACTACATTGGGATTCACATTAGGGGTTGGGTTCTACCATCAACTGCCAACCTTGAATCTTCTTTTTTTTTCTCACAGAAAACTCAATCTAGGATTTTATATAATCTAGAACTGACCAATCACACAAACATGCATGTATTGAAGGCATCCCTAATTTAAAAAACTACTCACTTTAGGTATTAGGCGATTGGTCAATCAAGATTTTGTAAAAATCCCAGATTGACTTTTCTATGAACAAAAAATTACTTGACAACCTTACAAAACTCTTCTTTAGGTATTAGGCAAAATTATACTCTTAAGAAAAATTTGTATTTCAATTTATATCTTAGCGGTTAGTTGGACACATGAATTGGGAGTATAGAGAAATCCACCATCTTTACTATTAGAGCCTTGCTATAGTGACTTGAAATAACACTTGAAGTAGCACTACGATCATTACGAGTGTATCACTCGTATGTCGAGTAAAACTTCTATGGTTTTATGCTCACCCTGAGTGCTACTTCAAGTCTTATTTCAAGTCACTTTTTTACATTTAACATTATATTATGAAGGTCATTTTAATAAAATCACGACCCCCTTAATCATCTTAGTTTTAATCTTTCTTGAATTGTAACGATATATATTTTTTATTTGTTATCTACAAAATATCATCTTAGTTAAGGGTTGGGATTCGTAGACTTGTGAAGGTGAAATCATACGTTCACACACAATCTCAACTATATATATGTGAGATCCAACTGTTGTGATTTATATTAGAGATCTGTAATATATTCTCGGGATACATCTTTTATCATAACCGTTGGATCTCATATATACACAGTCGAGATTGTGTGTGAACATATGAGTTCACTTTTCATGGGTCTACGGATCGGGGATCTTTAAATAATTGATAACTACTTATTAGGGTTTTAAAGATGATAATTTGAGAATCTTGATAATAAAAAAAATTGAAATTTTGGAATTTTTTTTACATTTCCTAAAAATTTAACACATCTTGCCTCATTGAGTCCCTTCAATTTCAAAGTCAAAAGAAAGTTTAGAAAACTCAAATCCCTCAGATCTCGGGTCAAGTCTAACCCATTTTATGCCCTTAATCTCCCAAAGCCCAAACTAGCCCTCAACATGAACCAGTCCTAGGCAGTAAGGGCTGGACCAAAGCACGGGTTGAGAACGTGTTCATGTGGCTCTAATGGATTGGTACTCGGCCCGATCTAGCCCAGTCCATCATGCACCGAGTTTGGGATGTAGCTAGGCTCGTTGGGTCGGCTGGCCGGGTCCAATTACTTACATCACTACATTATTTGAAATTTTTATGGGTAAGCCGGGCTTGAACCCACGAGGTCTAAGCCCAAGCCCATACATAATGTTTCATATAAATATATATCAGAACTACTAGTAAAAAAATTGGTTTGTCCAAAAATTTATAGTAAAAAACTCAAGAAGGTTCAATATTTTGTGAGTGATTTTTTAACATAAAAAAACACAACCAAGTCCACAAATAGGCCCGTATCAAGCGGGCCTGACTAAGGCCCAATCTAATCAAGAATTGGTTGGGATGGGGACACTAGCTTGTCGAGATGCTAAGTCGGTAGGGGGTAGGGCCCATGTGGCACGTGAAGGGTTGCCAATATATAGGCCACCTTTATGACTAAAATTAAAGAATAACGATGAATTGCACGTGGTCTTGTTACGTAGCTGATGTGGCAAGGGCACAGAACCACACATTTTTTCTTGTGTATCCCGATGAAAATAATCTATGGTTCTATGCCCTTGCCACATCGGTCAGCCGTATATTAAGACCTCGTGCATTCATCACGACTTAAAAAAAAAAAGGCTGACAATATTATAAAATGTACCTCATCCCCTCTCCACCAATTATTGTTTATCTCCGGGGTGGGAGTGTGGGATTTCTCACCTCCCACCCTCTCTCTTTTCTTTTATATATTAATTATTTATTGTTATTCTTCACCTCTCTCTCCAAGTCCAAAGTTCTTCAACCTCTCTCTCTTTGTTGTGTTTTGTTATTCTCTTAATTATTTCTCTCATTTAAATTTTGATATATAAGATATAGAGTGAGAGAGACTGGGTGTATAGAGTCATGGGGGACTCTTCTGCTTCATATATACACATGGTAAGTTATAGATCATTTCTTGTTTCATCTCAGCCTCCACTCCTCACTTTCTCTCTTTCTTTCTTTCTTTATTTATTACTTATTAATATGTGGAGTTTATCATTAATATTGTTGGTGGTGCATGTGTAGGTGCAACACCTGATAGAGAAGTGTATTACCTTCCACATGACCCAAGAAGAGTGCATGGAAGCCCTCTCTAAGCATGCTAATATCGAACCAGTTATCACTTCCACAGGTAAACATTTACTACTATTTCAAACACATATGCCATACACACCCATTTATAGTTTTATTCCCTTAAAAGAAAGGTTTTCTATACAAAGATCATGCATATGATCAGCCTGATTGCAAGAGTAAAACTAATGATAACTCTGATACCATGTTAAAGTTTGTATAATAACAATGATAACTCACTATTCATTTTAATTACCGAAACGTGAAAGATCACGGATTCGGAGGTTTTAAAGTGACTAATTGGAAATAGTCACTTTAAAACCGTCAAATTCGTTATCGTTCTGAATTTTTTTAATGAAAATTTGATCATTGACGTTTTCATAATTAAAATGAACAGTGAGGCCGAAATAGTAAATAACTCATTTTTAGCTCACAAAATGGTAATTCACCCTAATAAAAAAAATATGAATAAATATAGTAGCAATATATGCTATGATTTGTGGAAGCTGAGGACACTGGTCAACATAAGTTATTGTTACTCAATTGGGTTTTATGGCTCAAGTTTGGTGGGCCCTTGCTTGGGTGATCGACGGGTGAAGTCCTTAACTCGAATGCCAAAATCATTTTTTTTTTTATTTTTAATATTGGTAGGTCACCAATCCTAGATTGTTAGGGGAATTTATAGTAAATTTTTGTTGGAGAAATATTGTATTATTCTTTTACTTTTAAACTATAGTAAATTAAATTCACCAGTATGGATCCATAGACATAATTATATCTTGAGGGAATCATGTAATTTTATTTACAAATTTTATAATTATCTTTTATTGTAATCATAGTACACATTATTATAATACATCATATCTAATACTCTGATATTTAATAGTGTGGAAAGAATTAGAGAAAGAGAATAAAGAATTCTTTGAGGCCTACAAGAAGAATCAGTGTGATCAATTTTCAGATGCAGAGATGATTCAAAAGATTGAGAAGATGCTTTCGGATTCCTCTATCGGAACCACTGGTGATGATAACAAGTAGATAGATGGATTGATAGATAGATAGATAGATAAATAAATAGGAGAAGTATGGTCCCAAGGTCCCCATTGTATGTCTCTTAAAATGTAATTATCTTGTAGTGATGACCTGATGCATCACAATCATGAATTAGATGTTGAAAATCGTGATAAAATTGTAGTCTTAGATAAGAGAGATGACTTGGAGGTCGTGACATGTGTTAGCGACTTGCTTCATAGGGCATAAAATGGGTCGAATTTTATTTGAAATCCGAATTCGATTTTTAACGGATTTGATTTTTTCAAGTATATCCGACTTAAAATATGGGTTGATGTCCCTTGACCCAAGTCAAATACAGACCATCCTTATATACATCTATATCCAAATGATATATTATTTTGTATGTTGTATGTTAGATTTTTACATTTTTTTAATTTATCATTTATCAATAAATTAGTGGTAGGTGTAGTGGTCAAAGCATCATTTAAAATGGGGGAGGTCCTGAATTCAAATCACTTTAAGCCACATTTTTTAATGAATTACTTTATTGGCTTAAAATTATTTGACCCGACCGATCCGAATCAATTAATTTAATCTGGATTTGGATATGGACTTAATGAAAGTATAAAAATATTAAAAAAATCGGATATGGTTTGAATTAATAGGATCCAAGTTAGAGTCGGATCCAGATCCAAATATGGATCTGAATTAAAAATCCAGATATGAATAGGAGTAGACACATATCCGACCCCTTTTAAGCCCTACTTAATTCATCATCTTTGTTGTAGGTCACGTGCAAGTATATATATATACTTATCTTTTAATTTATAAAATAAAATGTAAAAATGCCTTTAATATGAAGCATTTAATAGATGTTGGAACTTGGAAGCATTTAACAAATGAAGCCAAATGAAACGTCGCATTCCAAGCCTTTTATTTTATTGTGGAATATGATGTAATGGCTTTGTTTCAATTTACTTGCACCTCTGACCAACATACATTGATTCCAGACCCACACGATGTTTCTTTCTTGGTGTGTGAGATGCATGTGTGCATATTATAAACATCTTTTTATATAAAATAAAAAGTCGTGATAAACACTAAAAACATACGTGATTCATGTGGCAAGTGCACAGAACCATATATCTTTTTCTTTGGGATACACAAGGAAAATATCTACAGTTCTATGTGCACCTACAACATCAATCATGTAGATTTGTTTTAATGCATAATAAAAAAGGGCATTATTGTCATTGTGTGATAATAACTTTTTCAATAATATAAGTAATGTCTTTTGTTTGCTACTATAATTAAGTTAAAAAGTTTTGAATGGGGTGAATATTGTATCACAATGATTAAATGGGTTATTACCAAGGAGAGGTTGAAAAGTCATAATGCACAAACCCTATATTCATCAATTACTCTAAATGAGCTAATATTATATCCCATTAATTAGTTGAGATAATCATGATTAATCAAGATAATCATAATGATATTATTATCGGTCTTCTCACATATAAAGAGTAAATGGGGAGAGAAAAATATTAAGAGATGAGTAAATTTTTTACTACTGGGTGGGGGTGGGAAACATGGTTTTAAATTTGTCTGCTATTGAGGTATATTGATATTATCCACGAATGATATAGATAGATAAGGTGTCTCACCTCTACAAATCTCGTGAGACAAACGAGATGACTCAAATGGTATTTTGAAAATCTTAGTCGAGTCAATAAAATTCGTCCAAGTTAATTGGGATTTTATATATTTTAATTAAATAATTATTTTTATTTTTAAATTTAGATATTTATTATCTAAATAAAATATTATTTTATGATTAAATTTATTCTTATCTACCTTATTTTATAGAAAGATAATAATAATTATTTTCATATAAATATATATTTTAGTAAATAATTGTAAATCAAGTTAAATAATTTACCTCGTTTGAGACAACTAGGACTTGTCCATGAACGAGACAAGATGTCAAACTGAGTTTTGAAACCATAGTAGGAAAGCATTTTTTCCTCCTATGGTGAAAATTTGATACGGGAGGGCAAATTGAATTTTTGTGAAAGTCCATAATCATACACTTAAACATTGTATTTTTTTTTATATAATGAAAATCATTGTTTCATCCATTTTGCATGAGCAATCATACTGATCCTTAGAAAAGTATAAGAAATCTAGCTGCAGTTGCACAATATTCTCCATTCCCTTTATCATATTTAAAGAGAGGTTGAGATTTAATATTTTGCATGAATCTTGAGAAAAATTATAATAAATTTATTATCGTTCTCCTTTTTATTTTAAAAAATACCCTTCCAACTTATGTTTGATTGCACATGGAAATTCATTTTCCATGGATTTGAAATCCATGGAAAAATTGTCAAATCCATGGAAAAATTGTATGGAATTTGAATTTCCAGCAAGTTAAATTTATCTCCGTTTGATTGCACATTGGAAAATGCATTCATTTTCTAAATCCATTGTTTGATTGCAAGTTGAAAAATGAAAATATTTTCCAATTTCACTATTTAATGTCATTTTTAGTTATTAAATAAAATGGATCCTACATGATAAGAAGTTTATCTAAAAAAAATACTTTCACCATAAAAAATTATAATATATAACATTGATGTAGTATAGAATTTACAAACATGATGAATTAGTCATACATCATGATTAATACAAAATACGTATACCCAAAAAATATGTAAGACATATCCCCCCAAAAATGCAACATATAACTATTGCAAATCAGTATGATTTTTTTATTACAGTAAATACATCTCCCCAAAAAATATGACATCCAACAACATAAACGCCATCCGACTTTCCTAAGCGCCTAAATAACCAATCCTTCTTCATGTCACTTGCCAAGCCAAGGAATATGTGTGTTGTTTTTTGGCGCTGACCCAAGTCGTCAATTACTTCTAGCATGATTTCTCGACAGATATCAAAAACTTCATTGAGTTCTTTTTGCAATTTGACTATGTTAAGTCTCTCCATTGTCGTTGTCATACGCATAGTTGCAGAAGCAAGTATGGAGATCGTTGCATTACTAGATTCTTCAGAATGACACTTTCGCTTTCTTTTTGAAGATGAATTTTCACAAGAAGACATCGATGAAGATCATGTTTGTTGTGTAGGTACGTCACCTTGTCCAATTGCTTCTTACACCTCATCGTCTATTTCATCAAGATCTAACACAGAAAAAAAATCAAAAAATATATTGAAAGATGAAGTATGCAATTTTTCAAAATAATTACATTATATTTTCTCTTGAATAACTTTAGTATTGAAAGTGAATGGTTGTTTGTGTGTGAACACATGCTTTGAGTTGGAAATGCTATCAAACATTACCTAAACTTAATATTGTTTGGAGTCGTAACTATCCATAATATAACATTCATTTCATATCAATATCAGTACCATCCAACAATCGAGACTCTTGAAAGAACATTTTCTTCAAGATAACAACATTACTAACAACCTACCAAATACAATCAAATGAATAAAATAAAAAATTGGATTAAAATGAAGTTTGTTATATAAAATAGATTAATGTGCATACCACTAACAAATTCTACAATGAGAACGCATAAACCAAAGAAGAACTTTTACCTATCTCTTCAATTGGAGACATCTATAGTTCAGTTTCTATTCTAGTTGTACATTGTTCTTCATTTGCTTGATCATTACCGACAATAATGGTAAAATTATCATAAAATGGGATGCACTTGTTATGGTATTCTGCATTTTTTGAATGGTTCTAATAAGAAAAGACAAAAAAAAAAATCAGAATGATAAATGTATGAAGAAAAAAATGTCTTAAAATTTAATATTTTAAAAACATACCTCTATATTCTCTTTCCATGCCTCATCATCTGTCGTCACTAATTGAGTGTCCTTGCCTCATCCAAAACCACTTTGTGAGATCACCTCATTGGCATTGAGATATCTCTTTCTAAGTGTCTTGAGCCTGTATCATACATTTTGGGCATTTACTTCTTTTTCCAATTTTTTACAGAGGACAAAACAAACATTGTTTATGGCTTTCGTATTCCATCTATTGTCAATTTTTTGTCATAAGGCATATTCCTCCAACAATACTTCAATGAGAATTTTATCCATAGGTAAGTCCCATGTCAAATATGATTTATCTTTTGGTTACTTCTCATTTTGTTGCTTGTTTTTTTGAGACGAAGATTCCATTCCTATGATAAGTAAATTTATACACATTCAATCACAAATAAAGACATTAAACTTTCAAAAATGAATAAAATGTTACCTAAAACTGAAAGGCAAAGTAAATATGATAGAAAAGTTATTAGTATAAAACTTAGTCATTTTCAAGCAATATTCAATTTTCAAGAAAAAGAACATTATTATAATTTCAATATTGTAAGAGATAAGATCATACATATTATAAAAAGCAAGCTTAAAACCTCAATCAGATTCATTACATGCAAGTTTCCATATTTATAGAAAACCTTCAAAAGAGAAACATTGAATTTGAAGGATTTACAATAAAAATAATAAAATAACTATGGAAATGTTGATCATATTTTGCCAACATGACTTCAGCTAATGCATATTTTTTTTTTGTCCATGCCGGAGTACCAACAATAACTATATGTTCTTCTTGTCCTAGCATGTTATCATATTCTTCCTCCTCTAATTCTATCTGAGCACCCTCGCATATGTCCTCCAAGTCAAAATCCCTAATGTAATTATGGATAACACAACACGCAAAGATAACCCTAGTTTGTATTTTGATGTCGAAAAACGGTGCAGATCTCAAATAAGCAAATTATTTCTTTAGAAGACCAATTGTTCTCTCGATTACATTCCGCAATGAAAATGACGAAAATTATAGAGTTCTTTTGCATTCAACGGAAGACGTTCACGATGGTCATTTAAATGATATCGAGTACCATGAAAAGACGTAAGAAAATCATGAACATTTGCGAACCCAACATTTGCAAGATAATATTTACCTATATTGCAAATTTATAAAATAAAATTACACGCCAATCATGTTTGCATATCATCATATTAAAAAATAATATAATATAATTAGTCAAATATTATACTCACTAAGTGGCACAGTAAGTCTATCAATCCTAAGTCTAATTGCATCTCTTAATAAGCGACCATCATGTGCTAATCCTTCTCAACCAGTGAGCTCATATGTGAATTTCATATCAAAAGTACATACAACCAAGACATTCTAACAAATATTTCATTTTCTATTACGGTACTTAGGTTTTTCATCCATAGGAATTGTTGCATGAATGTATGTACCGTCTATAGCTCCTATAACATCTTATATTAAATCAAAATCTCATGGTTATATCACATTATCGATACACATTTATTTGTAAACATGATCTATTTTACAATTACCTCAAAGTAATGGTACCAATTTCTAACGTTGTTGTTATATTTGGGAGAATTTGTTTGTTTTACTACCTTGATGACCTTCTTGTACATACTAATTAATGCTTTCAAGACAACATGACAATAACGATTAACTGTTTGAGAAGATCGTATAAAAGAAAAGTTTGCTCGTCAATTCCTCAAATCATACCCAATTGTTAATAGGAACATAGAGACTTATTCTTCAACTATCACTAATCGACGATCAATCAATCTATGCATCCTTAAACGACTACACAATCTATGAAATGTAGCTCTATTCATTCGAAAATGCTCACGACAATGCCTGTCATTTTCGTTGTATAACTTATTTAGAATCTGTCTTCTCTCATAATCTTTATTTATTATAGGTGCTCTAGGTAGAGATCGCTTACGTCTAAGATGTGTTAAGATCACATATGTATTGAATATCAATGTCATGATCGCAATCCTATTCCTTTCTTATGCAGTCAACATCATATCAATCAAGCATTTAAACAATAGACATAAGAAGGGCATAATCATATATGAATTGGAGACGACCAAGCTTCTATTGTCACCCCAACCTTTTTCTTATTACACTCCATTTACTTATTTTCTTTATTTTTAGTTGGAGTGTAATAAGTAAAAGTTGGAGTGCCAATAGTAGCTCTTTTATATATAACAACAAGAAGCATTATTCCAAGAGTATGAACTTTGGCGTCATCAACATAACTTTAAAATTTGACTTTTTCATCTCTAAAACAGTCCAAAAAATTTAGTTTTTGAATTACCACACTCATTCTAATAAAATCGGCTTCTTTTACCTAGTAAAATTTGTAAATAGTCTTAAACATTTCAATTTCAAACCACTAAATCAGCTCACATAAAACCAGTTTTTTATAACTTAAAATAGACAACAAAATTAGTTTTGTGTACTATTAAGCCGATTTGCAATTTTTGGTTTGTGATTAACAAAATCAGGTTTTTACACCATCAAAATAATCTAAAAAAATATGAGATTTATGCCACCAAAACAGAGCTAGAAAAACTGATTTTTATAGTATGAAAATCTACCCTAAAGATTTATTTTATAAGTGGTGTTTCATTCAGTCCTAACATATGTTTTAGATGAAAAGAATCCAATTAACTAGTCTGTCTGTAGATGTTTGTATTACCATTAGCCCCAAAACAAATATTTCGGTTTCATCAAAACAAACCTCCCAATGTGATTTTTTTTTACATAATTGAACAGTAACACTAAACTTTCACTAACAAATTGATTAATGGAAGCATAAATCATACATATTATCTACAACATCCTAAGCTTAAACATTCAAAAGGATGTCAATGTTATTTATTACCTTACTATTAAAAATTAATTTTGTTTTCATCACATTTTTCATTTCAATGTTCCCCATGTAGGCTACTTTCTCTTGCACGGTATTTAAGTACCAATCATTTTGTTCATCATTGGTAGGTACAATGGTACAGGTAGAAGGAAAAAAAAAGGAGGAATAGGTAAACAATGTAGGTAATCATCTAAAACAATATCGCTATGCTGCCCTCAGTAGCTTTGTTTACCATTGTCTCAGATGCAAAATTAAAATTAAGATGAAAGACACAGCAAGTAACTAGTATTTTATCCTTTAAACTGAAAATGAATTCCCAAACCAAAATCAAGGCAATATTTTCCTCAAAAGGAAGGGTAAATAAAAAAAACATTCTCAAGTGCAATAAAACAAAATCAATTTTTTACACCATCAAAATAATCTCAAAAATCTGAGATTCATGCAATATCAAAACAACAAAACTAAATCAAAACTTCTAAAATAAGGTAAATCAAAAAAATAAACAAAGACTAGGGTTCTCACTCGTCGTCGAGTTTATGTTCCGAGATTTGTACTAGACCGATCGATTACAAATGATCGTTGAGGAGCTCTACAAAAATTGGTAGATGTAGGGTTTAGAGAGAAAGAAGAACAAACCTGTGATGAGGAAGATAGAGTTGCAAGGTCGTTTGTGAAGAGAGTTCGATCAGGTAACCTAATGAAAAAGAACAATTAAAAAGTCAATATTGGATGAAAAATCATTTTTCTTGGGATGATGGTAGGATTTCAAAATTCAACAAATGAAGGACTTTTGTTGGTGTTGAAAAATAGATTTTCAAGGAAAAATTTGCAATCAAACACTTGAAATTATTATTTTCTATGAAAACTCAAATCCTTATCATTTTCCAAGTGTAATCAAACATACCGTTATGATTTTTTATTTTTTTTCCCATTTTAAAGAATTCCTTGCAACTTTATTTCTTTTCCTCTTCTACCCCCATAGCCCCAAAGATTGGCACACACAAACTCTAGTATCTCAATCAAGAAAAGTTATAAGTCCATCTAGTAGTACTGTACAACCTCCACAAGGTCTTACCACTTGGCTAAGTGGTCCTTCTTAGATCTAGTAGTACTATAATTATAATAGAAAGCTTTTATTAAGACCCCATTTTTTTTATACTTATTACACAACAAACAATATGTAAGTAATCATTTATTTTTTGGAAATTTTATTCTCAAACATGTTTTAATGTTTATGGGTAAGTGGTTTTCCAAATCAACTTGGATTGATGTCCTTTCAAATTCTATGATGGGCCGAATGAGGAGTTATTTGGTATTTAAATGGAGTCGTCCCCATCTTACACATAAAAAATGAGTTATTCTCTCAAGTTTCCAATCGACAAAGTTGCGTGTATAGGTATGGGCATTGTTGGGGCTGTTCTTGTGTTGTAGATTAATCATTGAAATTATTAGATTCCCACTATTGTTGATTGGATCGAAGAGTTCGAAAAATCAAAATCAAGCCAAGACAGGATTTATTCTTCTTTAATGATTTATATCTAACATTCAAAGATCGCTACAAGTACGTGAACTAAAAATCTTTTCTTGGAAGAATTTGAATTGGAGAATGATTAGATGTGTTAGCTTAAGATCCATGATCATTAGTAATTTTAATCTAACATTATTTTCATAAGTATTGGTGTGTGTGGTAAGTAAAATTTGGTGTGCCAATCGAATCTCTCTCATAAATTATATTATAATATTGATGTAGGTGACCAATTACCTAATCTGTTACCTGAGAATGAGGGTAACATATGCACGTGAGAACCAATTCGTAGCATCTTTGTCTGTGTTTCCTCGTGATGTAACAGGACATGTTGAATGTTAATGTGGTGGACTGCACTACCATATACATACTATCTCTGCCACACATCCAACCCAGATGATCAGGTCCACATGCCTAACGGTCATGATTAAATTTCTTCTGTATAGTTTTTCTTCTATTTCTTTTGGGCTCCTTTCGCCTATTTATTGTCAATCAAACAATTAAAAAACGTTTTTATTTTTATTTTTTTATTAAGATCTTTTTATCCTCTCTTTTTTAAGATGCCAGTCCCTTCTCTGGATAAATTAAAATTCAATCACATTTCACAATAAAAATTAAGATGATTAAATAGTAAAACATTATCCAAATGTAAACATAGTCTCTAGTATGGGAGTAAGTGAAAATTATCAAAATATTAAGGAGTCGAAATAGAGGTACTCCAAATCAGAAGGGGTCAAAGTGTAATTTACCCCCTTTTTCTTATAAGTTGTGATAATGCAACCTCCTCTGACTACAGAACCATAGATCATTTGCCTCGAGATATACAAGAAAATGATTTATGATTTTTCATATCTTGATGCAAATGATCTACGATTCTTGTGATGGGGTGTAGGAGGGCATCATAAAATCATTTTTATTTTTTCTTTTTAGATTGGGTTTTGGTTGATATATTGCACTATTACTACGAAGGTGCGAGTTCAAGTCTAGTTTATCCTAGGGGTGCACCTTGGATTGGGTAAATCCGAGACCGAACTAAAGTCTTTTAGATTGGATTGGTTCGGATTGAGCATAGTCAGGTTTAGACGCGGATTGTAAAAAGACAAAAAAAAATCGACTGATTTGATTCGTTTCCAGATTAGGGGTATAACATAACCGAACTAATCCAAGAACCGAACAAATTCGAAGTATCTATTAATATATATATATATATAGAACAGCGTTATTACGACTCACATTGCGACACACCGTTTTGTCTTATATGGGCAAAAATGTTTGGAATGGGCTGATTTTTTGTGAGGATGATCTCTGTGATGAGGGGATCATCCTGGCAAAAAATCATCCCATTCCAAAACTTCTAACCCCATCAAAATTGATTTACAAAAATTGGACGGTCTAGAAGTTTCATAATGAGCTGATTTTTGGCAAGGATGATCTCCTCACCATAGAGATCATCCTCACAAAAAATCAGCCCAATCCAAACATTTTTGCTCATATAAGACAAAACGGTGTGTCGCAATGTGAGTCATAATAAGGGTCGTAGGAACCCGACCCTATATATATAAAATAAAACCCATTCTTAGTTTTGTTCTTCTATTATCTATTTCTCTCTTCTTCAAATTTGAAGAAAACCTAGCTGTCGTTCGTCTCCTTTACCTAGCCACTCGCCACCTCGTCAAAAAATGAAGTAGTAACCCATCTCTCTCTCTCAACTGTTTTAGTATATTACGAAGAGGTAATTCATCAAACTCTTCAACTTCAACTCTTCTATTTTTTTTCTAACAAAAACTCATAAAAAATATATACAAATCTCTCTCTCAACTCTCAAATGGATCATCCCATTTATGAAAAACCTTTATCAAAGAGTTTGATTCCTTATTTTTTTTACGAGAACCTTTATAACATGTTTGTTAGATGAAATATATTATACAAATCTAAACTTGGATTCGTTAGTTTACCATTTATGGATTAGTTTCCTCACTAATCCATCAAAAATACCAATTTTAAAATTGAAATTTTTTTTAGTCTCATTGAACTTCCTCTAATTTTCAATTTATACATATTTTAGTCAAAATTTAATAATAAAATTATTTTCATTTTAAAAATAAACATTATTTATGATCTGATACAAAGGGTTCCTCTTTTGAAAGAAAAAATACTAGTTTTTCTATTTTGAAAGTATGAGAACCAAGAACCTGTCCGAACCAATCTGAACTAAGGTTGATTTGGATTGGTTCGATTCTATAAGGTAATTGGATTGGTTCAGTTTCAAAATTGTAGAACCGATCATGTTTGGTTCGATTCCAATTTTGCCAAAATCCGAACCAAGTGCACCCCTATTATCCTACCCAAAAATAAGTGAAAAATCTTTAAAAAAAGTGGACAACATTGAAATCAAATAAAGGTCATGATTAGTGATCAAACCTACAATAGAGTCAACGTTGAACCTGTTTATTGATCTGTTAGAGACCATTCGATCATTTGATATCTATAGATTAAAATCCGATCATAACCCAATCAAGACCTCTTTGATCGACATGTTTATCATTCATTATCGTCTAAACATCTTGACATGTTATTATCTCTCTCGAATAGACAATCAATATATACAAACATAGGTTCAGTCTAGTTTATTTCTAATTAGGATTTCTTTAAATAAAAAAAAAATTATATATATAAATCTTATTAAAGTTCTTGAAGTTATTATTCAGAATTAATACAATTTTATTTGTGAAAGATAATTTGTATGCTCTGGTATGGAAAATGACTACATGGGAATTTGGCTGTCTTTTATTGAAGTGGGCTTCTTCACGTTTTCAACATGAACTTCGACAAAAGCATGAACCACTTGTCGGAGTCTTTTTCTGTTTGAGCTGCATCAAGTGGGCCAATAGATGATTCAATCAATCGCTCTTGGACCATTCTACTTTCGATAGATGATGCTTGATCTTTTTTTACACCCATTTTTTTTTTTTTTTTATCGTCGATGGAGGTCTTAAAATCAAATAATAAATTTATCGACGTTTCTAAGATCAAAATGAACGGACCAGATAGTGACATGTAGGTAATGAGCAGAAAAGTAAATGAGGAAATCAGATTTCCTTTGTAAGAGACAAGTACAAAAATGAAAAATCGACACCACTCTCAATAATTTGTGTTCTAGAGCCTGCCCTAGAATCCATCCATGAGACAACATGTAAGGATCGGCCAAAAAAAAAAATGGAAAATTACTTAAAGGACCCTGATGGAGGTTTTTTTTCCTTCTAAATAATAGTCCTTAAGTTTTGGGAATTCTCGTAATAGTCTGTTTTGTAATCTTTTCTTTTCTTGACAGTCTTTAGACCTCATCTCTCACATTTCTCACAATTGAATGTCCTATTCATTCGAATTCATCGTTTTTATAAATAAATAAAAAATTGGATTTTTGGCATCTCAATTGAGTTTCAAGGACTTCATTCCATTAGAAAGAATTTAAGAATGATGGAGAAACCATTTTTAAGGGATTCCTTCAAACATTTTAAAAATGTATGTAAAAAATTAGAATTGTTTCACCTGTTTTTTTTTAAAAGTTTTTGGGTGAAAATCAATCGAGAATGGTTCTATTGAATTGAAATCATTTAAACAAGTCGTTATCTTAAGTTTTTAGTCGATCTTTCCATGTATTTTAGTTGAAAATGCTCCAAAATTGAAAATGCACTACCAGTGTCGAGTTCACAACTCGACAATAAATAAAAAATGTCGAGTTTGACAGTAAATAAAAAGTGGTGAGCTCGACAATAAATAGTGGTGAGTTCAACAATAAAAATTGTGAACTCAACACTAAATAAAAAAGCATCGAGTTCGACAATAAATAAAAAGTGGTGAACATGATAGTAAATAGAAAGGCGATGAGTTTGCCAATAATGAAAGACCGTTAAGAAATAAAAAATTTACCAAATATCCTATCAAGCTACAAGCAAAACTTAGGGACTATTTAGAAATAAATCCTTCTGCCAAGATCCTTTAAGTAATTTTTTCAAAAAAAAGTATCTAAGGACGCGGATCATTGTACAAGGATTTGATAAATAATTTTTGTTTTTTAACAAAGTCGGTAAAAATGTGATTCGATAAGTAAGTTATTTTTCTAATTGATCTAAAGGCAATAGGGTGAAGCATTGATTTTGCCATTGCACACTTATACAAGTAATTTAAGGACATTTTAGTGTAAAAATATAGATATTTAAACATAGATCCCCACGGTTTGGTGAATATTTGAAATTACGCTCCAATTTTTTCGAACTTGATCTTTTCTTATTGATTAATATAAGACCTAATGACCTTTAACCCATATTTCAAAATGAAAACCAAGATTAAAAACCATGACCCAAACTTGGTGAAAGATGGGCCTATCCTGAAAAAAAGATGGCCCACTAACAGCCCAAGTAAGCAGCTTTTGAGAGGTGTGTCACGCGTTCGCGGAGTGCACTGGCTTCTCCACGCGTAGTATATTATATTGTCGAGAGATGCTGAGTCGGTAGGGGTGGGGCCCATGGGCCACGTGAAGAGTTACCAACTAGACCACCTACGAGACAAAAAAGATGCCGTATTATAAAATCTTCCTCATCCCCTCCCCACCAATTATCGTCCATCTCCCACGTGGGAGTGTGGACCCTCCCACGCTCTCTCTCTCTCTCTTTTCTTTTATATTAATTATATTATATTAATTAGCTCCTCCACCTCTCTCTCCAAAGTTCTTTAACCCCTACTCCTGTTGTTCTCAATTCTGTCTCTCTCTCCCTCTTTTTGAGTTGCTTTGTTTCTCTATAGATCTATAAATTATTTCTCTCATTTAAATTTTGATACATAAGATATAGAGTGAGTGAGAGAGATAGAGACTGTATAGAGTCATGGGGGACTCTTCTGCTTCATACATACACATGGTAACTTTATAGATCATTTCTTGTTTCATGTCAGCCTTCACTCTCCGTAACTCTCTCTTTTCTTTATTTATTACTTCGTTTTATCATTAATATTGTTGGCGGTGTACATGTAGGTGCAACACCTGATAGAGAAGTGTATAATCTTCCACATGACCCAAGAAGAGTGCATGGAAGCCCTCTCCAAGCATGCTAATATAAAACCAGTTATTACTGCCACAGGTACTTCACACACACACACACACACACACACACACACACACACACACGTATTCTTATTTTGAGTTTTTCTCATTAGATTTTTCATTTCGACACATCCATTACAAGATGTGGGTTAACCCCAAGCGTCCGGCCTAGTGGCAAGCCGAGCCTTGATAAGCTCCTTATAGAAAGGGTAGGTCAAGTGTTCGAAATGTCACGAAGCAATGAAGTCCTTGGGGCCACCCGCCAAGATCTGATTGACCCTCGACTCAATCAATTGCACGTAGAACTTTTCGAGAGGACTGTGCGTGTGACCGTGGGATTAGTCTCACCTAAAGCGTGGGGATACCCTCGAGCTACGAAGTCATTACTCTTGTATTTGACTTGTTTCTTAGTACGTCGGAATTGATGGTCCACTATATTGGATTCATGATGTCCATATTGATCCCTCTTATTGGGATACTAAGAAGGGTCGAGTGGCTTGATTAAAAAAATTAATTATAAATATATATTTTTTTTAAAGAAAAATGGTAAGATGTGATTTCGAGAAATACAACCTAAGTTCATGGTCGCCCTGATTTATTAGAGATGATCAACGAAAAATTGTAAAATGATTAATAATAATTCCTTGCACACCAATACTATCAAGGTTCACAAATCATAACACATGATACATCTTATTATAATACATCATGCCTAATATTTTAATATTTGCTAGTGTGGAAAGAATTAGAGAAAGAGAATAAAGATTTTTTCGAGGCGTACAAGAACAACAAGTGGGATCGAATTTCAGAAATGGAGACAAATCAAAAGATTCAAAAGATGCTCCTGGAATCCTCGATCGAAGATACCAACGATGAAAACAACAAATAAATATATCAATTAATGTGAGGTGAACCATGGTGGGTGTTTCACAATGCCACCCATTACGATGAAGACAAAGATAGATTGTCTTATAGGTTGTAGCTTTGTTAAATGAGCAGTTGAAAAAGTGTGATCGACTAGTACCAGTAGTAGAAGAAGATACTAGAGATGATTTGTAAGTTGTGACACGTGTCTGTAATTATATATCATCATTAGGTGATGTGGTGACTTTCTATTTCACTATTTATTATTTTTATTTTAAAGAAAATGTAAATATGTGGGCCTGATTTAATATGAAGTTTCGTCCGGATTTGGGAAAAATAAGACAATGAGGCGTCGCTTTTATTCTCACTAACAGAGAGCGACGATGTTAACGGCTTTGTTTTTTAAGCCTCGATGGACGGCCAATTTCAGTCTTAAAAGCGTCTCTGACCACACCACTCTTCAATCTTTCGTTCCGTATTGTATCGATTATCGAACGTAGTATCCACGTGAGATGCACGAGTACACAACCAATTCCAGCACACGGATGATGTTGAGAGCTGCTATTGGCACCCCTACTTTTACTTATTACATCCCAATTAATAAATAAATAAATGGTTGAGGATAAGTAAATTGGGGTGCCAATAGAATCACTCACTCTCTCTCTCTCCCTAGATTTCTATTTTTTGGGTTAAGATTTTATATGAGTCTAGTAATAATTGTAATGTTGAGATAATAATTTGAGCAACACCTTTGTAATATTTTAATTGGGTGTTTTAATATTTAATTGGGATGTGATAAGCAATTTAAGATAATGAGTCATTTTTCATGATCATGACTAGTGATTTTATAGTGTTAAAAATAATTCTCATTCTAATGTTATTATTTATATATTTAAAAAAATGACCTAAAATAATGATTAAATGAATTTTTTAAAATTTTTAATTTCAAGTCAAATTTTCATGAAATCATTGATTGAAATTTTTACCTGTTCAAGATAAAAAATGATTACTTTTTTGAGATTTTTATGAAAAAACATAGGGTTCTAGGGACATTTATGGAAAGATAAATCATAAACCGACCCACTAAAATTGGTGCTCTTGACATGACACGTGAACAGAACCATAGATCTTTTTCCTTGTGTATGCCGAAGAAAAAGATCTATGATTCTGTGAACTGCCACGTCAAAAGTGTCAGTTTATCACGACTCTTATGGAAAACATAGGATGATAGCATTCTTCTATAAACAAAACTTCGGTGTCTCCAGAAAGATATCATTTTGACTCAATTTTATCGGAAGACAAGTTTTTTCCTAATCAAGTATTTTCAAATAAGTTCTTCCTACCTCAATTCATTTTTATTTTTTTTAAATCTTCGCTTTAACTTTTACAATGTGCAACTTGCATAACCCTTGTAACTAGGTTTGTTTCGTTCTGCGTTCTATATGATCAAACAACCTTAATCAACTTTCTCTAAAATTATTACCCTATTGAAGCAACGATTTACATTTTCATGAATTTAATCACTTTTAATTTTATCCATAAGTTTTACGATCAATCAGTCTCGACATTCTCATCTTATACTAAGCTGAACATGTTTTTCCTGAATGCCCAATTAATTGACCATTTAAAATTAGGGTAATTGCAGTGGGGTCACCATGGGAGTTTTCTAGGGCCAACTTAAATGTGGAAAGGTGTAGAGGTGCATTTAGACTTGTAGCATCCATAGTGTTGATAGATCTTTAGGGAGATATCCTCTTTATATTTGGGATAGGTTGGAGAGTTCCTCATAGACTAGAGATCTAATTTTCTTATGTGCTTTAAGGTGATAATCAATTTCGGCAGTGATGATTAAACAAGATCGGCTAGTAGACTAAAATCAAATCAAGGTAGATTCAAACTCAAAAATCTGAACACTCAAATTCTAATTACCTATCTAATTATATTGAATCTAATCCCTCCATCTCAGTCTAGCCGATTACATTCAAGGGTGCTCATCTCATTCCCAATCACTTGTGAAAAAACGGAAAATGAATTCTAAAAGCTAAGAGTACTTGGGGTTGGAACACAATAAGGCGAACTTAAGAAGAATTTTTGGAATGAAAACCCTAATCCTCTCTTGTCCAACCATGTTCCCGTGCAAAGACCGAACTAAATCTTCTCAAGATTGAATAGCTTTGGACTAATTCTTCTCCTCCTTTGTGGAAAAAATGGGATTTCCCAACATGGAAGGTCAAACAATGGAAGCTTCAAGCTTGAGACCTTAATCATTGTCGTCATCAAAGCCTTACCCCAAAGGATTTGGGGTTGGCCAAACGTTGTTCCTCTATTCCACTCTTCTGTTCATATACGCTTTCACTATCTCCATCCACATTCTTTTGGGTCTTCCTCTCGTTCTTTTAGAATCTTCAACCTGAAGATTTTTTCTAATTGAAGCCGTAATTGGCCTTCATAAAACATGCCCAAACCACCTCAACCAACTTTCACTTAGTTTATCGCCAATTGGACCTACTCCTACATTTTCTCGAATGCATTCAGTTCTAATTTTATACTATGCATCAAGATTAAGACATTAGCATAAGGTAAACTAAATTGAGTGACATAAGTAAGAAAGCACTCTTCAACCCAAAACAGAGGGCGGCGAGAGGAAGCTATATTCCCTACTTGTGTTATATTCAAGACAAACATGAAGAATGGTGATTCCCAACATTTTAATAGGTAGTTGCCTGACATATAGCCATTCTTTTAAAATAAATATAAAAAAAAGGTAGCAAAGCAGCATATATTCTTAAATATAAAATTTATCTTCTAATGATAGAAAAGACGACAACCAATAGATTTGCAAATACATGCAGATCACCCAATTATCTCTCATGGTTCTAACTGTAATAAAATTGCAAATGGTCTCACCTTCTACTATTCATACTGCAAGCTCAAAGAAATGAAGCTAATAACATCCTTCACGAATTAACCTTGGGCGCCCATCCAGCAATGACATGCTCCTCTTTCACAGGCTTAGTCTTTATGAATGACTCTCGAGAGAAAAGCAACTGTGAAAATTCATGTAAGGTTATTGTCATTAGGAAACACTAGATAATCATAATGGATATTTTATTTTCCTTACCTTATTAACATAAATATGTTTTGTGTGTCATGAAAATTTAAAGAGAATACATGTGTGGATGAAGAGTCAATATGATTACCTAGAGGGGTAAAGAGACTTCCTATTTCAGGATAAGATTCCATTCTTATCTAAATAAAATTTAATTCAAAATATATCGACTGATGCATCGAGATACGCATTGACTATATCATATGATCAATCATCGAGATATGTCTTGTTTGTGTGTGCTACGTGTGTCACATACAACCACTTTCACAAAGCCTCCTAATAATATATGTAAAACTTCATGAAACCAACTTTATTTCCTTCACCAAATCTTCTTACCTCAGTACAAAAACGGGTCCAAAAATACCAAGCTTGCCTTCATAGCAAACCTTAAGAGAAAAAGTGACAAATGAGAGCTATATGTCTCCTTGGACAGGTGTTGAAATACACTAACAAATTGAGGTAGTTGAGGAATGAGTACTCAATCAGTGAGATGAATATCAGTATACCACAACTTTGTAGATCTGAAGGAAGTACTTGATGCCTGTGATGCCAAAACAAATTAAGGTATTTGAGGAATGTGTATTCATTCAATATGGTGGATCCTATTTCTGTTCTTGTCTATTTAAAATAACAAGAAAGGGCTTTAGATTAACAGGAAGTTCTGCGTAAACAATGTCTTTGTTAAGGATATGATACATCAAAATAGCATCTCGGTGTTTACAACCATTTACCCCAAAAGACCGATCTGCTGCGCAAGGCGCAACTATGAATATAAGAGGGTCACGGGTCAAACAAGGACACGATACGTGACCATTTACCCCAAAGGCGGATAACACAACACTCAACACTTACCCTCACCCATAAGGTGAAAAATTCCCTTGAGGAGACTCGAACCCGTGACCTATACAAACCTAGAGCTCTAATACCATCTTGACAACCATTTACCCCAAAAGACCGATCTGATGGGGAAGGCGCAACTATGAATATAAGAGGGTCACACGTCGATCTGGGGCACAATACGTGGGCACGTGACACTCGGGAGCGGAGGTGAATGACACAAAACTTGGCACCTTGAGATAATCCTTATCTAGAGTAACGGTTTCATCTAATGTCCAGGATAATGGGCTATTTCCGTATGTAGGATCTGAATCCTGGCTGAAGACAATAAAATCTTGCTGAACTCAATGTAACACATAGAAAGATATCAAATACCGGGGATACCAGGATACTTCAACATGCCCAATGTACAAATTCTACATGGATACTTATACAGTACAATTTTCTTACATCCTAACAAACAAACAAAAAAAGAAACTACAAAGAAATTATGGCACTGTACTCTGGACGGGATACTTATGTCATGATTTTGAGAAATGAAGAATGATAACCCCATTTCCAGTATCAAAGTCTTTGTATCTGAGCATTATACTCCATAGCTCACTCAAAGCATCCACATAAATGATCTCAAACCTATGCTTTCTCTTAACAAGGAAAGTTCTCCCCCTTGTTAATCACATTGAAGGGTCTGCCCTAATGGATATATTTCCGAAATGGCTTAGCCATACCTGACATATTATACTAAATAATTTTAAAAGCATAATTATGTTAAAGTTCGGATGAAACAACAATTAAAATTGAGAAATCATTATATTAACAATTCATCCATGTCGCAGTACCCTAAGATTTGGGTTTGAGTAAGCCTAACACTTGGAACTACACGCATGCCTGACAACACACCCGCACGTGGGCGACATATAGGATGAATGTAGGAAGGTGAGCAGAAAGGGTCTACCTTCCCATTGACCCAAAACATCACTTTGAAAATAATCATGAACAGTGTAAAAGGATATTCAAACAAATAGTGTTACCCTATATCATTCAACTAGGGTTATACTAATATCCCTTTGCGACATGAACGCAAACAAGTGGGTATATTTGCTACATCTAGGATTAAGTGAAAGTTGACTTGGCACTTGGAGTTTACACTAAGGGATGGCAATGATCTGATTTTTATCCAATCCCAAAAAATAGGATCCGGATCTGATTTTTTAATGTTCAGATCGGATTTGGGTTACAATTTAAAGCTCCGATAAATTTCAGATCGGTTCAGATTATATATATATATGACTAAATAAAAAACCCTCGTCTCCCTCACGCTCCCCTTGTTCTCCATGTGAGTACACTCTCTCTTCAAAGATGTTTGGTTTGGGTTTTCATTTAGATTTAGTCATTGAAGAAAATGGAGACTGATATATCAAACCCTATTACTGTTAGTAGAGTAGTGAAGGAAGAAGATGAAGCGAAACACAACTTCAATAATTCGTCATGAACTCAACCTTACCATCATAAAACCCTAGATGTTGGCGCTCTCTTCGTTCTCAAGTCCAGAGGGTTTTGATGTAAGAACAATTGTTCCTCTCTCTCTCTCTCTCTCTCTCTCTCTCTCTCTCTCTCATACTGACGATTGCAAAACCCTAATTTCTCATTGAATCGGATCAGATTTGGTTCATAGGGTCAAATTTTTGGATCGACTTGATAGTGGTCTAATACCGAACCGATCCATTACCAGCCCTAGTTTTCACTAACGTATTTACGATAGCTAGATGACGTAAATTTTATTTTATATCAAGATTTATATATTCACTCTTTTATTTTCACTTGTTAAAAAACTCAAAATCCAAATTGACACGAATATCTGATTCAACCATTCATGTAAATGTGATTTCATTAATCCCAACTAGTTTTGAACAAACAAGCATTATTCTAAAAAGGTAGAAATTATTTGCAGATATCAACTACACCTAAGGGAATTTCTTCTAGTTTCATCAAAACATGCATCCCAGAGACCCAAACAATTCACGTATTAGAAAATTGGCTAAAAAGAAATCATGCTCACAAAGAAAGGAAAGGTAAGAACCAAAAAAATTCTTCAAGCATATAATAGCAAAGGAAAATCTGCAAACCTTCATATAGTTATTGACATGAGTAAATTTCTCTGGGATGGTCCATCCTTTGAAATGGCCAAGAACAACCTTGAGATGGAACAGTTTAGGCGCCAAACTCAAATCAACAGCAGATATATTCTCCCCATTAATATAAGGACCCTGGTTTTTGCCCAAGATAGATTAGTCGCTAATGGGTGTTTTCAAAATGGGTATAAAAAAAACATGAATAGATCTAGAAACACATACATGAGCTTTTAGATGGTCGTCCAACACTTGGAGTTCATCCAACAGCGCCTGCTCAAGGCCATCACTTGGATCCTTGCTCTTCAAGAACTTGATAAAAGAAATAAATATTTTTGATCCCCTATAGTTCCACAATAATTAAAGCCAGAAAACAAAAAAAAAAAAAAACGGTTAATGGAATAAGTGTCTCTTGCATCAAACGAGCAAACAATTGGATCCATTACCATAGAGATGAAAAGTTAAAATAATCAAATCCAATATCTATTAATCAAAGTTCTGTTTCATGGGTTCACTTCAAAATCAAGATCTTTTTCAACCATTATTACCATAGAGATGAAAAAGTTAAAATAATCAACTCCAATATCTATTAATCAAATTTCTGATCCCCTAAAGAAATAAATATTTTTGATCCCCTATAGTTCCACAATAATTAAAGCCAAAAAAAAAAAGGTTAATGGAATAAGAGTCTCTGTATCAAATGAGCAAACAATTAGATCCATTACCATAGAGATGAAAAGTTAAAATAATCAAATCCGCTATCTATTAATCAAAGTTCTGTTTCATGGGTTCTCTTTTAAATCAAAATCTTTTTCAACCATGATTACCAAAGAGATGAAAAAGTTAAAATAATCGACTCCAATATCTATTAATCAAATTTCTGTTCCATGGGTTCACTTCAAAATCAAATCTTTTTCAACCATGCTTGACACATTTGTTTAAAAAGATTGAGAGAGAGAGAGCTTACACAGAGGCATATTCAGGGGGGATGACAAGAGATGGTTCAGGGTATTTCTCCTCAATGAGCTGAGTGATAACGTCAGAGTCAGGGACCCATTTGTCTTCGAGTTTCAGAATCGGCACCTTTCCTTCAGGACTCACCTCCAAAAACCTAATCATCAAAAACAGAAACAAACCCATTCATCCTAAATACCACCAAAGACACAATCTTTTTTTTTTTTTTACAGAGTTTAATTCGTTTTTAGAGTGAAGAGGGGTTAAAAACAAAGAAATTTATCTAAAAATTACCATTCGGGTTTGTTGTCAAGGTTGATCAAGTGTAACTTATAGGGAATTTTCTTCTCCTCCAAAGTTAGAAGAACTCTTTGGGTGAAAGGGCCTGAAATCAGATTTAGATTTAATTATTCAATTTAGATGAATTAAAAAGACAAAGAACAAGAAATTAAAAAGATGAAGAAACGAATCTCACAGTCCCCATGAACATCAGGATCACCAGTTGCAGCTTTAGCACAGATTTCCAAAGCCATTAACAGATGTGAGGAGTTGGTGGTGTTGAGGAGTCGGTGGTGGTGTTGGAGAGATTTCAAGTCAAAGAACAAAGGAACAGCGGACAGCAAAATACAACAACTTGTTTGTTTTATAAGAATATTCTTGAAAAGACGTATGTACCCCTATTAAATGAGAGATTCTCCAGATCATTTTAGATTTGGAAAAAAATATAATTGATGATGTAGTACTTCTGTTAGTAGATTAATGTTATATGGAGTCAGTTAGTTCTTCGTTCTTAGACGAAGGTTGAACCGTATCATGTTTGACCAGATGATTGATTGGTTTGGAGATGACTCCAGTCCGTGGGCTGTAGGTATGGTATCAAATTCTTTCTTTTATTATTTTTTTTCCCCTCATTTGGGCCCACAACATTTGAAAAATACGAACGTGGCCATTTTCATGACCAAGTTCATTAGTGTGAACAATCGTTTGACGAATGTATACTCCCGTGATTTCAAATTAACATCAAATGATATAATCTTGGCCAAGCTAAAAGGGGAGATCATAGTTGGTAAATTCGTGATTGATTTGTGTATTATAAGCGAATTAAATATATAAATTTTTTTTCGATCAGAACTATTGTTAAATTCAAATATTTGAATTAATTCGTAGATTCTTTGAATCACAACGATTAGATTGCGATTTATACATATATTTCGTAAGTATTTTATTAAGATACGACGTATTTTCATATTCTCTTCTCACTTCAAAACTCAAGATTCAAGAGAAGAGGGAAAAAACCTTAAGTTGAAAATCACCCCCACCGGCCCTTCTTGAAGTTTGCTTATTGGTCGTCCGTCGTCCGGTGAAATTTTCGTCGCCAGATTATGAGTGACCAAGAATTTCCTCAGTCCTCCATTGCTCCACGGCTCCACACATCCTCATGGTCTTTCTCTCTCTCTCTCTCTTTAATATAGAATCCAGTCACCCCTCTCTCTCTCTCTCTCTCTCTAGTCTATTCGGTGTATAAACGAAACTTTTTTTTTCAATTTCTCTTCTTCTACAAAAATAAAGAAATAAAAATAAAAATAAGAACCCCTTAATGTCCAACGTGGTTTGGAGTTGGACCCTTGAAAAAACCCCTTTGGTCTATGCAATTCTTTCATTTTTTTTTCCCCTAATATTTTAGTCACATTCGTTTGACCTTTATCGAAATGATTTTCGATGCAAATTTTGCCCTCCTTTATTTTTGTTATATCACACTTATTTTTCTTTTTGATAAAATGCTTCTTAAATTTTTTCATGTGGCATTTTTTTTTCAAGGACTATAGACCTAAGAAATGGTTGGTCCACGTGTCATTATAAGTTCAAGCAATAATGTATCAAAATAAATCCTACAAAGGCATATTTTGATAGTTAATTGGAAAAATGTAGATAATTTCATTGTAGGGTCCTTCTTATAGGTTGTCTATAGGATCCTAGAAGAGGAAGTAATTATGATGAAGGCAGCACAATCCAAGCTCATCAGTCTTTCTCACAGTGTAGGGCCACGTGTCCTCCCCTTCATGCACCAAA
This sequence comes from Akebia trifoliata, assembly GCF_017979445.1. Classification (NCBI taxonomy): domain Eukaryota; kingdom Viridiplantae; phylum Streptophyta; class Magnoliopsida; order Ranunculales; family Lardizabalaceae; genus Akebia; species Akebia trifoliata. The sequence goes on along the minus strand of NC_141380.1, from coordinate 6,231,305 downwards.
CTATCATGAATTATGGTATCTTTTAGAAAAAAAAAATGATTTAATTTATTACTTTTATTAATTTATTGCTTTCTAACGCCCTGACTACAAATTAAATCAAATTAGGAAATTTAAATTTAAATTATATCAAATTAGAAAATTAATAGCCTCAAGTTGAATTCTCAAAATTAAATTATATCAAATTAGGAAACTAATATCAAAATTAAAAACTAATAGCCTCTGTGCCCTTACCACATCAATCGCGTACAAACCGTATATGATTTATCGCATGCATTCATAATTATTTTATTTCAATACATTTGCATCTTATATTCGAATTCTAGTTCGGTACATTATTCATTTTAATTCTCAAAACATATTTTCTAGTGAGTTTGTCGCTTTCAATACATGTTTGTCAATTCAAAGTAACTTTTATTATTAGCAGGTTTGGTAATAGAACCACAAATGTTATTCATTGAGATACGAATGAGAAACATCTTTGGTTATCTGTGATTAATAGTTTTAATTTCTTAATTGTGAATTTTAATAGTTTTTCAAAAAGGTAGTGTGTTGCTTACTTTTGACACAAAGATGGTTCTTCCATTAATATTATGTGTTACTATCGTAGAAAAAATGGTAAGAAGAAAGGACAAATTTTGAAAATATGCGAATGATCTAAAGGGACGTTTTATTTACAAAATTTGTAATAAGGATTATCTTGGGGGAATGGCAATAATAAAGTCTCATTTGTCTCAACAACCAAGATGGGATATTGCATGTTGTCCTCTTGTATCAGATGATGTTCAAGCTACAACTTTTTTAATTATTAAAGAAAGTGACGATTTTAATAAGAAAAGAAAGACAACATAATTTTTATCACAATCTGGGGAACAAAACTCGACGTTGGGTTTACATCAAACTACAATACCAACTATGTGTCACAAAAAAAATAAAAAATTTATAGATAGGGCACTCGTTTAAGCATTTTTTATGTATAATATATCATTTAATATTATTCAAGATGTATCGTTTATTGAATTTTGCAAGGCTCTTTCAAATTAAGGTGTTAGTTATTTAGTACCATCATATTCAACTTTACATACAAAATTAGTACATAATGGCAAGGTAGAAATTAATCAATATGTTTCAGAAATTAAAGATTATTGGATTTGAATGGGATCAGGATACACACTTATGTCTAATGGTTGGATTGATTTGAAATGACGATATTTTATCAATATGATTGCATAGTCTCTAAAAGAGACTATCATTTTAAAATCATTTAAAGAGTCAAGTGAGAAAAATACATGTGTGTATCTTAGAGACTTATTTTGTAATACTATAGAAGAGATTGGAGCGAAGAACGTTGTGTAAATTATCACGAATAATGCATTTAACTATGAAAGTGACAATCAAATGATTATGAAATTGTACTTACATATTTATAAAACACGATATACTGCACATAGAGTATAATTACTTCTTAAAAATATATATGAGGAAGTTGATTGGGTACAAAGGGTTTTTGATAATGCAAAAGATATAGTGGATTACATGTACAAGTATATTATACTAATATTTATGAGAATGTAAGAGATTCTGAACATATTCTAATTTGTTTTTGTTTTTTTTTTATTTTTTTAAATTATCCTAATTCCCACATGTAAGTGTGTGAAATAAATTTTTTTTGGGGGGGAAATCCCTTCAAATTCCAACGTGTCCAACTTGTAAGGGGTTATAATTTATTTGATTTGTTTTGAAAAACTCTCCCAATTCCCACTCATAGATAGTTAACATGAACAATACTTTAAATATACTTTTTTTTTTTTTTTTCAGAAAAATTTCCTTCAAGTTTACAATTGAGATATAGGATATTCTTTGGGGTTTTGTACAAAAATGTATCCCTAAGAATCTTGTACTAATCACCAGGAAAGTTAAAAAAAAAAAAAAAAATTCTTTCCATTTTATTGGTGATTGGAAGTCGTAAATTTCACTAATAGAAATGATTAATAAACTTGTTTGAAAGACGTCCAACATAGCTTTTCTACAACAAACCAAAATGTGGACTTCAAAATATTTTTCTTTGATAATGGTAAAAATGTTATTGGGTCATGATTCCTTGACTCCTAAGAATGACTCATGAAAAGAACACATGATCCCAACCTTTTAAATGTAGAATTTAATGATTGAGATTTATCATCAAGATAAGTATAGCCGAGATTTGTGTTATCAAGATACTCATAAATCTCAACCATTAGACTTTGTGTTTAAAAAGTTGGAATCATATGCGTTTTTCACAAGTCTTTCTTAAGGGACAACATATCCCAACCCTTTATCCAATTACCTAACAAAATCGATAAGATATGATGGGATTGCAGGTGCCAACTAGTGTAGTTGGTAAAGTTTTTGGCTGATAATACTAGATACTCGGGTTCAAAGCCCGCTAGCACTAAGATACTAAACTTATTAAAAATAGACTTATCGATCTAAAAAAATATATGATAGGATTAAAGAAAAGAAAATTAATTTTATAAAGAGATAATTTGGATATTTTATATCCAACATCGTTGAACACTAATTATGACTATTTTACGCAAGTTTTTTTTATTTTTTATTTTAACAACAGAGGTTTCAGACCCATAAGCCCGACTAGCAGGGGTGAGGCAACTAGCCTCTTAGAACATCATCTCTCTCGAATTTGTACTTTTATAACTTAAAAAAGTAATATTTTAAATTTATCAAAAAATTATTAAAAAATGTCAAGTTTCTTTATACTTAATGATAAAAAATAATAAATTTGTTGAAATTACAAAAAAATGACTTCAATTGTTGTATGAATTTGAATGATGAAAATGCCCAAATGCCTTAATACGTAGAGCGACATTTTTTCACAGTTTTTTTTTTATATTTAAAATACAATGTAAAATATTGGTATCGAACAATTCAGTGTTTTAGTTTGCTTTTATTAAATTTTAGCATTGCTTTTTTCTTTTATAATTCGTATGTAATTTGACCATTTTTTTTGTTGTTGATAATTTTTCATAATTTTATTAGATATTTTTTATCCAAATATCATTGAACATTTTAGTTAAATTTTAGTGTAGATAAATACTTATTTGACCTTCTCTGATTATACTAGAAAAGATGATTTTGTTATTCATCATATGGGCAATCTTGTCATTTAGAATTTTTTTTTAAAAGTTAAAATTTTATTATTTTTCCTTTTATATCTTTTTTTTTAATTATAAAAATAATACCTTTTTAATTTTATTATCCTGTCTCTTTTACTCCTTTAATTAAATTCAAGGATACGGCCAAACTTTACTATACTGATATATAGATAATAGTCGGTTTGACGCGGACGAGATGACTCAGAATCAGTAAGTGACGCGACGAGGCAATAAACGGGTTTCAAAACCTTGAAACAAAGGGTTTTAGGCTTCTTCACCCTTGTGTCGGTTTCACTGATTCACTCACAGAGTCACAGTCTCGTCGTGGAGAGAGAGAGAGAGAGAGAGAGAGAGACACACAAAACCAAAACCAGAGCTCCAAATCTCCTCCCAAAAGAAAGAAAAAAAAATGGAATCTCTTACTAAAATTCATCACCACCAACATCTTCTCCATCTCTCACTCCATCATCCATTATTCTCAAAACCCATTTCTTCAATCATCTTCAAATCTCCCTCCAAAACCTCAACAGTATCTCTCACTCTCAAAGCCTCCTCAATCCCTCTCCCTCCAACCCCACTAAACCACCACCAAAAACCACCATTCGAAACCCTAAAACCACTCTCATCTTTCCTCAAAACCACTTGCATAGCCATCGCCGCCACTTCTCTCTTCTTCAACCGATTTAGTAAACCCTCCATTGCTGCTCCCGTCACCCAACCCACTGTTGAGTCCACCAAAGACACCACCACAGATACCGATGAAGAGAAAGAGAGAACCCTAGAAGAGTATTTGGATTCCTACCCAAACGACATTAGAGCCCTAAAAGCCCTAATGGAGGTCAAGATTAAGACCCGTAAGCTCGAAGAAGCGATTTCTATCATCGATCGTTTGATTGAAATCGAACCCGCAGAAAAGGAATGGCCTTTGTTAAAATCCCATATTCGTAGTTACAGCGGAGACGCTGAATTGGCAAAATTAGGGTTCGAAGAGATATTATCTAAAAACCCTTTATCCGTCGAAGCTTACCATGGATTGGTAATGGCAGAATCCCAGTTGGAATCGGGTGATTTGGAGAATGTAGTGAAGAGGATTGAAGAAGCAATGAAGAGGTGTAAGAAGGAGAAGAAAAAAGAGGATTTGAGGGATTTTAAATTGCTTCTTGCCCAAATTAGGGTTATGGAGGGGAAATATACTGATGCATTGAAGATTTATCAGGAGCTTGTGAAAGAAGAACCGAGGGATTTTCGTCCGTATCTCTGCCAAGGAATTATTTATACTCTGTTGAGGAAGAAAGATGAGGCTGAGAAACAGTTTGAGAAGTATCGACGGCTTGTCCCGAAGGGACACCCATATTCTCGGTATTTTGAAGATAATATGATTGCCACAAAGGTTTTTTCACAAATGGCAGAGAATCAGAAGATGGGTTCGAAGAGCTGAGAGGATTGAGTTTCTTCTTTGTTAGGAGCAAAATGTACTGCGGATTTGGGCATGGTAAGGGAGGTTCATATATATGTCAAGTTTATTTTTCTTTGGTTTTCTATTTATGTTTAGATAGTAATGTTTTTTTATTTGTAGTCTCATAGGTTACTGTTTAGTGAATTCTAAATAGATGAGATGAAATTTTGTCTTGAATTATTTCAATTACTTGAATTTTGAATTTCTACTTCTTAATTAGTTAGCAAAAAGAGGGAAAAAACTGAATTATTTGATGGTTTGGGTGTGGAAATCCAATATTTTAATGGGCATGATTAAAGTTTTATGGGTATTTTTTGTTCGAACTTAGGAAACAATTAAAAAAGTGTAAAGCACACTCATAAGTTATCGAATTGTAAATAATTACTACAAAAGTATTGGAAGCTAAGATTCATAATGTTCCCTTTAATGCTTATGTAAGCATGGTTTTTAAACTCGGTATCACATCTCATCTCGTTCAGTTCAGATACCGAGTTGACTCGGACAATACGTCTTGTCTCGTTTGACATTGAGACAATGGTTTTTAACCATTTACAAATTCTGAAAAAATTCAGAAATGATCCCTATTAAAAAATGAACCCAAAAAAATATAAAATTAAAAAAAATCGATTTGGGGGTGAAAGAATAGAGAGGTGAGGCTTTAACTCGTTTGTCTCGGTTAACTCGGACGAGATTTTGAAAATCTCGTCCAATACGTCCCATTTAACTCGTGAGTTAATCATTTTCTGCGCTGTCTCGTTTGTATCGTCCAAGATTTTGGAAAATATTGTCCGAGACGACTCGCTTATCTTACGATACGCGGTCGTCTCAAAATACTTTGTGAGTTGGTCTCGTTCAGCTCTAATACCGAGTTAACTCGGGCGATATGTCTCGGTCTCGGATGAGTTTAAAAACCATGTATGTGAGTATATGTAAGTTTTTTTATTCCCTTTATTTGGACATGCCTATTTGAAAATTTTACAGGCAAATATAACTGTATTATGTATGATCTTAGCCATCAAATCATGTTAGAATAACTACATGAAATCAGAATAAAATAGTGCAGGACACCTGGGAAGGTAAAACTAGATCGATCTTTGGCTTCCCCACTTCTAGCCTGGCCATGATTCTCAGAGAATTTATACCATTTATGATTGTAATTCTGGGTCCTTGAAATGAGTTATTATAATCCCAATCTTGGGGGATGTGTTTTCACCCAATCAAAGGACTTGGTTCTTATGTCTTGTATCGTCGGTTGCTTTCCTAGGACAGTCAGAGGATTTCTTGAGTGTTGGATGGGGTTAGATCCTTCCTTCATGATGGCAAAGAGGATTTTGTGGTCTATTTTACCTTTTGTTGCGTGTTGGGGCCTTTTGGAAAGAAAGAAACCAGTGGGTTTTTGAAGGAAAAGTGGCGTCGATTGATAATGTCAGAGTGTCTATAGAAGGTTTTCTGTTCTTGTTGTGTAGCCTATGAGGAATTCAAAGTGATTTTCTTTGACGATTTTATGGGGAGATGAGTCTGGGTTTGTAGGCTGTAGTTGCAAGTTTTGGGGGGTTGGTTCTGTTCTTTTACTTTTTCTTGTACTATCTGTTGGTCAAGTCAACCACTTTTAATACAAATCTATATTTTCTTTAAAAAAAAAAAAAAATAGGGGGTGTGGGATAAGCATTGTGGGCATCCGAAGGTAATGTAGAAGCATTCAGAGGTATTTCTTGAGGGGTCCTGAGTACTTGGGGGTATTGTATTGAAATCTCTGTATACCAGATATATCCTGGTTTCTGGAGGTGATCTCTAGGTTTTGGAGAAGACTCCAATTGGGTGATCTCAATTTGAGGGTTTTGAGTTGAGTAAAAGGGTTTGAGAACCGGAAATTTCAGTATCTCGTGTATTTTCTCAAATCATAGAGTGGGTGTTTTCAGTTATTGTTTGCTCCTGTGGACTAGTGCAGTCAACCATGTAATTTTCTCTTGTTCTTGTGTACTTGATGCCTTTTGGCAACTCTATTCCAACAAGTAGCACTAAAGAACGGGTGAACCAGGCCTCGGTTCCTAACAAATTCGTACCGGAGCTACATGTGTTTAAGGCTTTTTTTTGCATGGTTACGACAATAGAAACTATTCAACTATAACTTGCAGTTTTATCTGACACCATTTGCTCCCTCACGTGGTCCTCCCGGAGCTGCACCACTCTTGTTAGCACAAAGGGTAATTGAATGGCCACATCCCTGTCTGAGAGGAGACCGTCATTTCTAGTAACCCACTGTGTAAAGGATGGCCTTATGCACCACCTGCATTGGATGCGATCTGCGGGCATATAATGTAAAATCTAGGAGATCCAGTCAGATGAAGGTTTGGAGGTTTGCAAATTTGTGAGAGTTCTTTTAGGCTATAAAAACGCTGGCCATGACAACCAAATTGGGAAACCTAAAATTTGGGTGAGCACATTCTTAGATTTATGATCCAATTGAAACTGATATGTATTGTCTTCTATAGCTAAAGGAAGTTTAAAGACTGAACCTGCTTAGTTGTTGCCTCAAGGCTGGGGTTTGCAGGGAAGGTGGTGGTAGTATGAGCCAAGAATGGCATCTAATATCTATGAGAAATTCTTAGAGCTACTGATTCTGCTCTACAACATCGATTTCATGTAGTAGACTGGATTCGATCTTATTCGTTCTAGCTGCGTCAAGTAACACTAAGCACCTCCTAAGATTTTGTCAACTTGCCCTTAGAACTCCGGTTGTGTTGTTGTTAGCTATGTCAGCTTACACAAGCTTAATAGACATTTTTGTGGGTAAATGTTGCACATTCAGCTTTGATAGCTCAGATTGGGATGGCCTCCATGACAGTCATTCTGATCTCTTCATCTTCCATGTTCATATTGGTTGTGGAATCCTTGTTTTATTGTTGGGACACCCATCTTCTCAACCTGTTTCACCTCTGTTGGTCCAGATTCGCCACGTGAGGACCCATTTGGCAAAAAAAATTAACAGCGTACGAAGCATGTCAGAGAGCTCTGAGAAGGATCCTTGTTATTGGGTGCATTTTATCATATACCTTAATTAGATCATTTCGGGGATCAAAATTACGACTTAACAATGCATTGTGAAGGTGGGTGTAGGAGTTGCAACTTCCGGGGGTGTTTGTAATCCCCAGTTCCCATGAATTTGAACTCCATTCCCTTCACCTCTCATTTGTAGTGTGTTTGTTACTCTAAACGAGTTACGTATCAAAACTCGTCTGAATTCTAATACAAACCAATTACGGAGAAGCAACTAACTTTCGGTCTGTATGATTGTGCATACTGCATAGCAACTAACTTGTCTGTTAAATGTTTTCCTTGAAAAAAATGTGATTTTCATGTGTCTGACTGCACATTCTCTGGAATTCATTTTTTTGGATCCACAGTGAGTTTTCATATTGGGAGGGAAAATAATTTGCTGTCTATGCTCCAGGAAAATGATTTCCCACCTCCTAGTATTCTCTCTCACGATTCCACCACCCCCAAAGCTAAGAACCAACTCTCTTGTTGACAATTTTCCCAGGTGCAGTCAAACGATGGAATCTATTTTCCTAAGAAATTCATATTCCCTTAGAAGCAAATTGCTTCACAATCAATATAGTCTCTTCACTACCAACCTCAAGGTTCTAACTCTAGCATCGTTAACTACATCTCTTAAATCAGAATGAGAGACATGGTCGAGAGTAAATATTTTAAGATCCAGAAGTTAATTTGTAAGGTACCATTTGTGTCTATAATTGTGTTCCAAAGGAATCTCCCAAGGCATTTTCCAGGATGATTTTCGGCTATTGAAATCATCTTCAAGTTGCATGTAATTAAGGCGGTACTATAAACCCCAAGGGGTTGTCCTAGTAGCAAGCTGAGCCTTGATAAGTTCTGAATTTCTTAAGGCGGCCACCCTCCAGGGTCTGGTTGACCCTCGACTCAACCTGTTGCACGTAGGACTTTCTGAGGGGGCGGTGTGTGTGTGACCGTGGGATTAGTCCCACCCAAAAAAAATGTGGGAACTATGAGGGTCTTGAAATCCCCCACGAGAAAACCAATGGGGTTAGGAACCAAATTCGATGTATGTCTGAATTTTAACGAGAGCCTCGAATATTCTTCCCTTTATTATTCTTTGGGCTTTTAAATCCCATTGCTGCAATTTGGCCTAACCAAATTGTAGCGAAAGTGTATAAATTATGAACACATAAATTTTTGAATCCAAGACTCTTCAAAGAAGCTGTGAGCTTGAGACCTAACACCCTAGTTGAGAAGTATTTAAAGCCCAGATTGCACATTCTAGTCTGACAAAACCTTTTTTATGTTTTTTTGTTTTTTTGAGGAAATCGAATAAAGGAGTGATCCCCGAAAACAATCTATTTTGATTATGCAAAAAATTTCATAAATGAGGGAAAATTAGAATAGGAAATTTTGATTATTCTTGTAAACACTTGTATTGACTTGAACGTCAGAGTAAAATCAACAAACACCTCTTTCACAGAAGAGATTGATGCCACATCATTAGGGAAGATATCTATATTTCATGCCTCAAATCTGTGTGCCCAACTACTAAAATTTTCTTATCAAGCTGACTTTAGTTTGGATATCCATCAAAGAATGGGCCTAAAAGAGGCCCATATAAACAAAAATTATGATTGTTTCCAAATTAACATAACAAGGAAAGCTAGTGATTTTAGTTCTTGAATAATTGGTTTTTAAATATTATTAAATCACTAAGTCAGAACTAGTGCGTCATCACTTTGAAAACAAAGGGGGTATCTCAATAATCCCAAAATAAATTCTAATCAAATAGCCAAAAATCACAATTGTTGGGTATAGGTTCACCATGGGTGGGCCCCAAAAAAGTGTAACCCAACAAATTTGACCAAAACAGCAAAAAAACCATCTTCAATAGTCCAAATTCTCATGTATTTATAAAATAAAATTAATTCTTTAACACCTGACTCTTATTCTCTCTCTTTATATCTTCTTCTCTCTAACGAACATTTAATTAGTGAGGTTGGTATCTATTAACATCCCTCGCCTAAACATGTAGCTGGCTTTTGCTTTAATTAAAGTTTGATTGATTGATTTTATTTTTATTGTTCAAGTTAACACGATACTATAAACTCTTTCGAGTTTCTAGATTCATAAAGATTTTGCTAATGTGGACAAGTTATGATGTTTTAAAAGGATTAATTGTTGGAAATTGATGTATTTGAAAGAGAAATTAATGAAAATAGGGATTAGTAAAGTCAATCCGATCAATTCACGACATAATTTCATAGATGATATTTGATAATCTCACGGCATAATACAAGTTCTTTCATAAGTAATATCTCTTAAGTTGTGGTTAAGAAAGTTGGATGGTTAAGAATGAAAAAGAAAGAGTTATTAATTAATTATTTGATCTCCACCAACTAGTCAATTTTCCCAAAATGAAGATGGGTTGAGAGTTGAGACAATGGTTTAAAAATATTAGGCTTTCAAGTTTAGCTAAAATATTTTTCTTTAGCAAACAAAAGTACATTTCAGATTTATTACCCACTAGAAATTGTAAAAGAAAAATGATTTTATGACGCCCCCTCTGACATACATCTCATCACGGAACCTAGATAATTTGCCTTGGGATTTGTGGAATGATAAATCTTTTTCTTGTGTATCCCAAGACAAATGATCTACGGTCTTATGATGGGGGCGTCAAATTATCACGACTCATTATAAAATTACACTTGAAAGCATAACGAAAAGGGTTAAAAAAGCTATCTAAATCACTTAAAATTTACATTTTGACAAAACCTTGTATGGTTGCATGATGGAGTCATTTGCCAATGCTCATATGTCCCTAACGATGATTTTTTTTATTTTTTATTTTGTCTTTCTTCGTTGCTCAGATCCTCGATCTAACTCATAAATCAAATGCTTGTGAGAGTGATCCATGATTAAAGATTTATCACATGTAATACCTAATCAAGTTACTCCAACAAATGATAATAATGAAGTTGAAATCACTACATCACCACAGCATTACAAATAAGGTAGCAATTAAAAATGTGTTTGGAGAGCATTTCTCATGCTTTTGTTACTAAAAAGCATATTTTTGGAATTCAAATTAATATTTGATGAAGACTTGAGAAGCAATTCCCACAAAAATACAAGTCAAAACTGCTCTCTTTGGAATACAAAACTGCACTTTTTTTTATGGGGATTTGTAGTTCTGTATCCGAGAAGCTTGTCACGTCAGGTAAGTCGATTGAGTTCCGACGTGCCTGAGTCAGATTACCAGCACTCTTAAATGAATAATCTTAAAAAAAAAAAAAAAAAATCTTCCGGACTACAACATAAATTATTTCCTAAAGTCATTTTGTGGTTATTTGTGGCTCATCACTTCATCAATCATTGTTGCTGAGCAGAGTCTTGCTTCCCATTAGTGGACCTTAGTTCAACCTCTATTTAATTGGTTTGTCATTTATATCTTTTTCCTTGGTACTAATGTACAATATGGCTTCAATTGGTTTGTCATTTATATCTTTTTCCTTGGTACTAATGTCATTTATATCTTTTTCCTTGGTACTAATGTACAATATGGCTTCGGGTCGTTGAGTGTCCATTAATCACCGTTGGAGAAAGATGATGGTTCCAATCAACCAATTTAATCTTTTAAAATCATCTATCTTTTTTTGTTTTTTTTTTTTGAGTACTAATATACTATATTACATAAGAAAGATGATGGTTCCAATCAACCAATTTAATCTTTTAAAATCATCTATCTTTTTTTGTTTTTTTTTTTTTGAGTACTAATACACTATATTACATAAGAAAAATTACTTAAAGGACCTTTGTAGAGGGATTTTTTTTCTAAATAGTCTCTAAGGTTTCGATGGTCTATTAATAGTCTATTTAGTAAACATTTTTCTTTTCTTTACTGTCCCTAGACCTCATCTCCCACATTTCTCACGATTGAATGCTCTAATTGTCCGAACTTATCATTTTCATTAAAAAAAAATTTAGATTTTTGGCATGTCAATCAAGTTTTGGAGACTCTGTTCCATCGGCAAGGATTTAAGAAGAAAGAAGAAGTCATTTTCAATGGGATTTTTTTTTTTTATTTATTTATGAAAATCGGTATAGAATGGTTATTTTTGGATTGAAATCATCTAAACAAGTCATTATCTCAAGTTTTTAATTGATCTTTCCATGTATTTTAGTCTGAAAAAAAAAATTAAAAATTAAAAATGGGTCGGTTTTATACCAGTGTCGAGTCCACTACTTTGTATTTTAAAAATGATGAACTCAACAATAAATAATAAAAAGTGGTGAACTTAACAGTAAATAGTGGTGAGTTCAACAATAAAAATTGTGACTCGACATAGAAAATACAAAGTGTTGAATTCGACAATAAATAAAAAGTGATGAGCTCGACAGTAAAGAAAAAAGTTGTGAGTTCACCAATAATGAGGGACCATTTAGAAAAGAAAAATTTATTAAATGTCCTGCCAAACTATCGTTGAAAACTTAAGGACTATTTAGAAATAAGTCCCTCCATGAGGATCCTTTAAATATTACTTAGGGCCATCAAATGTTCATTATAACTTGAAAATAGTGATGGTACCAATTGTGAGAGAACATGATGCATCATATCATGATATGTATTATATCAATGTATCTCATCTCAAAAGGATGGCAGTGTGAGAGAACAATATATATAGTAATATTAATTAGGATATTCTATATTAAGAAATTCTAATAAATTAAAATATTTATGTTAGGCTAGTTTCCTTATCTTAGTTGATGTAATCCCTACAAATATCTTATCCTGGTTCATATAATATTCATCCAAGAATCTCAATAAAATTCAAATTTCTACACCAACAACTTATTAATATTTTAAAATTATGTACCAATTAGTCTCTTTCTTTCTTAGGGTTTTTTTTTTTTTTTTTTATCGATAATTTTTTTTATGGATAAGCTCAAGTTGAACCCACGACCTCAAATTTGTTTTCCAATGTGTCAAACCAACTACACTACGGGGCAAGGCCCCAAAAAAAAAAAACTCTCTTAGAGTTTTTCAATTCGTATCTTTGAGTTATGGCTCATCTATTGTGATAGTTTATGGGCAGTTTTAGTTGTGAAAAGAAAAGAACCCCTAGTGATTTTTAAAGAATTATTGATCTAAAGAGATTTTTGTGTGATTTTCAATTTTTGAGGAATTTTCTTTTTTTTCTCAATTTTTGAATAACTATTTCAATATTGTCAAACTATTTCCATATTGTATTTTTTGTCATTCTCTATTTTACCGATTTAAACGATCATTCCAAACTAGAAACGTCTCTATCGAATTTTTTATATTACATACTTCTAGTGGTTGGCTCCAATTTTCAAAAAAACCAGCTTTGTTGGGTAAGAAATGCAAATATTCAAAATAAACACAGACCCATACTTTTAAAATCAATCAAAGGTCCCATCGACCTCTCAATCAAACACACCTAAAGACCGCTCTAAAGCTACTCTTGCCTTCTGGCTCTTTAAATTAAGTCTCTAATCTAAAGACATCTATCCTTTGTCAATATTTTAATTTGGAGAAATATTCCCAATTAATCTCATAAAAGATAAGAAAAATATATATTTTAGATTTAATTATAAATCTTTTGTATTTTTATGATATTTTTTTAGTTAATTTTTAAACTAAACTATAAACATTTATTATCTTTCTCGTGATCGAATTTATTCAAGATTCTTTTTTTCCTCTTCAATTTGATTTCCAATAATAGGATTTTAAAAAATATAATATTAGTATTAAATGGTTAAAGTGACGGTGCATTTTTGAAATACTACGATAGACTCAAACTAAAAGGAAAAGTTTATAAAACAATTGTAAGACTAGCTATATTTTATGGAGTTGAATATTGCATAGTTAAAGCACATCGTCTATATAAATTGAGCATAATAGAGATAAAGATATTAAGATGGATGAGTGGGAAGGTTGTGAAGAATTAAATTAGAAATAAACTTATTTAAATTAAAAATGTAGAAGATTCCTATAAGCAATTAACTAAGGGAAAGTTGACTAAGTACATGTTCAATAAAGGCCAATTACAATCTCAATTAAATGAAATCTTCAAGTTAAAAGACCTAAAAGATCTTGGATAAAGATATTAAAAGCATATAAGCTTCTTCTCAATAGTAAAAGACTTGGTTTTAGATAAAGTTAAAACGAGAGAATGTGATTCATGATCGTTCCTTTGCAAATAACTATAATTTGTTGTTGTGGTTTGTGGAGTTTGATAGTACTGGTCAACAAGGAGGTACTGTAAATTAAACCACGCCTTCACGTTGGTTGTAATTTTTCAATGGTATTTTTGTAATTTTACTAATATTATGTAAAATCCTAATTAGATTTCTTGGAGTATTTATATTTCTCACTTTTGGTGGGTGTAATCTGTAACCATGAGTTTTTTCTTTATAATGGAATCAGTATGATCCGTAGACGTACTTCAATCTAGAGGGAGCCACGTACGATCTCTGTGTTTCTTTGTGTGATTGCATCTTGTATTTGATTTTTCGATTCATTTTCTTATTTCGATTGCACTTATTTTCTTATAAATCTACAAAACTTATGGTTGCTTGGTTCTCCTTGGTTGAAAATCACCATACATTTGTGCACTCTCCCACATTTTTCTTTTAGAAATCTATAAAACTTTGTTGAACTAAAAACATGGCAAAATTTTGTGAAGTTTCACCGATAAGAAATGTGCCGAGAAATCTTTCTGAATTTATGATTGTCATAAGTGCACAATGTAGGGACCATCATTTACTATATAGTTGTGCCATAAATGTAAATTATGAGAAACAATGTTTCTATACTAACTTCCTAAGGCATACGAATTACTAATAAAAGTACGAGTTATACATATCATCTACAATAATACAATAATTTCTTACTCTTTTTTTACCACTATTTGTGGTCCACATGATGATAATGTTGGATGATTCAATCATTAATTAAAATATCAAAGAAAATAATAATATAATAATAATGAAAATTAATTTACTTGAATTAACACTTCAAATTTTGATGAATATTTGAGATAATCCCATAGGTTCAAACTGATAACATATTGTTTGGCCATGATCTTCTTTGAAAGACTAGCAAATAATAACCTAAATGCCCTCGTCTTTAACTTCTTGAAAAAAAAAAAAAAAAAAGAGCCCCTGATGATCATTTTTCTCTAAGTAAATGAAAATCATATAATTTTCGAATCTCGATTGATTAATTGAAGATGGGAGCCTATCACATCTTTTTGTGTTGTATAGGCTCCATACCCTACCATCACTATCTAATCAGCCATAATCTCTATCACATCATGTTTGGTCACAAGAGAAAAAGAAGAAGAAAGAAAAGCTGTATTTTATTTCTATATATATATAAAATATAAAAAGTGACTTTGACTTGAAATTAATCATTATTTTTAATTGAAGACATAGTATTCCAACAAGTATCCAAGGATATAATTGAGTCTGCTTAAAAGATAGCCTCATGTCACCTAAGTAAGAGCAATTTAGCTATAAAAATACTAAAGTGCCATTTGGTAACATTAGAAAAGCATTTGAAGCAAAATCTAAGTTTCCAATCTATATTTCTATTTGTCATAAAAAATTTTAAATTACAATTATACTCTCATAAATTTTGATAATTATGATTGTATCCTCATAAAATTTCAATTATTACAAGTACTTTCTCATGAAGCAAAGGTCTTGAGCTTGAATCACTCTTTCGGGACTACTCTTGTGGAGTTACCCTAGAAATTACCCGGTGAGTGCCGAGGGAGGAGATTGTACTTGCCCCAAGAATAATTGGGTGCTTAAAGAGGCATGAAACATCTCGAGTACAAATTAAAATTGAAAATACTTTGGAAAAATTATTAAAAGAGGGTTAACTATTTTAATATTTACAAAAATAATCTATTTTATTTCAAAAATTATAAAAAATGAATCAAGTTGTAGGATCGTTCAGCGTTTTAACGTGTTAAAATACATTTTTTTTTTAATAATATCGTGGGTGTCCCCACCCTTCGGATGGGACTTTTCCAACAATCACACGCACCACCCTCTCAGAAAACCCTATGTGCAACTGGTCAACATGACCTCGGAGGGTGACCCCAAGAAATTCACAGCTTCATGGGGTTTCGAACACATGACCTACCTCAATGCTTGTCCAGTGCACATCTTGCCACTGGACCAAACCCTTGAGGTTTATGTGTTAAAATGTATTATTTTACCAAAAATGCCCTCCAAATGTATAAAATACTGGATTGTACAGTATTTTAATATACTTTAACACCCCAACAATTTAGCCTCCATTTAAACCGTTGTTATTAAAAGGTTGGACTTTGTTTGATAATTAAAAAAAAAAAAAAAAAAAAAATCTTTTTTTATAAATGTTAACATATTGAATTCTCTTTTAATAATTTTCTCAAATATTTTTTACTTACTAAAGAATGCCTCTTTGGTTATCAAATGCTGATTTACCCAAAAATGTTCCTTAGACTCTGTTTCTAGTATTTTGCAACCATAGAAGCTGACAACAATTCCCAATAGGGCCAAAACCTCTATAAATGAGAGTTGGGACTCTCCATCAAACAAACGGCTAAGATGAAGCCCTATTTCCTGAAGATTCCCAACTGAAGTGAATCCGGGCACATTCTCATATCTACGGTGCACATTCATTTGTACCAGTTTGTAACTACCACACCTCTCCTTGGATGCATTCGATTCGATCTGGACCATTGGATCTAATTACCTCGAGATTCTTTACGTCACCTGTCTATTTGATGCTGTCTTAACCATATCCAACGGTAGGGGACATTTTCTCAGAGCTACTACACAACTATATAGAAATCAGTTATCGTCCAGGTTGACCGGGCCCACCTGAATTGGGACCACGGGTACAGGTTAACCCGATCAGATTTACAGGGTCAGAGAATTTAAAGATCGAGAGATGCTTTTGGCGCCCTAACTTTCAATTATTACACTCCAAATAAAAATAAAGAAAATAAATAAATTATTTTAGAATAAATTAAAGTTGAGGTGCTAATAGAAGTTTTTTCATTTTGTTTTGTGTACGTTAGATTTCAACATTTTGTCTTTAGGATTTTATATGTGTCTAAACATAATTATAAATAATTATTGAAATTGTTTAAACCAACGATTGTGACGTTTTGTAATATCGAGATTATAAATTGAGCCAAATCTTGATGATGTTAGAAGTTATTTAAAAATTGACATTGATTCACACTTTGATTTTTAACTTGTATAATGTATCACCACTCAAAAAGAAAAAAAAAACAAAAAATAAAAGGTTTGAATGAGTGATTCTAAAGTGACTCCAATATTTTCTTCTAATATGTAACAGGGGTGTGATAAGTAATTTTAAAAAATTTGGATGTAATAAGTAAAAGTTTGTGTGCCAATAGCACCTCGTCAAAGATATGGCTATTTGAAAGTTCAAAATCTCTCTTTTAGGGGCAAAGGCGTAGTATATAATACGACATTAATGTCTCCTCTCTTTGTAACTTTCTACGCTTTTTGCGGTTTTTTTTTACCCCAATATACTTTTTTTCACTTTTACCTCTCTCACATGTTTCTCTGAAACTTCGATTTTGAGTTCCGATCTTTGCGTTTCCAATATCTGAATCCAGATTCGGTCTCTCCATGATTTCTTGATTAAAACAAGCTAAAAATCGATTCTTTCTGACCATGATTTCCTCGGATTCTTCGGTTCTATTTCTCGAGAAATCTGTGTGTTATTTCTGCGAAATTTCTGATCTAGATTGATGTTCCGAGGTTGAATTTCTGATCTTTTGTGTTTGAAGATGGAGAGAATTCAGCAAAAGAGATCGATTGGAAGGGAGAAACCCAACCAAGGAAGTGAGGCGAAGATCAAAAGCTACTCTGATTCGAAATCTGCAACTAATCTGGTTTCGACGAGGAGAATTATCGGAGAAGGTCATAGTTTGTTTCTTCAGTGATTTCTAGGGCATTTTCCTCCTTTCCAATTTCCAGTAGTGTTTGTAGAATGTAGAGTTCATCATTTTTGTTGAATTTTAGGGTTTAGTTTCTTCTGGAATTAAGTATGTTTTTTTATGGTAGAGTATTGACATGATTGTGTTTAGTTTGCAATGACTTCTAGGGTTTATGATTAGCTATGATTTAAGGTCATTTCTTCAAATTAGCTCCATTGATGTCTCCCACCAAATAAAAGGTCTGATCAGGAAGGCGCTACCTGGGATAAAAAAAATCCCACCTTTATCCCTGATAATCATTAAAAATAAATAAAAATATAATAAAAGGAAAAGTAGAAGGCCTGCTCAGGAAAACCATTTATTTCTCTGATGGAAGTGATGAAGCTTTAGTATTTGAATTTACTCTATGCTGTTACTGACGCCTTGCTCCATTTTTTGGACTCATTAAAATCCCTTATAATTTTCACGCCTGATTTTTATTTTTTTTAATGTTTTTTATTCGAACCTGCTAGTTACTTAAATCATTGCCGAACTTCTTTGTGCAAATATATGATTTGTTATCTGGTATTCTATTTGTTTCTTCTTCTTTGATGAGTTCTAGGTTTTTTGGAATAGGGTTGTTATGGGTTTTGGGCATGCTAGCATGATATTTTCTATTTTGGATCCTTTTCACTACCTTTTCAAGTGGGGCACTTCTCTAATTTTCTTGGGTTTCAGTTTCTGTGTTTCAATTTCTATTTGTTTCTTGTGCTTTGATAAGTTCTAGGGTTGTAATGGGTTTTGAGCATGATGGCCAGATATTTTCTATTTTGAACCCTTTTCAGTACCTTTTCGAGTGCGGCACTTCTCGGATTTTCTCGGGTTTCATTTTCTGTATTTCAATATCTATTTGTTTCTTGTGCTTTGATAAGTTCTAGGTTTTTTGGAATAGGTCATAATGGGTTTTGAGCATGATATTTTCTATTTTACCTTTTTGAGTTGGGGCACTTCTCTGATTTCTCAAGTTTTAGTTTTTCTGGGTTAGGATTTGATATTTGTGAATTGTGATCGATGTTTGGCTAATTCGTTTCCTCTATGCTTTTCATATTCTTTCTTCGAATGTTCTTGTTAATATCAGTTGGATTTATTTCCAGGAAACTCACAGGTGAGAAAATGGGTACACGCTTCAAAGGTTTTATCTGATTCTAGTTCTTGCAGTAGCTGCTCGACAGAGGAAGATTTGGTAAGCCACTTTTCTTGTTTGTGCTTGTTGGGGTTTTCTCCTTTTATTTTTATGGTGAATCAATGATGGAAAGTCTCTCTGTTTGTTGCGTCTGCATTGCTGTGTTGTTTCAGCTTAAGTGTGAGTTGAATCGAGATTGTTCAAAGCAATCAAGTGGAACCCCGATGAAGAAGCTATTAGCAGAAGAATTATCGAAAGAAACGGAATCCAAACGACGTCCACCAAGTGTTATTGCTAGATTGATGGGTCTCGATACACTGCCACCTCAGCAGCCCATTCGTAAACAACAAAAGAAGTTCTCAAAGGACTATCAACAGAGGACGGCATCTATAGGTATAGGTTTCCTAGAAAAGTCCACACCTTATGAGGGCCGGTCGTTTAAGATGTGTAACAAGGAACGGCAAGAGTTCAAGGATGTCTTTGAAGTCTTAGAAACATCAAAGGACAAAAAGCATGGTAATTCATTGGTCCAAAAGGGGATGGAAAACACCAAGCTTAGTGAGACTAAGATGGATTTCATACGACAGAAGTTCATGGATGTGAAGCGTTTCTCGACTGATGAGAAGTTTCTGCAGTCAAAGGAATTTCATGATGCATTGGAAGTGCTAGATTCCAATACAGAAGTTTTATTGAAATTTCTCCAAGAACCAGATTCTTTGTTCACAAAACATCTCCAAGATCTGAAGGGTATTCCACCAAAATCATCAAATGATCAGAGTCTTGAGAACAGAGATGTTGAGAGGAAAATAGAAAGGAAGGATGCTACAGACTATCCTCGGAAGCATAGTCACTCTCATAATGAACCTGGTGTTCAAATTTCAAATAAGGTCTCGAAATCTCGACTTAATGAGAAGGATGAGTCCTGCCTTCTCCCTACAAGGATTGTCATACTGAAATCAAACCTCAGGAACCCATCAAGTACAACAAGACCTGTCTCATCTCCTAGTTCTTCCGGAGGTCTTCATTCAGGTTACAGGAAACATGATGAATATCGAAGTTCTGAGAACCTGGAGTTATTTTCAAAAGTGCGGGAAAGGAGAAACTCATCCATTGAATTGGAACTTATGAAGCACAAGGTGCGGGGATCCCGAGAAGTTGCTAAGGAGATCACTAGACAAATGAGACGTAGTGTAAGACTCAGAGGGTATTCTGGGGATGAGAGCTCATATACAATGTCAGAAAATGACTCTGCAAATGAGTCTGAGATTATGACACCAACTTCAAGACACTTTTATGATCGGAAAAGCCGATATAGCCCATCGTCATCCTATTCGGCCGAGTCATCTATCTCTAGGGAGGCCAAGAAGCGACTCTCAGAGCGATGGAGGATGACACACAAGTTTCAAGAAGTGGGTATGGTTAGTAGGAGCAGTACTCTTGGTGAAATGCTTGCTATGTCTGACAGAGAAATGAGACCGATGCCTTTCGATCCCATGGCTGGTAAGGATGGTTTCAGAGATAGATTTGCTAGGAAAGATGGAGTTGAAAGGTGTAGTCCTTTTGGTATTAGCAGTAGGGATGGTTGGAAGGATGAGTGTGCCAGAAGCCTACCAAGGTCTAGATCTCTTCCAGCTTCATCTACTGTTTATGGGAGTCCAAAAACAAGCCTCAGACGTGGAGCACTAAGCAGTGATAGGTGTTCAATGAGAAAAAAATCTGTTAATCGAGGCTCAAATAAGTCAGAAAAGGGATATTCTGGTCCGATTGAACGTTTTTCCTCCAAAAGCAACATAAGAACCAACAGTACAAAATCTCATTCTACCACTCTTGATGGAGAGAAAAATCACATTTTACAGGAAACTTATCTGAAACCAGGTAAATCAAGGATGGGTCCTGAAGAGAAGGATCTGTTGGAACACAAACCTACAACTTTTGAGCTATTGAGTGATGATCTTGAGGAGGCAATACAACTTACTCATAAAATTGCAGTCGATATTCCCGACGATGCTGAAATGTCTCTCGAAACCCCTGAAGATCAGCTATCCGAAGCAAAATCCTGTATCACATCAGTGAAAGATGGAGACTCTTCTGCATACTATCTGGATGATTCAATCCCAGAGGTTTGTTTTTTCTTGTTTCTCCATAATTGGTTTGCAGTATACAGAAATACGTTGGTGGTTTCTCATTTGATGACGTAAATTACGCTTAAAATTATATTTGGGACTGTTTTTGTTCTAACAATCTATAATGACATTCCAGAGAGCGTCAATAGGACCCCCAGAAGGAACTTCACTTCTGTCACGCTGCACCATAACTGAAACTGAATCTCCTGCAAGTTCTAAGGAGGCTGGACAGCCGAGTCCGATTTCGGTTCTAGAACCTCCATTTGTAGAGGATTTATCATCTGGTTGCAATTCCTTTGAGAGTCTCAGTGCTGACCTTCAAGGTTGGTGAACTATATTTTACTTGCATTGTGACTTACTTCTTCATATTAAGCTCTACACATCTTTTCCTTGTGGCAGGACTCCGGATGCAGCTTCAACTTCTCAAGTTGGAATCATCGAATGCATACTCAGAAGGATCCGAGATGACTGTCTCAAGCGATGAAGACACTGGAGAACGATCTCTTGGTCTCTTGAAAGAAAAAGATGAAGTGATGGGAATGTTGGGAGACAAAGAGAAGAGAGATTTCTCTTACATAGTAGATGTGCTTCTTGACTCAGGTTTCCATGATTTTGACCGGGATATGCACTTGGCAACGTGGTACTCGCCAGAATGCCCGGTGGGCTCTCCTGTGTTTGAGATGCTGGAAAAGAAATATGGAGAACAGATGTCATGGCCAAGATCAGAAAGGAAACTATTGTTTGACCGTATAAACTTGGGATTGGTGGAGATTCTCCAGCCGCATATGGACTTGCACCCATGGGTGATGCCAGGGAGAAGGGTTGGACATCGGTGGAGCAAAGAGACGCTCACAGACGAGCTATGGAAGTTTGTGCTTAGCCGTGGAAAGGAAGTGAGGGATGACCCACAAGGGGTGTTGGAGGAGATAAGATGGATGAATTTGAGAGATGATATTGACGCCTTGGGTAGGGGAATAGAGAGATTGTTGATTGATGAACTTGTAGCTGAGTTCGAGAACTTGTAGACAGTTTGAACAAAATTTGTGAGCTTGTAACTGAGTGCGGGAGCACGTAACCAGTTTTATGAAAAGCTCTATGAGCTTGTAATCGAGTTTGAGAGCTTGTAAACAATTCGAGTGAAACGTGCGAACTTGTCGTTGAGTTCGGGAGCATGTAAACAGTTGGAACAAGAACCTGCTTTTATTGTAACAGTTAGAGTATAGGTACTTGTATTGGAGTAGTTGTCATTTCAGAGTTGAAAAAATATAGATCAGTCTTCACATTCTGAAGAAACAAATCAATTGAAAATGCTTTTGTAATGCCAAATGAATGGAGGTTTATGTATGAGCTCAACCTGGTTAAGCCTAACACACTCTTAAACAAGTTGAGCCCAACCTCCGGTTGGGTGTTTATGGTGCCTGGATTGGGAATGGGATTGGATTTGGATTTGAGTAATTAAATTGGAACAAAACTTGGGGTGAGAATTGAGAAAACCTCTAGTATTGATTACTATTACCTGTCCGTCTGCCTTGCACCAAATTTGTCGTACTAAACTTGGTAGAACTTTTTTCAGTTATATTAGAAATTTTGGATGGATGAATGGAATAACTATGGAAGGTTAAAATTAGAAATGATCATGTTTGAGAAAATATAGGAGTCACTCCAATAGGCGATAAACTGAGAGAAAACCGATTGAGATGATTGGGGTAAATTCGGTGTATGTTGATTATGACTCCAATTAGAAGGAATGTGTAAGTTGAAGGTATTAAAAGGGCAAGTAGACGGAAAAAGAACATAGATTGAGATAGTGAAAATAAAAAGAACACACTTTCAATTGCAGATGACATGGCTTTGGATAGAATTGACTGGAGGAACAAAATTCATTTAGCTGACCTAAAGTTTTGTTATTGAAGGCTTTGATGACGACAACAACAATGATATTAGGATCTACGAGTGGATTTGTCCCTTTGCTTATTTTTTTTGATAGTTAATATCCACTTAGTATAATTTATGCTATTTCATCATACAACCGCTCTGATTTCTACAAGGTAAACCCTTAAACCCTAAACCCTAGTGGGCTCAATTGTCCAAACCCATTATAGGGTTGGAGGCTTTATGGGCTTTGAACTAAAAGCATAAACTGAGTTTAGATTTTACTCCAACCAACCATTAACTGCCCATAGGTCTTGACAATATAACATCCAGTTTTATATCCCAACCATTCCTCATGAGGTTCAGGTTTCAAACACACACACACCATAGGGATGGAAACACAGCACCAACTCCAACCCTTCCAACTCTAATACTAACGCTGTGTTTGGACTGGAAGAAATGGAGAGAGAAGAGAAAATAATTGAGTTTCTCTGTGTTTCTTTTGATTGGATTGTTAAGTGGGGAGAGAAGAGATAAGAATTGGAGAGAAGAGAAGAGAAAAAAAAGGTAAGTTTTCTCTCTCTATAAGTGGAGAGAAGAGGAAATAAATTCTTTTAAAATATTTTATAATGCCAACTCTGCCCCTAGATCTCTTTTAAGATATTTTAAAATTTCAAAGTTACCCCAAGTTCTCTCTTGTCAATCCAAACATGGTAAAGCGAAATTGAGTTTCTCTTCTCTCCACTTCTCTCAATGCAATCACAGCCTAAAATACCAACTCATGTCTCTCTATCTCTAAATCCCAAACTTACTATTTATAAACACAAATAAATTGTCCGAACCCATCATAACTAAACCACAAGAAAGAAACCTTCTGATCTTTTGTTCTTCCCCCCAAATCATCAAATGGATACCCCACAAGCCCAATTCCACTAAACTCAAAGCTCTAACCTTCCTATTGTTACTAGCACTCACCATCACATGTGCTGCCTCATCTCGAAT
The DNA here is from genome assembly GCF_017979445.1 of Akebia trifoliata. Taxonomy (NCBI): domain Eukaryota; kingdom Viridiplantae; phylum Streptophyta; class Magnoliopsida; order Ranunculales; family Lardizabalaceae; genus Akebia; species Akebia trifoliata. Next base: position 6,207,519 of record NC_141380.1, on the reverse strand, counting down.
TCTCGATGAAGATTTACCATCAACACCCACAATTGCACCCAAGGCAGCACCCATAGACACGCCCACCGTTACACTACCAAATGCCGGCCCATCTTCATCAACTAGTGCTATGGTGGCTACTACGGACCCTCACCACCCGTTATCCTTCTTCATGCACGACATCCTTGATGGGTCCAACCCCACTGCTCGAGCTGTGACAAGAATTGTGACTAATTCAGCAGTCAATGGTCGACTCCCGTTTTCCAAGCCCAATGGAGCAGTCCTCCCTGTCAATAACGGTGTTCCCCTCAATAACGAAATTATCAACAACAACAACATTCCGTTCCTCACTGGCCTCAGTGGCAGTACAAACACTATTATTCAAAACAATGGTAATAACTTGATCAATGGGGCCCAACTTCCGTTGGGGACAACGATCCAGAAACTTATGTTTGGGACAATGACAGTTATCGATGATGAACTAACTGAAGGACACGAGCACGGTTCAGGCCTAGTTGGAAAAGCACAAGGTTTCTACATTGGGAGCTCGGAGGACAGTGGTAGCCAGACCATGGCGTTTACTGCTATGTTCGAGAGCGGCAATTATGTTGATAATCTCAGCTTCTTCGGGGTGCACTGTACTGCAGTCTCCGAATCTCAGATTGCCATCATGGGTGGCAACGCAAAGTATGTAAATGCAAAGGGATATGCAACAGAGTTAGCATAGCACCGATGGTGTAGAGACTTTGCTGCAGTTTACCATCTACCTTACATACTAATGTGTTTTAGAGTTTAAATTGTGATTGAAATCTATATCTAATAGAAAAGAATAGGTAAAAATTTGATGGTGGTGGGAAAATCTTTTTACGTATCAGCTTAATTTGTTTTCCAAAGTGAATCAATTCAGATAGAAAGATGGGGTTTAATGTGACTATCAACTTTGATCCCAGAGACTCACTAGAGGTGGTGTTTCTTTTATGAATCGTGATAATTTGACTACCCCACGTGCAGGGGCGGAGCCAGGATTTAACTCATGTGGGGGCAATGTAAGAGTGGAAGTTTTTTTGTGAGGGCAACGAAGATTGTAATTTTTTGTGTGGGGGCAACATAACAATGGAAACTCTTTTGTGGGGGCAACTAAGAGTGTAAAACAAATTGGGATGCAATAGTTCATTACTCCAAAGAAGGTTTGAAATTTTTTATGGTGGCAAGTGCCCCCATTGCCCCCAGTCTAAATCCACCCCTGCCCATGTGGGCACACTCAATCGACTCTCCTGAGATGTGACAAGTTCGGGAACCTTAAATCTGTACGCCTCGGGAAACAAAACTGCACTTCCCCATAAAAATGTATATCTCAAGGGAACCGTGTATCCTGAGGCCTACAGATCTACGGTTCTTGAACTTGTCACGTTAGGAGAGTCAATTGAGTGTGCCACGTGGGGTAGTCAGATTTTCATGACTCTTCTTTTATACAACATTGTCAGTCCTATGTTGTGTAAATGTCTTGTATTCTGAAAGGGCAAGTATGATAACAATCAGACGGACGCAAATTAGACCAAAAAAAACATGACACATAATTTACGTGTTTCAGAAAGATTGCCTACGTTAAGAAGAGACGATAAGTTTCTTTCAAACTAGGGTTACAAGCTAGCTGATATGTTGATTAAGTTAGTTCCAAGGGAGAAGTTTGTGGGGGCAAATGGACATATATATATATATATATATATATATATATATATATATATATTTTGTGTGTTTGAGGATTATGCTATCAAATTTGCAATTAATGTCTTATTAACTTATAATTGTTGTAAATGATAGTTAAATTCTAATTATACAACATATTTTACTTTTTATTAGAAAAATATTTATCTAATTAATATTATATAAATGTTTCCAAAATATATAATAGTGGGCCGCGTCAGGTTGAGTACTAGCAAGTCTTAGCCCAACCCGGATTTGATGGGCGAATTTTTTTTTAGCCCAACCCTATCCCCTTACGGGCTAAATATAAAGGCCCTATCTGTGCGGAGCCAGTATAACGGGCCAGCGAACTCAATTGACATCCCTAATGGTTTTCTATATACTCAAGTTCAGCAACAGTGCTACTTGAAGTGTTGCTGAACTTGAGTATATAGAAAACCATTAGGGATGTCAATTGAGTCCGCTGGCCCGTTATACCGGCTCAGCACAGATAAGGCCTTTATATTTAGCCCGTAAGGGGATAGGGTTGGGCTAAAAAAAAATTCGCCCATCAAATCCCGGTTGGGCTAAGATCTGCTAGTACTCAACCTGACGCGGCCCACTATTATATATTTTGGAAACATTTATATAATATTAATTAGATAAATATTTTTCTAATAAAAAGTAAAATATGTTGTATAATTAGAATTTAACTATCATTTACAACAATTATAAGTTAATAAGACATTAATTGCAAATTTGATAGCATAATCCTCAAACACACAAAATAAATTATTGTAAAAAATATATATATATTTTTTAATTAAAAAATTTGAATTGTAGAAATTTTATTTGGTCTAAACTCAACTCGAATCAAGTCCAAACTCGTTAAGGCCAGAGTTGGGCTTAGTCGCCCGATAAGGGTATAGGGCTGGTTTAGGTAGAGCCCGACAGGCCTAAAAATCATACATGGTTTTTTGTTAAGAACGAGTGTCATACACTCAAGGAAAATCGATGGTTCTCTTCGACGAGTACTATTTCAAATAATTGTAGCAAGACTTATAATTAATTGGAAAAATCCTTTTTCTTATAACTTATTTAGAAGTGTGTGAGAGGAGAGCCGTAGATCTTTTATTCACAATTATTTATTCTAATTTTAAAGTGACAATCTCACTGATAACATTTAGTAAGAACATTGGTATTTATCGTAAAAGTGACGATATCATAGAAAAATAAATCAGGTATATATATTGGGTGCAATTCCGAGGCCCTAAAGAGAGCCAAACATTGTGCCAAACATATTTTTTCAATGTATGGGTTAGAGGTTTCAAAATGGGCTGATTTTTCGTGCGGATGATCTCTATGATGAGGAGATCATCCTCATCAAAAATCATGCCATTCTGAATCTTCTAATCTCATCAAAAGTGTTTAATAAAAATCGAACAGTTCACAATTCTTCAACTTGTAAATTAGGGTTAGAAATTTTGGAATAAGCTGATTTTTAGTGAGGATGATCTCTATGCCCATTCTAAACTTATAACCCCTATTTTCAAAAATGTTTGGTTCTCTTTAGGACCTCTGAACGCTTCCCATACATATATATGGAAATGGTCGGCACCCAAAATTTTGCCCAACAATTTGCCCAACATGTTTTGTCCTACATGAGTTAGAAGTTTTGGAATGAGCTGGTTTTTGGTGATAATTTACCCATTTTAAAAACATGGTTGGTCCAATAACTTCAGCCTCATATATGGCTGTTTTGGTAGTTTGCCCTTAAAAGAAAAAGTTATTATTGTACTCGATGTTCATACTCTCTATACAGATAATAATAAATAAATAAAAAGAGTTACTATTTTCACACCAGCTTTTACTAACGCCATGCCAACTGTAAATTCTTTAGTGATTTACATATGAATTGGAGTGGCATTAGTAAAAGTTGGCATGACAATAGCAGCTCTCTAAAAAATCCCTTCCATTGGAAAAAGTTGAAAAAAAAAAATGTTGCCAACACATTAATTACCTTTTAGTGCCTGCCATATGGTCCTGCTGCGTACATGCAAATATGCAATCATAGTTCTTCTGGAACTATAAATTCAGCTGAGTCGACTCACTTTGGTGCCATTTTTTTTTTAATCTTAATGGATAAACAACTTGACCAAAGTTGATTTATCGGGTCAATTTGAAAATCATATTGAAAACTTGGTTAAGTTATGTGTAATTATTATTCTTATATGAAAAAATGAAAATAAATATAATTTTAATTTTCAAAAAAAAATTGAATGGATATTTCTATATATATATATATCTATTATAAACTTGTATGAGTCAACTCACGAGTCATCTAGTTGACTCGACTATGTTTGGGCCTTTAATATAACATTTAATATGTGTTCCGTTAGGAATATTAAAGGAGCTTACTAATCTCAACGATATCCTTTACAACAGGACAAGACTCAGGAGAATGGGATGGATCAGAAAGGTGGTCAGCAAATTGGTCGGGTCGGGTCAGGCGTGAAATCCCATGTAGATCCAAATAATAAAAGCAAGGTAATTGTGGACCCAGATCAGTTCATCTGATCATTTGGGTTCAAATCTGGATCGATCCATAGTCACAAAGTTGAAATACAGGTTTAAACGACGAGGGTAAACTTCAGAAAAAAAAATGTAAAAAACGGGGAAAAAAATTTATATATTTAATAAAACATAAGATATTATTTTACATTATTCTACTTTTTCAATAGAACATGTTCTCAAGTTTAGGTTTTTTTTTTTTTTGTTGCTAATCGAGTGTTCGGGCCAGCTTGCACGCACCACGACTAATCTCGGGGAGGACTACCACAACAATCTACCGCCATGGTCCTCCAGTTAAATCATGAGAAAAATTCAAGAGAGAGGAATCAAACCCGTGACGTGCACCTAACCCATACTTTACGTGCTCGCCCTTACCACTTAGGCAACTCATGGGTGGGTCTCTCAAACTTAGTTATACATGTTATAATTCCAAAATAAAGTTACCTATCAATATATAATAAAATTACAACAAAGAAATATAGTGTTTAGTTTTAATTTTTATTTTATTTTTAAAAAAAAAGACGTGAAAACAACTTATATTAAGCGTAAAAAAAAAAATGCATTTAAAACGAAAAAAACATGGTGTTTTCAAAACAATGAGACTTTATATATTAAATAAATAAAATGCCATTTTTAGTTACAATGATTTGATCAAAGTGGATTTGGTGTCTTAAATCCAATTTAATACATGACCTATGTGTCCATATTTGAGTCGGGATCCACGTATATGGTTTAGATTCACATCTCTTAATTGAAGTCAATATTTTCGAAATTTTATCCATACACAGATCAATTTTACTTAATACCAACCCGAATCCAACTTATTACATTCCAATCCACTCATTCTAACCTCGATTGGAGAAAATTTACGTTCTCCAGTTATTTTTTCCCTTTAAGGCAAATGATTGTATTTGTATGGCTTCTGAATATGAGATTGAGAAGCAAAAACTAGAAGTTGGCCTTGACCTTTAATATGAAACACTGAAGATAGGTGACAAATCCCGACTTCTCATCTTGTATCTCAAGGTAATATGTGTCATATTTAAAAAATTATCGATTTATCTCCCCACAATTTAGTTGATAGATTAGGTGATCAGAGGCAGAGCTAGTAAGTAGACATTGGGGGCAATCGCCCCCACTTAACTTTTTTGGGCATTTTAGATACCCTTGAATTTATACTTAAATTCAAGACACCCCTATGTTTTGAACTATTAATATTCCCCGTTTGACCTTGTTGCCCCCACTCCCTCCAATTTTTGCCCTCTCCCCCTCCAATTAACTATTAGTTTGCCCCAACTAAAAGAAAATCGTGGCTCCGCCCAACCCTACAGGTGATCTTCTAACAAAGATTTCACCCTTAAAATCATTTCCAAACCACTCTAAATTATTGTAACTTTTTTGTTGAAAGATTAGTTATCCATTTGCACAATCCCGAATTACCTTTAAAACGATCTTGTAAAATATTTTAGATAAAAAAAAAAAAAAAAAAAAAATCTTAAAATTTGGTTGAACTTGTTGGGGGTATCGAACAGGACCAAAGTATTGAAATATACAGTATGGGTACAGATTCTTGAATGAAATTGGGTGGACCCAGCCCCCACCAACACCCAATAGTAAGGGTATTAAAGTTCTGAGTCTGAATTCATCATGGAGTCTGCCACACATGTGCAATGTACACTATGTTTCACTTGAGCATGAACATTAACACATCATCTCAACCAGAACGGAAATGATGCAGTGGCAGTGAGAGTTGAATGATGGGGTTTCAAGTATGAGTCAGGCTAGCCTGACTAACTTAGTCATTGGGGCCACCTGGATTGCCATCCAACACCACACACCTCTAAATTTCAATGTAAAATTCAGATTTTAAAAACAAATGATCAAGAAAAGTTGAGTTTTTTTTTTTTTTGGCATATGAAAATGGATACCATTTCATGACCAAGTTTTGGCAAATTTATGATTTTGGCTCACTGTTCATTTTAATTACCAATTTGTGATCGATCGAAATTGCAGATTTTTCAAGTGGCGAGATCGCAGGTTTGAAGTGACAATTTCACTGGTTTGTATAGTGATGATCTCACTAAAATAGTAAATCCTGCGAGATTTTCACTTTAAACTTGTGAAATTGTCACATTAAAATCTCAAATATAATTGCCCTTTCACATTTTGATAATTACAATAAACAATGAGCCATACTCGTAAATTTGTCACATTTTTTTTTAAAATATTATTTTATGAAAGTTCTTTAAGTTGTGTGATCTACAACTCTCTACTTGAAATTTTCTTGACCACACCACGAACCTCTATAACGCTTGGATGCCACAACGTGGTGTGGTCTTTCTTTACTAACTTATGAAGGAAATTATATATATAGGATGGCGTTCGGAGGCCCTAAAGAGACTTAAACATTGTGTCAAATATTTTTTCAATATGTAGGTTAGAAGTTTCGGTATGGGCTGATTTTTATTGATGGTGATCTCTATGATGTAGACATCATCTTCATTAAAAATCAGTCTATTTCTAAATTTCTAACCCCATCAAAGTGATTTACAAAAATCGAATGGTCCACGATCTTCAACTTGTAAAGTAGGGTTATAAGTTTTGGAATGAACTGATTTTTGGTGAGGATGATCTCCTAAAAAATGTTTGATTTTTTTAGGGCCTCCGAACGCTTCGTGTGTGTATGTGTGTGTGTATATATATATATATATATATAGAGAGAGAGAGAGAGAGAGAGAGAGAGATGGATTGTAATCTGATGGTCCATGTGCACCAAAATATACAAGTCATCTATGTATAGCATTAAATAAAAGGGTCGTGATAATCTGACACCCCCATCTGACATACACCTCCATTACAAAACCGCAGCTTTTGCCTCGGGATACACAAGAAAAAAACTTATGATTCTATGTATCCCAAGGCAAATGATCTATGATTCTATGATGGGGGCTTATGTTAGAACGTGGCGTCAAAAAATCATTATTTCAAATAAAAATGAGTAAAAATGTATATTAACAATTAAGAAATCTTGTATTTTAGAATTCAACATTCTAGACAACTCGATAACTCACGAGTTGAGATCAATATATTTAATTAATCTCTATCATCGTCATCATCATTATTAAAAGTCTTATTCTATGACCTAGGGTCGATTGAAAGAATCTTGTTCCTCCATTTGGTCTACTCTTAAATTCTTGTGTGTTTATCTATTCTGACTATTTTATGTATGTCGAATGTGCATCTAGTTGAGTCAAGTAAACATATATTAAATAAATAAATATTTATCTCCTAAAAAAAAAAAAAAAAAAATTATAATTATAACAAATTGGTTCCATTGAGTTTAGTGGTTGATCGAGTCAATTAGTCGACTCAGTCAAGTTTCAAGTCAACTCGATGTGTTTTAAAACTATGCTTCATTCTTATAATTATAACATATATAGCTCGCATGTCCCTTCTAACTTAGATTTATCTTAATCAAACTATCTTAATCCCAAAAACATTCATTTATATTTTTTTTACTTTCTGTTTTTTCTAAACAGAATATCCACAATCAACATGCCTTGGACAAGTCTGACTCGTAATAATTTTTTGAGTTGACTCAGAGAATCGATCATTTTCAAGTTTATATACCATGCCAACCAAATTTATTCGAATTGAGTCGACTCAATGAAACTATATTCAACACTGAGAAAGGTTATTGGGATGTACAAAAGCGTGCAAATTGCATGGAATGGCTAAAAAAAATTATAAAATCACCCATGAGATTCCATTGTTTCCATCAAAAACTGATGAGCAGAATGGAATCAGACAACTTTTTTTTTTTTTTTGAGAATCAAATTAGAATTATCCTAGACGATAACATTAGATTAGATTAAAATAAAACAGTTCCAGATCAATCACACAACTCAATTGAATTTTACAATTAAAATTTTGTTCCATTATTTCAGTAAGTCGAGGCCCCCACCGACACGTGATGATGGCCACAACTGTGCGTTCTTCACCCTCGAGACACTTGCAAGCACGTCCAACGGTGTTACATCCCCAATCACCGTCACCTTCTTCATCGCGAAATCTATGCTGAATGATGTCACCCCTGTTCACATTACCAAGAAAAAAAAAAAAAAAAAAACATAATAACCCAAAATTTCTCATTTATTTAGATCTATATCAAAGTTCAAATTATGATAGTGTGGATAAAGAAGACCCATCAAACTAATAATTAGGTTTTTATTAATTTGAATTAATGGGTCAATCAAATTTAATTATAAGTTATCAGATCTACTTATTAATAGTTCAAAATTTAAATTACCATATAGTGATAACTGATTTAAAAAACTCATCAAACTATAAGTAGGTTCTGATTTAAAACTCAACTTAATAGAATCAGATCTACTAATTCATAGATCAAAATCTAAATTACAAAATTACAAGACCCAGAATTAGGTTTGTTTCAAGTAATAATGGGTCTTTAAAATTTAACTAAAATTCAACTAAAAATAGTATAAGAGCTACTACTTCAAAGTTCAAAATTCAAATTAGCATACTAAGATGAGTTTTTAAAGTAAAATAAGATGGAGAGCATATATAGTTCCTTTATTATGGAAACTAATACTATATGTTACCTTCCATTCTAGAGATGTGTTTTCTCACTTTCCCTTCACAACCCTTGCAGTGCAATGACACCCTTAGAACCACAACCTATCAAATTTATCCAAAATTTTCATTAAAAACTATAACACAAATTTAGAGAGAGAGAGAGAGAGAGAGAGAGAGAGAGAGAGAGAGAGAGAGAGAGAGTTTAAACTTAAACAAACCTGATTACTAGATGTAGTTGAAGAAGGTTTTACATCAGAAAGATTACTTGGTTTAACAGACTTAGACCGGCTGGTTGGTTCAAAAGGAACCAGAGCAGAAACCGGGTCGAAGTTTGATAACATGTCAAAGAGAGAAGTATTGGGCAAGAGATATCTAGAAGACCCAGAAGGGCTTATAAGTTCAGAGGGCTTAGAAGAACTCTTTCTTCCACTTTGATGGTAGGGTTTAGGGTTTATGGGTGGTAGAGAGGAACATGGGGTGGTACCTATGCTTCTTAGAGGATTTCGACGGTGGCGATCGATCGATCTGTTATTGTGTCGAACCATGGATCGTTGATCCATGCTCACACATATGGCTGTTGAAGCTGGAGATGAACAGAAGAGATCAATTCTTTTCATCTTTGTTGAAGAAAGTTAAAGTGATAGTTTACTAAAGAGAAGGACTGGTTTAATAAATCTACAGAGACAGAGAGAGAGAGAGAGAGAGGGATTCCAAGTGAGCTTGGGTGATGTGCTTTTAAGCTTGGTGAGGCAGTGAGGACTGAGGACAGGACCACTAGATATTAAAAATAAAACAAGATTAATTGGAGTATAAAAATATAAATATGATAATTCCCAACTTTTTTTTTTTTTTTTAAATGATTGAACCTAAAATTTGTCAAATTGATTGGACCATGGTTCAATTTGGTTAGGGAAATTTATATTTACTTTCATTAATAAAAAATCATATTATTATTCCTAAATCTTATCTTAAAAAAAAGAAAAATTCCTAAATCAAACCTATTTAATTACATAGATAGGTGGGATCACTAGTCCAGTCCATTTTTTAAAACAAAAGACCGATATGTTGGAGAGGGGGAGAACTATGAATATGAGAGGGTCTTGGAGCTTAACTGGGTTATAACACAGTTGAGAGTGGAGGAAAATATACACTTCTCACCGATTAGGGTGGAAAGAATCGAACCCGTGCATGACCTATATGAACCTAGCACTTTGATACCATGTTAATCAAACAACTATTCCAAAAGACCGATCTGTTGGAGAGGAAGAGAACTATGAATATAAGAGGGTCATGGGGCTTAACTGGGATATGAAACAATCGAGAGCCTTGTTAGCAATTCAGAATACAGTAAAAATTCAATTTGTAAAAAATTCAAGTTCTATTCGATTTTTGATTGCAAAAACCCGATCTAAAATTCGGTCAAAAATATGATAAATGAAAAATATATGGCATATGCTTCATACGTGTATTATTCATATCATTTCAAAAGTTCAAATATAAAAAATTTGACCCTATGATAGTGATGGTGATGATAAAATTGGTAATGTTAGTTAATGATGAAGGTGATGGTGGTGATAATGAGGACATTGAGGTTATTGTTCCATTGATTTTTAAAATAAAATGAAAGTCAATGGACAAATCATCAATTTGAAAAATTAAGATGTAATCTCAAATAAATGTAGAGGGTCATGTCATTAGTTTTTTAAAGATAAAATAGACATTTATCTCGTAAAAAGATGGACTTCTCCAAAATTTTGAAGAACGGCTGTTTTAAAGTCGACTTGTGTTACATGTCACAACTTACAACTTTACAATTTGCAAGATACAACAAGTTATAGTAGCATTTTTTTTTCCGACTGAATTTTATAACAATTCATAAAAGTCATAAAAAAAAATGCATTTTATTATTTTCAAACTTAAAATCCATGAATTATTCAGAATAATTCAATAATCCGGAGAATAATACTTTCATTGAAAAAAAATGAAAATTCGTGAAATTTTCAAAAATTAAACGGGAGATTGCTAACAAGGGTTAAGAGTAGAGGAAAATATACACTCTACAATTTTGGACATAATAAAACGGAGGAACAAAATTCATTTAATTAGCAAAACATATTTGGGATAGTGAGCCTTTTTTTAATGTTGTTGGCCTATACTTGGAAGAACCAGTATTAATGAATTGGAAGATAGTAAATATAGAAGAAGAAATGATTTTTCACTTAGCCAAATGGATTTAGCTTAAGCATTTTATTTGAACAAATGTAGAACAAAGATGATTTTGTTCTTATTCAAATATCATTAATATTATTTATCAAGGTAATATGTGCTTTAAGCACATCCACACATTGGTTAAGAGACACATGACATAATAATCTTGATCATCTGATGGTATAATAATCTTCCTTGATTGTATGTTCTAATCAATTAGGAAAATGAAGGGTATTTTAATAATCTTAATGCTGAGGTTGTTTATAACACCAACGAAATACATTTAATGCTCCATGCATATGTTAGGTAGATTTCCTGGCTACATGGAGTTGATAATATTGAGGCAGATTAGGGAAACTAGTACATATGATCAGGGCAGTACTGTTCTTTTCTCAATTTTAATCATTTAGGAGCCTTAAAAGCATTTAGTTACTTTAATGTTCTACGAAATCTCCTAAGTTAAATCTAATACCTTAGATATTCTAAATTTTTTTAATTGAAATAATAATAAATATATCCTTTATGATACAATAAAGAAATTCTCGAGATTCTTCTTATAATTGAAATCTCTAAAAAAATTTGAACTCTTTAGCTTCATCACGATTTTTTGTTTTTGTTTTTGTTTTTGGATGGGTAAGTTGGACTTGAACCCACGACTTCAAAGTTGTTTTGGAATGTGTTAAACCAACTGAACTATGGGTCTAAGCTTGCTTCATCACGACTTTGCGAATGAGGAAAAATCTAAAGTCCTATAAAATAATCATGGAACTCCCCAATTGAATTCACTGAATGTTCATCGTCGCTTGCCATCATCTCTTATTTCTCAGAGTCACTTTCTTGGGTTCTTCATTGCTCATCCAACTCAATGAAGATGTTGTACTTATACGTCATTTTCTTCAATGTGCCACTTTCATCCTTCCTAGCCACGCCAAAATTTGATATAGTAGAAGTGCTCATCGATATTTGTAACTCCCTTTAGTTTAACCCTTACCCAAGAAAAATAGAAAAGAGTAGTTGGTTGTTTAATATTTAAGTACGATAATCATCTTTTTTATATTTTGGTAACCCAAGCAGTATCCTGACCCTTGGTGAGACTAATCTACCTAGGCCGCACGCATAATCTAACACCCTATCATGTCTTACGACATTTAAGTAGTCATATTTTTGTGGATGGGCATGTAGAGACTTGAAATCATAACTTGGGGCACAAACCCAACTGTTCATTAATAAAAACTATTAATGTTTTTCTTTAAAACATTAATAGTTTTTGTCATATTAGTTTCATCATCATTGTGATTATTAATGTCACACTTTATATTGTATAAATCAAGTTGTTTGCCTACTTTTTGTTGCTTTTGTTTCGTCTTGATCTAAGAAGAAATGGGGTAGAGTGGCCGAAAATGTAGTACAGATTTATTTGTTTATGATCTATCTTACGTGTATTAAATAAAAAATCAAAAGATTCCACTTGGATTAGACTCCCACACCATAAATAATCTTGAATTGTGATTTTTAATCATTTATTTAGTAAATTACACTTAAATAGATTGTTGTTGAATCCCTAATACAAGGGATCTAGGATTGGATGAGACAAAGCAACAGTCAAATATTCAGAATTGGATTACTAGTTTAAATTATCAAAAATCTCTAGACGGCATAAAGGACACAATATTTTGAAAGATATAGGAGACAAGATCATAAGATATTAAATTAAAACAAAATGGTGATAGTTTTTAATTGCTGATCATGCAGTGTAAGTGTGACCCGTCTTATCCCTTGTAATGGATCGGATCATACCCAAAATATATATGATCCGTTCCAATCTGATAACTCGGAGTTTGGATCGAGTATTTGGGTCCGATAAGGAAGTTATCGAATTTCTTATTGGATCCACTATGGATCAACATGTCCCAATCCAATATGAGCAATATCTTATTATCCAGACCAATCTATCCTTTTGGTTCAATTTCAAATCAACACCCACCCAATCCAAATCTGATTCATCGACGTACATTCGGGGACTTTTTGTTGGATTTACTCTTTTTTTTTTTTTTTCGAATATAAATTTAGAGTCAGTAATTTTTGGATGCCCCCTCTGACACATGGGCCCACATACACCCCCTGACATGGCATGAGTTAGAACCTCGGGATATACAACTATACATCCCCATAAATATGTGCAGTTGTATATCCCGAGAAAAATAATATATGATTCTAGCACATGTCAAGTTGTTAGCTATTGAAATAATTTATCTCCCAATCGATCATGCTTCCATTTGGTTGATCATCATCGCCATCGAAAGATAGCCAAGTAATCAGATTCTTTGGGAACATATGCCTCCTATGTACAAGATTTCTAGGTGTTTTTACGAAAATGAAAAATGACCATATACCCAATTTTGTAATTATTTATTTTTACTAAAATGGTTATATATATTGAATGCTCACATTTGCTATTTACTTAGTTACCCTTTTTGTGAATCTACATTCAACCGCAAGGGTATAAAGGTAAAATTCATCAAAGTGTTTGGACAACGACCTTACATCAAATAATCATTTTTATTATAAATAAATAAATAAACTGGATATAACTATTTTTGTAAATATATAGAAATATGATTAATTCAGTAATTTAGCAAAATAGATAGCTTATTTGGTAATTTCCTTAGATTTTTCTTCTATCTTTCCTTCTTTTTCCCTCGTATCAATGATTTTAAGTCACTTTCCTTCTACTATCTCAATTCTCAACTTCTCCTCCACAAATATACAAAATCTAATGTGTTCTATAGATTTCTTTTTTCCTTGGCACTCTACATCCCATACTTTGATATATGACTTTGGGGAAGGTAAGAATGGGGTGTAACTTGGTTCAGTTTGAGGTCAAATTGGAATCGAATCGATATAGGTCAGTTCCATAAAATAAAAATCAGAACCAAACCAAATTCCATTGGAACCAGACCAACCCAAATCGAATTAAAGTTGGTTTGGTTCTGTTTGATTCTACAGATTGCCAATATTCTATAAATAGTAGGTAATATTTTTTAATAAAAAAACAAACATAAAATTTCATACAATAAATTCCAAATCTATCCATAAAAAATCACTAGTTTATCCAATAAAAAATCACAAATTTATGTCCTAACTCCTCAAATAATTCATAATATATATATATATATATAATTTATTGCATAGGGTTCGGTTCTCGATTTGATTCAATTATGTACAAGCTTGAACCAAGAATCGACCCATTGGTTCTCCATTTTTGTAACTTGGAACCAAACCACAACTTGTTCCAAACCGAATCAAACCTTCCTAAAACTATTGGTTTGGTTCGATTCTCAGTTTGAACCGGACCAAGTTGCACTCCTAGGTAAGACCATAAAATTGTGGCATTTTCATAAATTTTGTTTAAAATGTGATCTTTTATTGAGGTTCACAAGGGGACTATAAAAAATTCCAAATTGGGTATATTAATATAACCCTCTTATAAATATTTTAGAACCATGGTTGGGTTGGTTATTTAAACAAAATACTTGGCCGTTTTGGTAAAACACACTATTTAATACTGTACTTGCTACCCATTAGTATATTTAAAGTACATCCTTCTTTAAGCGCTCTCACTCTTCATCCACTCCTTTGCTTTGCGGGTCTCACTAAAACCATTTGTTTTCTGATCACGCGTTTAAAGATGTGGGCCATTAAGGGTTAAGGAACCCCTTTAAGTGTTCTTATTATATTAATTAATAATCTCTTTCTTTCTTTCTTTCTTTCTTTTTCTTTAATTTTTTTTTTCTTTATTTTCTCAATTTCTTCTTGATCTTCTAATCATTCTTTATTTTTATGTTTATAAATCACACTCATCAGTTACCAATCATGTTAGAAGATATATTTTCCATCTCTTCACCACTATCCATTTGAAATATAAAATAGGGTTCACTTTAATACTGTTATTATTTAGATAAATAAAGCAATTAAAGGGCATGCTTTCATGATTACTAGCATATTTAGTCCGTTGTTTTACCAGAATGGGCAAATATTTTACCAAAAATACCAACCCAGACATGCTTTTAAAATATTTATCAAAAAATTTATATACCCATTTTGATATGTATCTATTTTTACCAAAATTACCAATCTAGACTTGCTATCTCTTTTTTTGTGTGTACGTGGGATGGGGTAAAATTATCTTACAATATGTTATCATTTTCATAAAAAATAAATAAATAAATACTAGAATGATTATATATATAGAACAGCGTTATTACGACCCTATTACGGCTCACATTTGACACACCGTTTTGTCTTATATGGGCAAAAATGTTTGGAAGGGGCTGATTTTTTGTGAGGATGATCTCAGTGATGAGGGGATCATCTTGGCAAAAAATCATCACATTCCAAAACTTCTAATCCCATCAAAATTGATTTACAAAAATTGGACGGTCTAAAATTTTTCAACTTGTAAACATGGGGCTAGAGGTTTCATAATGAGCTGATTTTTGGCAAGGATGATCTCCTCACCATAGAGATCATCCTCACAAAAAATCAGCCCATTCCAAACATTTTTGCCCATATAAGACAAAACGGTGTGTCGCAATGTGAGTCGTAATAGGGGTATACGGAACCCGACTCATATATATATATTGATAAATATTAAATAAATAAATAAAAGAAGCTTTTATGCCAAAAATTTAGACCATGCGCCCATTATTGTAGTTTGTATAGTCATGTTTTGTTCCACATTATTGTAGTTCGTATAGTCATGTTTTGTTCCAAGGGGGCCGAAGCACGTCAAGTTGAAAGTGAGTGTAGTGAAGGTAGGGGCCTACACTTGCTACTTGCTACTTGCTACTAGCACACTACGATCGACTTTTCAACCTTTGTTTGCTAACTTTCATCTATTTGTGTAGTAGTCTCACACAACATACTATTGATATCTAATGTAGTATTGTTAGGTGTAATTCAGTCAGGTTTGTCTCGTTTTCCTAAATATATGTTCATCCTACAAAAAAGAATGAAAGGAGCCTTCAAAACTTGACTCCACGGGGGGTGTCGATTCAACGATTTACTTTGGCATCTAAGATGATGGGGACGAACAAGCGACTGATATTGTTTTATTTTTTTCCCCTTTTTTATCTTGTATATATATATTAATTAGAGATTGCTTTATACACCAACCTTGATAGATAGAATTATGTCCTAATTGAAGGGGGGTGTCTTCTTAGTCATGATTTTTGGTCAATTTTACAATATAAAGAAACTCACTATTAATATAAAATCATAGATCTATGTTGTGGCTAGATCCCAAGTCACACACGGAAATCTGATTATTGAAATTAATCCCTTTTAACAACCACACAATCAATTTCAACAACTAAACCCCAAGAATGTGTTGCAAAGCAAATACAAGAAAAATAAAGAGAGTAGAGAAATGAACACAATCACAACAAATATATATATATATATATATAGGGTCCCGTACGGCACCCTAAGTTTTACCACACACTTTAACAAACGCGTTTTGTCCTACATGGGTTAGAAGTTTCGGAATGGGCTGATTTTTGGTGAGGATGATCTCTATGGTGAGAAGATCATCCTCACCAAAAATCAGCTCATTCCAAAACTTCTAACCCCATCAAAAATGATTTACAAAAAATGGACGGTCCACGATTTTTCAACTTGTAAACATGGGGTTAAACATTTCGGAATGGGCTGATTTTTTGGATGATCCTAATCATAGAATCATCATCCCAAAAATCAGCCCATTCCAAAACTTCTAACCCATGTAGGCAAACAAAAAAGTAAAATAAAACTTAGGGTGCTGAACATTTCCCATATCTATATATATATATATATATATATATATATGTGGTTCACCTACAATGGGGTTATGTCCATGGGCAAGACAGCAAGTAGAAATCCACTACTCATGAAAGAAATTATAAGTATGGAGGTTTATCCTTACCTCCGACTCTTCGGTGAAACCCACAAATCTCTACACCCAACTCTAGTAAAAATCCAAACAATAAATCGATTCACTCCCATTGTCACAAACCCACAACAACAATTTGTAGAGTTTGTAGGTAGCATAATAAAAGAAAAAATAAATACATAGAGACTCAATATTTTCTCTCTCTAATAAAGAGAAAACTCCCTCTTAGGAAAATCCCATTTATGGACAACAACTACCATTTATGAACTCATTTTGTTTCTCATAAACTAATGAAATGACATTACCTAAAATACCCTTGGACAAAACCCATTAACCTTAGGAAATAAAATAATGGTAATTTTATATCACCAAACCCTATCCACCTTGATAATTACCTACATGCCATTGTCATACAACTAAACTTACATTGGCTTGAAACCTAAAGAAGTTGAGCTCTTTTCGAACTTTTCTATTTAAACCATTTTCATCAGCATATCCGCAAAATTCTTTCTGGTTCCAATATTTATCAATCGCACCATGCCTTTTTTACTTATATGGCCCAACCTTCGATGTCATAATTGTATCGGAAAGTCATCATTTACTCTCATCATATTTGTATTTCCCACCATCGTTTCTCCATCTACCTTCTACAAGTTGTCAACCTGAACACCCTTGATGATAACCAATGTTCCTTTGGTGATCTTGAGAACTCCACCTTGTCCGATGAATTTGTAACCATCCGAATCTAATTCAGAAAGAGAAATCAAACTCTTCTTTAACTCTGACACATGTCTAACATTTTCTAGTGCTCTCACTATCCCATCAAATATTCTCAACCTTACTATGTCAACTCCAACTGTTTTGCTAGTTGAGTTGTTTCCTATCAAAATCCAACCACCTTCACATGATTCATATGAACTAAACCAAGACCGATGGGGGATATGTGATGAGTATCACTACTGTCAAGAATCCAATTTTGATAAATAATGGGATTACCTCGAGTCATTAACACTTCATCCTTCATAAATCCAGATGTAGACTCCTCAATTTACTTAATTTTTTTTTTTTTCATTTGACACTTTGTTTCTCATTACCAATCTCTTTGTTGGAACTAGAATCTTTATTTGATTATTTTCTTTTTCAATAATCTCTTTGCTCTGATACCACTTGTTGTGGCTAGATCCCAAGCCACACACATAAATTTGATTATTGAAATTAATTAATTTTAACACCAAAATAATCAATTTCAACAATCAAACCCCAAGAATGTATTGCAAAACAAATGCAAGTAATAATAAATAAAGTAGAGAAATGAACACAACCACAGCACAACATATATGTGGTTTACCCGCAATGGGGCTACATCCATGAACAAGCCGACAAATAGAAATCCACTGCTCAAGGAATAAATTACAAATATGGAGATTTATACTTACCTCCAACTTTTCGGTGAAACCCACCAAATCTCTATACGCAAATCTAGTAAGAATCCAAATAATAAATTGATCCCACTCCCGTTGTCACAAACTCTGACTACAATATAAAGAGTACTTTCAAGAACCTTGAGCAATTAGGTTTTACAAAAGAAGAAAAAGTACATATATAGAAACTCAATATATTCTCGCACTCTCTAACAAAGAGAAAACCCCTTTTTAAAGAAATCCCTTTTATGGACAACAACTATCATTTATGAGTCCCTTTTGTTTCTCATAAACTAATGAAATGACATTACCCCAAATACCCTTGGACAAAACCCATTAATCTTAAGAAACAAAAAAAAATAATGATTTTATATCACCAAAATTTGACAATCTCCACCTTGATAAAAAAATTACTTACATGCCATTGCCAAACCACTAAGCTTACATTAACTTGAAATATAGAGAAGTCGAGCTCATTTCCAACTTCTCTACTTGAATCGTCTTCATTTGCATATCCATTAAATTCTCTTTGATTTCAACATTTATCAATAGCACCATGTTGTCTTCACTCATGTGGCCCAACCTCTAATGTCATAACCATATCAAAAAGTATCATTTTTCTCCCACCAAGTTTGCATTTCCAATAATCGTTTCTCCAACTAGCTTGTATAAGTTGCCAACCCCTACACCTTTGATGACAACAATGCTCCTTTGGTAATCTTGAGAATTCCATCTTGCTCAATGTACTTGTAGCCACCTGAGTCTAATTCGGAAAGATGTCTAACACCTTCAAGTGTTCTTACCATCCCATCAAATATTCTTAACCCTATCATGCCAACTCCAACCGTTTTACTAGTTGAATTATTTTCCATCAAAATCGAATCACCTTCGCATGGTTCATATGAACTAAACCAAGATCGATGGGGGCACATGTTATGAGTAGCATCACTATCAAGAATCCAATTTTCTTGGAACATGGGATTGTCTTGAGTCATGAACATTTCATTTTCCATAAATCTGGATGTAGACTTCTCAACTTGATTAGCTTATTTCTTTCCTTTGGCACTTTACTTCTCGTAAACAATCTCTTTGTTGGAACTTGAATCTTTATCCGATTCTTTTCTTTGCCAACAATCCCTTTTTATGTGTCCCATTTTGCCACAATACCAAATGACCTTTAAATCTTGATTGATGTTTGGATTGCTTCCTGACATGTGAGCATCCATATTCGGGTCTCCCGAGCTTCCCAATGATACCTTCATTTGAAGCTTATCGACAAATAATGCACTACACACCGCATCCAAGTCAAGAGCATTTTCTTTGGTACAACTCAAAGTAGTGACTAAATAGTCATAGGACTCCGATAACATGCATAACAAAGTCACCGTCTTATCTTTCGTTTCCATGTCACACTAATGCTTTCAAATTGACAAATAATGTTGTTAAACTCATTTAAATGCTCCAAGATTTTCGTGCCTTCATTATCATGAAATACAATTTTCTCTTCAAGAAAATTTGATTGGTAATCATGCAATGAGAATTATGTTCGTCTCAGACATAGATCTTTTGTTTTATGTTTCAGAATCTATCAAATATAATGTTTTTGGTGGTTTAAAATCAAATGAAAAATCAATATTTCATTATCATACTTAATCTAACTTGATTAGATTTGATAAAAATAATTATAAAAATAGAGATCATCAACTATCCAAATAAAATGTATAATTTATATATTTTTCTTACATTTAATTGCATTCAGAAACGGTTGATCCAAATCTGATTTGATGAGTTATCAAATGGGATCCTAGATAGATCAGATCTTTATCTTTATCAAAACTCAATCGTCGGTGTAGACCCTAAGTTGATGAATCCTTGGATCTAAAAGTGATTTCGACAATTGCACACATTCTTTTGAACATTGGGCCCTTCTACAAATTCCCAATGTGCCGGCCTCGAGAGTTTGGTCCATTCTATTAGGTCCATTTAATTTTTGAAGCTAGGCCTATTGACAGCCCAAACTGGCTTTCTTCCAGCCAAGAAAGCTATCGGCAGGCCATGACCATCCTATTGACTTGTTAGGACTTACCAAATAGGGCTGTAACTTGTGTGGGCTGACCCGAACTCAACCCGATTGATGGCTGAGCTTGGGCCAAGTTATGTTGAAAATGGATTGAGCTTGGGTTAGAATATTTGAACTCGACCTCAATTTGGGTTGAGGATTCGGGCAACCCAACTCAACCTGCACCCAATGCTATCTACTAATACATAAATATTTTTATATTAGTTATAGATTTTTTATTTAGTTTTTTTTTTTATTCCATCTTATTATTATGGCTTGTGCACAATTGCATATTATTAATTTAGGCTTTGGTTTCGTATGGTTTGTGTAAATATTCTCTTGATGATGGATTTGAAGATTGTATGCAATTTTATTTATCAGTGATTTTGTTTTTGTTGTTATACATCTTTTTTAAATTATAAAATTGATTTGTTAATCAAAATGAAATTAGGGTTATTCATTGTGCCCAAAATCAACTGCCTTTACAGAAGAAACTGTTATTTTAGAAACTGAATCAAACTCAGAATCAACAACTGCTTTCAATGATAGATCAAGTACAACTTTTAGCTACGGAAAGAGAGGGTGGTCGTAGATCACAGCCGACGAAATTATCAAACTCGGCCTAACCTAAGCTCAACCCAATTTTAGAAGATCAAGGTCAGGTTGGGCTTGAGTTAGTGAATTTAAGCCTGATGGTCGGGTTAGGTTGAGGGTTCTATTACTTGAGTTGAGCATGGGTGGGTTTACCCTTCAACCGTGCTTGTAAGCTGTATTTTTTTAGGATAATGTTGAAGTAACATTGAAATGTACATCGTGGGAGACATTTCTGACTTGGATTGAGTACGACTCTTTTTTTTATACTTGTAGGCCAGCTTTTTTATTTGGTCCCAATCATTAGACAAGTAAAACTTGGGGCACGATATTTAGGCCTAAGTAACACCAGGCCTTTAACGGTCCGGCTCAAGCCCATTAACAGCGGGGTTTTAGACTTTCAGTCAACTGACTTTGAAACAAGAGCGAAGCGATGAAGTAGGGTTTACATCGGACCCTCTTAGCCTCTTCTCTTCCAGACTTCCAGTTCCTCTCTCTCACTTCATCCAGAGAAGATTTTCAGGTCAGTTCTAAGAAGCCCCTTAGTTTTCTTCATATTTACTTCGACTCCCTCACTTCTGCAACTTAAAACTGCATCTAAAACCATAAACCCTAGTTCACTTTGTTCCAAAAAAAAAACTAGGGTTTTTTTCTTCCTATCCATGATTCGAGGTTTCTACAAAATTTGAACGTTTTTGTGTGTAGATTTCTAGGGTTTCTCGTACGATTTCTTCATGTATCTCTACAGTTTAACTCTGCAACAAGCAACAGGCATCGTTTGTGCCACAAATGGAAACTTCGTTGGTGGAAAATCGCAAGAAATTGTCGTCGCGAGAGGTAAAGTTCTCGATCTCTTACGCCCTGATGAAAACGGTAAGCTTCAAACGATTCTCTCAACCGATGTCTTTGGAGCAATTCGATCTTTAGCTCAGTTTAGGTTAACTGGTTCTCAAAAAGATTATATTGTTGTTGGATCTGATTCGGGTCGAATTGTGATTCTCGAGTACAACAAAGAGAAAAATGTGTTTGATAAAATTCACCAAGAAACTTTTGGGAAATCGGGTTGTCGTCGGATTGTTCCGGGACAATATCTAGCGGTTGATCCAAAGGGTCGTGCTGCAATGGTTGGTGCTTGTGAGAAACAGAAGCTTGTTTATGTGTTAAATAGAGATACTGCGGCGAGGTTAACAATTTCGTCGCCATTAGAAGCTCATAAATCACACACTATTGTGTACTCAATCGCGGGTGTTGATTGTGGTTTCGATAACCCAATTTTCGCTGCAATCGAGCTTGATTACTCAGAAGCTGATCAGGATTCGACTGGTCAGGCTGCAAACGATGCCCAAAAACATCTTACGTTTTACGAGCTTGATCTCGGGCTTAACCACGTTTCTAGAAAATGGTCCGAACCGATTGATAATGGTGCCAACATGCTTGTAACTGTCCCTGGGGGAGGGGATGGTCCTAGTGGTGTTCTTGTTTGTGCGGAAAATTTTGTTATTTATAAGAATCAAGGACACCCGGATGTCCGAGCTGTCATTCCTCGGCGGGCTGATTTACCCGCGGAGCGAGGTGTTCTCATAGTGTCTGCTGCGACACACAAGCAAAAGTCGATGTTCTTCTTTCTGTTACAAACAGAGTATGGAGATGTGTTTAAGGTTACGTTAGAGCATGATAACGACCGTGTTACGGAGTTGAAGATTAAGTATTTTGATACAATGCCTGTTACGGCTGCAATGTGTGTTCTCAAAACGGGGTTTCTATTTGCTGCATCAGAATTTGGGAACCATGGTTTATATCAGTTTAAAGCTATTGGAGATGATGATGATATAGAATCTTCGTCGGCAACGTTGATGGAAACGGAAGAAGGGTTCCAGCCTGTTTTTTTCCAGCCTAGAGGGCTTAAGAATCTAGTTAGGATTGACCAAGTCGAGAGCTTGATGGCAATCATGGACATGAAAGTAATAAATCTGTTTGAGGAGGAGACTCCTCAGATATTTGCTCTTTGTGGGCGAGGCCCTCGTTCATCCCTACGGATACTAAGACCAGGTTTGGCTGTCAGCGAGATGGCAGTCTCACAACTCCCGGGTGTCCCCAGTGCTGTTTGGACAGTGAAGAAGAACGTGACTGATGAGTTTGACGCATATATCGTCGTGTCATTTGCAAATGCAACCCTTGTGCTTTCGATTGGTGAGACAGTTGAAGAAGTTAGTGATAGTGGGTTTCTTGATACTACCCCTTCTCTTGCTGTTTCTTTATTGGGGGATGATTCTCTCATGCAAGTACACCCAAATGGGATCAGACATATAAGGGAAGACGGGCGTATTAATGAATGGAAAACTCCGGGGAAGAGAACGATTGTGAAGGTTGCTTCGAATAGACTTCAAGTGGTTATCGCTTTAAGTGGTGGGGAACTTATATATTTTGAGATGGACTTAACAGGTCAATTGATGGAGATTGAAAAGCACGAAATGTCGGGTGACGTGGCTTGTTTGGACATTGCTCCGGTTCCTGAAGGACGGCAGAGGTCTCGGTTCCTTGCAGTTGGTTCCTACGACAACACGATTCGCATCTTATCTTTAGACCCGGATGACTGTATGCAGATTTTAAGTGTGCAGAGTGTATCTTCACCTCCAGAGTCTCTCCTCTTACTTGAAGTTCAAGCATCGGTAGGAGGGGAAGATGGTGCCGATCATCCTGCTAGTGTTTTTCTTAATGCTGGTTTACAAAATGGGGTTCTATTCAGAACTGTGGTTGATATGGTGACTGGGCAACTTTCGGATACCCGTTCTCGTTTCTTAGGACTGAGGGCCCCCAAACTCTTCTCTGCTATTGTAAGAGGTCGGCGGGCAATGCTTTGTTTGTCAAGTCGGCCATGGCTTGGGTATATCCACCAAGGGCACTTTTTGTTGACTCCTCTTTCATACGAAACTCTTGAGTACGCAGCCTCATTTTCGTCCGATCAGTGTGCGGAAGGTGTGGTTGCTGTTGCTGGGGATGCATTGAGGGTTTTTACTATTGAAAGATTGGGAGAGACATTTAATGAAACAGTTATTCCTTTAAGATATACGCCCAGGAAATTCGTCCTTCATCCTAAACGGAAACTGTTGGTTGTGATTGAGAGTGATCAGGGAGCATTTACTGCAGAAGAGCGTGAAGCTGCGAGGAAGGAGTGCTTGGAGGCTGCTGGAATGGGGGAGAACGGAAACGGTAATGTGGAACAGATAGAGAACGGTGGTGACGATGAGGAGAAGGACGATCCTCTTTCGGATGAGCAGTATGGTTATCCGAAGTCGGAGTCAGACAAATGGGTCTCTTGCATCAGAGTTCTTGAACCGAGGACTGCGAAGTCGACATGTCTACTTGAGCTTCAGGATAATGAGGCTGCATTTAGTATTTGTACCGTGAATTTCCACGATAAGGAATATGGAACTCTTTTGGCTGTTGGTACGGCGAAGGCATTGCAGTTTTGGCCTAAAAGAAGTTTTACGGCAGGATTTATTCATATTTATAGGTTTGTAGAAGATGGAAAGCGTCTTGAACTTTTGCATAAGACACAAGTGGAAGGCATTCCTCTTGCTTTGTGTCAGTTCCAAGGACGATTACTTGCTGGGATAGGACCGGTGCTCCGATTATATGATTTGGGGAAGAGAAGGCTGCTTAGGAAATGCGAGAATAAGCTTTTCCCCAACACAATTATCTCCATTCATACATATCGAGACAGGATCTACGTTGGTGACATACAAGAGGTATGTTCTTTAAGAAAGTTAAATATTATTTCTTTTATTTATGGTTCTATCACTTCTTAATTGTGCAGGTAATTCTGTCTGATGAAACTGATGAAATTTTGTGGAGATAACTTTTCAAAAATAAAAAATAATAATTGTGTACATGCATCTGTGTTTTGTGCTATCATTTGATTGTATCCCTTAGTTGCACATTTCTTACAATGTTAACTTGTGTTTCAAAATCATGTTCACTCTGGTTAGTACTATGAGATAAAATTTTTGGATAAGAAATTTAGAGAGTTGTATCATTAATGCTTGTTGATGGTTTATGAAAATCGCATTGCATAATTATCTTTCCTCTGGTATTTTTCTTATGATAGTGAATTATGAAATTTTGGATTTTGAGGATATTTAAGTTCCCTATCTGATGATAGACCCAAAGTATCTCCCTCCTTTCTCACTCATGTAGTAATTTCATGACAGCGAAAGAGTAAATGTCTCCACCGTTAGGCCCCAAAATGGACGTCAGCTATTTTAAACATTGATCTTGATAGACAATTTAAAGAAGTAAGTAGACTGTAATTGATTCTTTCAGGGTCTTCAGGTTACTAGGGTGTGGGAAGCCCCTACTAAAGTGGTTAAGGTCTCTTTATCCAAAAAAAGAGTGGTTGAGGTCCTTCTTAGGACTTGTGAATGACTACCAGAAGAAATCCATTAGCATATACTTGGGGTTGGCCCGGATCATTAACTAATCTTCTCAAGAAAATCTTGTTGAAGAGTGGTTGGTATATGGTGTTTTTAGCTCAAGCAATTTGATCCAAATTGTTGTTCCATGCCTTACCTATGGGAACATGGTCATGCCTGTGGTAAGGAACAAGTCTGAAATATTTTGTCATTTGTTATAAAAATACAGAACAGTGTAAATATTGAGAAATTTTACATGGTTACTGTCAAGTTAATGAAGAACAATGAGAGTTCAGAGATATGGGAAGCTCAATTTTCACCTGTTTTGCAACAATTTTTTTACTAGGCTTTTGTAATTTATTTATTTATTTGTTGGCTAGGCATATTGTTATGTTGAATGCTCTACCCAAGAAGTTAATTCTCCCCCTCCCCCCTCCTAATTCTCATTCCTGTTTCCTAACCTCCTGCGACTCCCATGTCCTACTACTGCTGCCATAGTTCCATCTACAACACCTTTAACTGTCTCCTAGGTTAGAAATTAAGTCAAATCTATTAATTTTAGCCAAACAATAACTTGCTTTTGGATAGTCGAGTACGAAAAACTTTATGATGGTGAATATCTTATTCATATAAATACTTGAATTTATTTGATAAGAAATATGCTAACTGCTTCTCATTGGTGATTGTTTTACAGTCATTCCATTACTGCAAATATAGACGGGATGAAAATCAGCTATATATATTTGCAGATGATAGTGTTCCCAGATGGCTTACATCATCGTACCACATAGATTTTGACACCATGGCTGGTGCAGACAAGTTTGGGAATGTGTACTTCGTGCGGCTATCACAGGACGTCTCGGACGAGATTGAAGAAGACCCAACTGGTGGGAAAATAAAGTGGGAGCAAGGGAAACTGAATGGTGCTCCCAACAAGTTAGAGGAGATCGTCCAGTTTCATATTGGTGACGTTGTCACGTGTATGCAGAAGTCATCTCTCATACCTGGAGGCGGTGAATGCATTATTTACGGAACTGTGATGGGAAGTTTGGGGGCACTGCTTGCATTCACCTCAAGAGAGGATGTTGACTTCTTTTCTCATTTAGAGATGCATATGAGGCAAGAACACCCTCCTTTATGTGGAAGAGATCACATGGCGTACCGATCTGCTTATTTCCCGGTGAAGGTAATGGTACAAAATTGGATTATCTTATTGTGATATTTGCTTATCCACCAAATTCAATCCATTGGTCGCAATTATATCATTCAGAGTAATGTCAGTATGTAGTGCTTAAAATGGGTTGGACTCTGTCTCGATCTGAGTAAATCCTATTCAGATCCAGGATTTTTTATCTGGATCTGAATCCAACCCGACCCGAATGGTTTGATTTGGGCCGGGTTGTGTTGGATAATTCAGGGTCGATTAACATTTTTTCTAGAGTAATGTTGAAGTGACCTCAGGCTGGAACCTCATATTGCACTTCTTGACATGAAAGTGTATGAGAACCATAGATGGCTTTCTTCAAGATACGAGTGAAAAAGCATCTATGGTTCCTATCCACTTTCACTGCAAGAAGTGCCATATGAGGTTCCAGCTTGAGTCACTCCAGCACGACTCTTTTTTCTATTATACTTCTTTGCTAATTACTATACTATTCTATTTTCCATTATAATCCTTTTATTTATAAGAACTCACGTTGTATTAAAGTAGTAGAAAATGATATTTTGAAAAATCTAAAAATATATTTTTCAAAGTAATCTCTCATTCGGATCTAGCCGGATATAGGGATAGATTTGTATCCAACCTGGACCTGACTCGGATCAAGGGACACCAAACCATATTTTACCCAGTTTTTTATTCGGGTCTACTCATAAGGGGTCCAAACCCGTTAAAATTCGGATAAAATCCAACCCTTTTAATGCCCTATCAGGATGTTCCAGTGCCTTATCCCTTTTGAAAATCAGAGTTTTATACGTATCCATTTGTGCAGTTGGCTCTTGTTTGTGGTTGGTTGCTTCGCAAACAATTTTCATGAAGTTTTATTGGGAGAGAAAATGATGATTTTTGTCTGCTATTATAATATCTAATTTTTTCCTTCAGTATTTTTCCCATTTCAACTGGTAAAAAAATAGATCAATATTATATGTTCGAATTAACCTTAATATTTTGGAATGATTTTTGCAGGATGTGATTGATGGAGATCTATGTGAGCAGTTCCCCACTTTACCACCAGATTTGCAGAGAAAGATTGCAGATGAACTTGATAGGACTCCAGGGGAAATATTGAAAAAACTTGAAGATATTAGAAATAAGATAATCTGAGCAGGATTTTGTATAATGCCCGTTCTGTTAGCAGACTTGAATCATTTTGTTTTACTGATTTTCTAATATCGTTACTGTAAAGTTATTATTGTATAACTAGGAAATCATTCCATGTGGCCCAGGAAACGATTGATCTATTGTCACTCTCACTACAATCTGGTTCCATCGTGAGATCAAGAGACCCCTGACAGTTTTCTTTGGCACTTTTGTTACCCTGGTGTAATATTTTCAGTATCTAATCGAAACGATCTTAAGTGGTTATTAGGAAAATGATCTTTGAAAATTTGCACCGAAAGGGGTTTCCTAGTGTTACCATATTTGGCTGTTTTTTTACTTGAAATGTATAGGCCAGTAGTCTCTATGTTGATTGGTTCTTTGCTACTGTTAAAATAATCTTGATGGAGCTGTGCAGGATTCAAGACTCTGGGCTTATCCCCGACACTGAACACTCGAAACATCTCCATATCAAATGTTTCCCTTCCCCTGCAACCCAACCACCTTTGCGGCAACCTCAAAAGATTGCCAATGATGGGTACAATGTGTATCTGGTGAGAGTTCACTTCTCTTGCTTGTCGTGGGAAAGGTCAGCAAGCTTGAGAGGACGAACTACACCACTATACTTGACAGCATGGAGAAGAAAGATGTTGGGCTTGTTTAAAGGCACCTCTATTCAGAATATGTCTTCACCCACTAATAACAAACCACTAACTCGCTTGTTATCAATGAAAATCAAGATATTGGATTTACAACAATGTGGTTCAAGTGCATTGGAGCCATGGTTTTAAAACTCGGTTTTGCGTCTCGTCTTATCCATGCCAGATACTAAGTTGTCTAAGACGAGTTTTCCGATTCCGATATGTTTGAGACATCTCGTCCAAAAATTTGAAAAATGAATGTGTGGTATTAAATCTCGTTTTAAAAATTGACTTGTCATGATTGGAGTTACCACATAAATCCCATACAAGTTTCTGTGAGAACTTAAAATACACATAATTTTTCAATGATAGTACCCTTGTTTTCATTATTATTTAAATAATGACTAAAATACTTCTACGATGCTTTTAAGCTATCAAATAAATGATCCAAAGACCAAACATTTAATATATTTATCAGTAATTCTTAAGAAGCTATTTCCCAAAAAGCAAATCCCACCAAACATGGGCACTTTCGCGATAAAAACCAATTTTCTTACCCTGAAAAGTCGAATTTTGAGTGTGAAAACTGTCGTCGATAGGTCTAGAACAACGTGCCACCACTACAGTGGTGCACACCCATTTTCTTGGTCTGGGAGTCTGGGGTTTTGAGCATCGTATTCGCTTTTCTGTTCTTTCTATAATCTAGAAATTTGGAATCTTGTTCGTTCCTTTAGCCACTCAATTATATCATAGAACACAATGTTGATGTTTTCAATGGGTTCTCCAGAAGTGAGGGCATGCCACATTCCTGGATACAACTTTAAGGTTTTATCCACACTTGATGCCGACTCGTATAATAATTTGCTTATAGTTGGATCCGTCACTTTGTCATCTTCTCCATGAATGATAATAAAGGGTAGCGAAACCTGAATTATAGACGTAAACTTGATTATTAATTATCAAATTAGTGTGTTTGGAAAAGGGAAAAAAAAAAAAAAAATTATGATGTAGAATTTCTATCTACAATTTTGATCTAGTCATATGATTCAATGCGAGAAAATCCCCTTAATTTTTCTTGTGTAAAGTTTAGGGTAAATTACAGTTTCACCCCTATAGTTTGGTATAATTTCATGTTGACCCCTTATTATTTTGATAATTTCACTTACCTTTGCTTTCACTAATTGTATTAAAATTCAGATATTATTTTACTATTTTACCCTTTTGTTTTATTTTTATTATTACAAAAAAATAACTTTTAAAACGATAATTAAAAATGCCCCCGTCTAAGCATTCACATTCTTAAGTATGAACCCATTTTTTGATGGGGATATTTTTGTTTATCAAGAAAAATAATATTTTAAAAATGATAAAATGGTGCTTTTAAAAATAAAATTCACTTTTTAATGAAAAAAAGAAGGAGTTAAGTTCTAAACTAAGTTTTTTTATCATCTCATTTTCGTGGAAGACAAAGAGGTGTGATAAAGATGGGTCCCGGTATAGGTATAAAAGATCTAATATTTTTTATTTTGATTTTATTTCGACAAATTCACTATTTTGGAGTTTGTTCTTTCTTCGATAGGACCCTTCAAATAGAAATCAAAAAGCTTATGTTTCATTGACGGCAAGTTGATAGAAAGGGGGTAATGAGCTTATTAGATAACTTAAAAGCAAGGTAAGTGCAATTATCAAAACTTTAGGGGTCAACATGGAATTATGCCAAATTACAGGGGGTTAAAGTGTAATTTACCCTAAAGTTTATATTAAATAAAAGAAGAATGGGGGTGGGGGTAATGTGGGCAACTTTCCCAAACTTTTCTTTACTGGGGGGGGGGGGGGGGGTAGAGTTGTCCAACAAATTAAATTTTATGCTATCGTCTACCAAATTAAATAATTTAATTTATTCTAACCATACTAATTCGGTGACAAGCAAATTAAGCTTAATAATTTTCTTAGAGGGGAGTTCAATTTAATTTTAAAATATAACAATAGAAAGGATGTGATACATGACAACAAATTAAAATAATATTATTAATTAATTAATTAAAGGTTGAGTTATGTAGACTTGATGGAAAAAAAATCATAAAAAACATGGAACCCCAACTATTAAAACAGTAAATCCAATTGTCGATATTTATTCTCGGGTTCCATGGTGGATTCAACAATTGGATTTCATGTTTTAACATTCACGATCGCATGTTTTATGAATCATTTTCATGAGATAACAATCATTAATTAAAGGCTTAGGATCCATTGAATCATGAAAAAATATATATACAAAATCCAACTGTTGAGATTTATTCTTGAAATACATGTTTTATCACAATAATTGGTTTTTTTTTCATAAGTTATCGATCTTTGATTAAATATGATTTATTTATTTATTTAATAAATTCTCACCTGTTGAAGGTTTTCTTCTATGTCTAAACTAGTTTTGAAAAGTTCGATCATAGTATGCAACCGAGGCCTTCCTTTGTAGCAATATGGATTCGAGCGCACCTAAACATATTACATGTTCAAGATCTTAAGTCACATTTCAGCAATCAATAATTGGAATGAGATTCATATAATTAAGATTATTCGTATTATGCACCATAGTTTAAAACTCGAAAACTCATCTCGAATGTCTCACGAGTTAATTCAACAACTCCTGAGTCGATTTGGACAAGTCAAATAAAAATATACCAATTTTACAAATATTTAAAAAATACTCATATTTTGTTCTCTAAAAAATAATATTACTTGATCGAGTTTTGTACCAGACTCGACCCAGTTTTGTGTTGAAACTCAATAGTTTTTCATGTTAACTTCCTCGAATGTTCCATAGAGTTTCTGGGCCGAGTTAAGAAATAAAAGGCTTAATCAGCCCATTATAAAGTTAAAAAGTAGGATGTGGGCCTTGGCCCATTTGGTGTTATTTTAAGATAAATTGTTTAATAAATACTAACAAGCCCATATAGTAAGAAATTAAGAAAATAAAAAAAGAGAAACTTAACAGATATTAGATTAATTCACCTCAGCTCTTACTTCAGGTTCTTTGATTGCAAGATCAATAATATCTGGAGATGTACCAACTTTCCAAGTAGGAATAATATTGCAAAATAGAGATAAAAGTTTCTGAACCAAAGCAGTAGGCTTCATCTCATCTGCAATCTGTAAATAAATATAATCATGTTAATTCAAAATAATATTTAAAAAATGATTATTTTCTAATATATATATATTTAAAATTTTCTTATTAAAAAAATAAAGAGAGGAGACAACCTTGCACATGGGAGCAACCAAGACAACACCATCCCAATAGTTTGGATTTTTTCTGTGTAAGAGAAGAGCCACAGCTCCTCCCATAGATTCTCCTAGAAGAAATCTCAGCTTTCTTTTATTATCTTTTTTTTCTATAAATCCAAGAAGAAAAAAAATGTGAACGTTATTAAAAAAATCACATAAAATAAAATATAAGTATTTGAGAACTAATTATCTAATTCTAACCACATATGCTTGTAAAATAGGTGGCACAGTCGTTAACAAGATCATTGAAGCAAGTAATGTATCCTTGCAACCCACTTGACTTGCCATGGCCTTCATAATCTGTCCCATAAACTGCGAAACCCACCTTTGCGAGTCGAGTTCCAGTACCTGAATCAAAAACCCATTAATATTTTTATTGTTTTTTTTTTTTTTAATTCTGAAAATTCAGTATTTTTAGTTTCCAACAAAACATGAAAACGAATAATATTCACCTTTCATGGAAATGCTACATTCCATGGCGTATCCTAGCAAAAAAATAAAAAATAAAAAAATAATAATATTAGAGATTAGATTAATGTTTTATAAGGTAAAAGGATTGTATTTGTTGAAATAAATACCATGGCAGATAAAGATTAAGGCTTTGGGTTCTTGATTTGATGGTAACCATCTACATGTATAAAGATTCATTCCTCGAGAATTTGATATAAATTCCTGTAAGAATTAATTACCTTAATTTTTATTTGGAGAAAAGAAAATGACCCATTAATTAAAATTTTGTGAAATTTCAATGAAACCAACCTCTTCAAATCTGATAGTTGTCATCCCTGTTGCCTGTTAAAATTTTAAAAAAAAAAAAAAAAATTTAAAAAATTAAAAAAAAAAATTAAAGTAAGACAAATCAATTATTGATCAAACCATGAAATGGGTACATAGAAATGATGAGTATCTGAGTAAAGTAAGAAGTAAGAGAGCTAACCATGAAGAAGTGCTCTTAGAAACAGGTGAGAGAGAGAGAGAGAGAGAGAGAGAGAGGTGGTAGTTGTTTGCTGTGGTGTATTTAATATTGTTTTGGAAGCATTAGCCTCAACCTTGGTTTAAGGTTATCTATCAAACAAACGGTTGAGATTCTAGGGAATCTTAAGGAACTGTCAGTTTCCCTAAAAAGAACTTACACTCCAAGACTGAACTTAGGAAATCTGTATTTTTTTCTTAAATCTTAACCGTCTGTTTGATGGAAAGCCTCAAACGATGTTTATACCTTACCATATTATTTCCGTGGAAAATGCTGGAGTGACTGCTTAATTCACGACATTTCACACTGCGCTTATATACTTGAATACTTCTCCTCCAGATACGATTGAGTGCACAGCATGACACCACCACATCAGCGCAGCGTGAAACACAATGAGTAAGGCAGTCACTTCAGCTCGACTGTATTAGCATAGATGGGTACAAGTATTCTTCTTGTTACGGTGGTGGTATATTTTACAGGGGAGATCATCCTTTGTAGTAGTTATTTCATGTAGTACTTGTTGGTGTTTAATGAAAGGTTGAGATATCGTTGCATTAGAAACAAAATAGCACATCAGGCCTCTAATATTCACGACTTAGATCAGATTTTGAAGAAAGAATACCAGAAAAGGAAAAACACACGGACTTTGATTAAAGACTTTGAAAATGAACGATCACTTAACTTCCAAATTTTAAAGGTTATATTTAATAGTTTTGACGATAAGTTCTAGAAATATCATCCCATATCTGTTTTTGATAACAAAACTGTAACATTTCCAATTTATTTTTAGTTGGTGAGATGGCCAAGACTAGGGGCACATTTATATTGGGGGTATTGAATTTTCAAAATCTATGAGTATAAATGAGTTATTGCGATAGATGACAATAACGAAGAGAAATTGCCGTTATTGCCCCCACATAAAATTATTCTATTGGTTACTCCCATGAGAGCAAAATCCTAGCTCCGTTCTTGGCCAAAGCCACACCTCAGGAAGAGGAGGTCTTGAATTCACACCTCAGGAAGAGGAGGTCTTGAATTTGAATGCCCCCTCATAGGCCACTCTCAGGAATTTATCTTAAAAAATATGTGGTGTGTGTAGTGATAGTCGGATAGGGGACTGCACTTGCCCAAAGGATTAGTTAAATGCTCTAAAATATATATATATATATATATATATATATATATATATATATATAGGATTAGAATCCGTATACACATAAAGTTACTCATAAAGCTACAATGTGTTTTGTCTTATATGGGCAAAAATATTTGGAATGTGCTGATTTTTTGTAAGGATGATCTCTATGGTGAGGAGATCATCCTTGTCAAAAATCAGCCCATTATGAAACTTCTAGCCCCATGTTTACAAGTTGAAAAATTTTAGACCGTCCAATTTTTATAAACCATTTTTGATGGGGTTAGAAGTTTTGGAATGGGATGATTTTTTGCAAGGATGATCCCCTCACCATAGAGATCACCCTTCCTAAAAATCAGCCCATTTCGAACCTTTTTAATCATATAAGACAAAAACGTTGTAGCTTTATAAGTAGCTTTATGTGTCTACGGAACCTGACCCATATATATATATATATATATATTGAAAATCATCATCTTGAGGCCCAAATACTATAGATCTATGGTTCAGTACACACCTCCACGTTAGTACAATGTGAATTGAGGTCAATCTTGAGGTCACTCCAGCATGACATTTATTATAAGTCTCATTGAAGAGCCATGTTGGAGTGAATTCACATTTTGATGATGAGGAGGTGCACATAGAACCATAAATGTTTTTCTATGGTTTCGTACGCACCTCCACCTCAGCAAAGTAAATACACCTTAATGTGTGCTCTACCGGTACACATTAACAAAATCCAAAATAAATACTAACCTCATCCCAAAAAGTTGTGGGGATACCTACACATAAAAAAGAAAAAAATCCAACTGGGTTGCTAGATAACCCATGTTGATATGGACGTCCATCTGATGCCAAAGCTTAAAGACCCGTGGATTATGCGTGTCAGTTATGTCTGGTATGGTAAAAAAGAATTTCAGATTGTTTCCCTAAGATTAGGAAATCTAGTGGAAATATCATCTCTTCAACCACAAAATATTGGAAAAACTATTTTATTTTATTAATTTAGAGTTGAGGATAATTTGATTTGTTGGAAATTTGCTAAAGAAATACACAGTGAAATAATAATTTTGTTTTGTTTTAATTTGAAAAAAAGGAGGGTTAAGGGTAAAAGCATGATCAGATATTTGTACAAAAGAGAAAATAAGCTTCACATGCACTCAACATATGAAAAAAGATAATTTAGGTTAGTGTAGAAGTGAAATCTCGACTCCATTCAATTCATCGAGATTCACCTTATCAATTGATCTTTATTGTTATTGATGCACATTTACGATTAAAATCACACGAAAAAATGATCAAAGAGAAAAGAAAAAGAAAGAGAAGAAATACGTAAGATTTGTTCACGGGATTCATTCTAAATCCAGACTACGTCTCCTGGCTTCGAAGAGTTGTGTTGAAGCTATTACAAAATACAATACATGATCTGCTCTTCGTTTCTCCTCCCCCCTTTTTATGGTAGTCTTCTCTTTAAATAGAAAAAAAATAAAATATAATCTAAAAATGAATCATTCAATCTGTTCCCGAAAAACAAGAGATTCTCAATCATTCATTATCCAAAAAACTGAATACTTTTTAATTGAATACACATTTGTTGTTAATAAATTTTTGTGACGCCACGTACATTGCAAAAGCAGTTATGATTAGTGGTTAGAGCAAAATTTAGGGAGAAATTTTCTCAACGGTTAATAGTTCCCATTTTAAGTAATTTTTCAATACACTTGACGTCATGCTATTGGTTCATTAGCGTAGCATAGAAATTTGTTTATAGCAATTGTGTATTCTTCCTATTGGAAGATCTCGTAATTAAAAATTAGGTTTCAATTACATTTAATTTAATTAATTAAATTTATCAAAATAAACGTCATTGATTCCATATATCAAATACTAATTTTTATCCACACAATTAGAGCGTTAAATTGTACGAT
The DNA here is from genome assembly GCF_017979445.1 of Akebia trifoliata. Lineage (NCBI taxonomy): Eukaryota > Viridiplantae > Streptophyta > Magnoliopsida > Ranunculales > Lardizabalaceae > Akebia > Akebia trifoliata. Next base: position 6,171,791 of record NC_141380.1, on the reverse strand, counting down.
TTGCAATCAAAATTATATTATAGTTGAATTTGTTAGTAACCCATTGCATCTTAAACAATTATGGAATCAATAATGTTTTTAATTTTTTCAAGCAAATTCTTTTAATTTTATATGACCCACCAACATTAAAAACTTAGTTTGATTGATGAAAAAATTACGATTTTTCTTCCAAATAGGGCAGTAAATGACAAATTCAGAATTAAACATCTCAATCAAAAAGGATATAGAAGGGGCACAGAGCAATACAACAATGATCATGTATCACACGGGCCCACCAATTTTATTTTTCTTTTAATTTTAAAACTGAATCACTCATTTTGCCTATGATATATAATAGTTAATCCTATCTAGAAGAATTGGCTCTCTAGATTCATACTTAGAGAGGAATATTGATGTGATCTTTGCATTTAGAGCACTTGTTTGGTAAGACAAAAGAGGTAAAAGTTTATATTCTAAATAAGCTTCCACATGGAACAAGATACTTCGTTGTTTAGCTACAATCTAAACTCAATTTAAGTTACAATTCTAGAATAATCTTATCCCCCTTGTGATTTGTGGAATAAATTTGCGCCTTGTTTTAAATGGTAAAAGCTGGTTTAAGTGTGACAAACCATTTTTATCGTCACTTAATTGTGGTATAAGAGCATCACATTCATGTCTACTAAATCTCTAGTTATCCTCCAACGATTGGGTTTGTTCCCTTTGGACGTGTTCAAAACTGGTTGGCCTCCTAATTTATTTTGTTGCACGTTAGGAAACTTTCGTGGGGTTAGACACACAATGATAGGGAATTTTCATCCCACAACGGATGTGTGGGATGCCCTACGTTATGAAAAAATAAAAATAAAATTAGATCAATGAACTTAATTCATGCTTCTTTCACCAACATTGAAAAAGAACTGCCCATAAGATTTGGGAAACACTTTATGGTGCGATGAGATGACACGAATGCATATCCCACCTTTGAAGTGAACTTACACCAAAATATTAGTCTGATTGGTGATTTTTCAAACCATTGGATTAGATCATTTTTCGACATTGGCTCAATACGAGACAACGGATGTTGAAATTGAATTTTTTTTTCTCTAAACAGACGACAGAGATCCCGAACAATTTGATTAATAACAACTTCTCATATTCAAAAGAGTGGAATTGCCTCGACCCACTTAGAAAGTACTCCACAAAAACAAAGGGTTGTACTGGAGTAACATTGAAATTGACATCGTTTCACACATGAGTGTGCACAGAATCATAGATGCTTCTCACTCGTATCTTGATGAAAAGCATCCATGATTCTATACACATGTCCACGTCTACAATGTGTGAAACGATGTTAATTTTTATGTTACTTCAGCATTTTCCAAAAAACAAATGTTTTGTTCCATGGAGTGGAAGTCAGGCTAAATAAAATTCTCATTGTGCAAAGGGCATGGACTTATTATTATTACTGATAGAAAATATATAAATTTACATATTTTATTTAGATACAAGATGCATATTTATATAGTTTTATCTAATCAAATCAAACTGGAATAGCTCCGCTCCAAAAATAATAAAATTTCTATCTGGATGGGATTGATTCTAGAACTAAAAACTGTGACCTGATCGGGTCGGGTCGTAGATAATAAAACTCTCATCGGTTCGGTACGTGTGATATTTTGTTGATATGGGCAAAGAATTGGATTTTTGAGGGGTCCATTAGGTAATCTAAAAGCCCAAGCTGAAAGATTTATAATCTCCAGACCAGGTCCAGAATAGTTGCTAAAGGGATAGAATTAGGCCCAATGCAGGCCATTAATGTGGTGGTTCGCAATAGGGTTGGGAATGGAATGGATTGGATCAGAACTAAAATCTGATCCGTTTAAATTCAATAATTTCAAATATAGATCTGGGAGCTTGAAAGGATTTCATTTGATTACCTATCGAATTGGTTTTGGATAAATCGTGTCTCGAGGCCAAGGTTAGCAATGGGTCGGGTATGGGTCGAGTGAAGCATATATATATATTCGTATCCAAGTTTGCATCCAAATATCCAAATCTAATTTTTTTATCCAATTATGTTAAAGGATATGCATATCCAACTATTTAGGCAATATTTTAAAGGATTTCCATATCCGAGCCAAATATGTATATTACCTCATAGTGAACTCAACCTTTAAAACTTGGTAAATCGATTTTGGGTCGGATATCCATATCCAAACATAGAAAATTAAGAAAAAATAATTACTGGTAAATTTACCAGAATTTTTAATCGGATAAAAAAAATGTCCGTCTACCCATATAACTCGGATTGAATGAGTTGGGCAAGCGGATATTATCCAAACCATTGCCAACCTTACCTAGGGCCCTAATACTTTCTTTATCGGATTGGACGCGGATTGACCTAATCCACTCCGGACCAGATCCATTGACAGACCTTGATGGATAGTTTATAAAGCCCACAATTTAATTGGGCTTATGCTCTGTACAACAGTAGATTAGCCTACCTAACAACACCGAGCAACGATCCAGCTCATTTCTTCCGCATGTGTAAACTACACGTGTTTAGGGTTTTGGGCATTTACTTGTCTTTAAAAGACAACTCGGTATTGAGTTCGATCATCGCTCCATTTTAGGGTTTTAGAAGAGAGACAGAGAGGAGAAGGGGAGCTGTTGAAGGTTACAGAGCCGCATCAATGGGTGAGAAGAACTGAATCTCGATCTGATCTCTTGATTTCTTTGGAAATTCGTTCATTAATTATTTCTCTCTTAATCATCTATTTACTTGGATGCGATTTTGATTTTTTCTGTAAATCTGAACAGCGAGGATCAAGGTTCATGATCTCAGAGCTAAGTCGAAGCCAGATCTGTTGAACCAGTTGAAGGATCTGAAAGCAGAACTCGCCCTGCTCCGTGTCGCGAAGGTCACTGGTGGAGCTCCCAACAAGCTCTCCAAGATGTATAAATCTATCTCTCACACGCACAAACACATTTTCACTTTAAATCTCATTAATTGAATCATTCGATCCGTTGTTTAATTTCTACCGAGTATAGCGATTTGATCAAATGTTTTTGTTTTTTTGGGGGATTCTTGTGGATGCAGTAAGGTGGTGAGGTTGTCGATCGCTCAAGTTTTAACCGTGATTTCGCAGAAGCAGAAAGCGGTTTTGAGGGAAGTTTACAAGAAGAAGAAGTTCTTGCCGCTTGATCTTCGACCGAAGAAAACCAGAGCTATCAGGAGACGTCTTACTAAACACCAGGTAATCGTCTCATTGTTCTATAAATGCCTTTATTTGTTATAATTTGGATCTTGTCATTTTTGTTTTAAAATTATTTTAATTGGTTCAGATTTAAAAATAAAATAAAATTAAATAAATAAATAAAAAAAAATCAGATTTTAGTTATTGATCTGTTTCTGGTGATTTAAGAAACTTTGGTTGATGTAAGACAGTAAGAGATCATAGTTTGGTGATAATCTGTTGATGGAAATTTGTATAAAAAAAAAATTATTCATATAGTTTGAATGATTGAACCAGACATAGTCCAGGTGTTTACTGTAGATTATTCTATCCAATAGTAGGGACCTTTACATGTCTGGAAAATTAAGAAAGAGAAAGAAAGCTGATGTATGAGTCTCTTAGCCATTGCTGGGCATCTCTTGATGGTGTCCATCGTTGCCCGATAATCTGTATTTCATGATTATGCGAGCTACATCTGGATTCCACATCTCTAAATGTTACACTCAAGTTTTTATTTATCATAATAATAACAATAATAATTAGTCGCAGTAGTAGTAGTAGTTTGATAGATTGAAGATGTGATCCAAAATCACGTTTTTATTTTTTATTGTGGGTATCCCCACCCTTCGGGTGAGACTAATCCCACGGTCACACGTACCACCCTCTCAAAAAGTCCTACATGCAGATGGTTGGGGGTCAATCCGACCCTGGAGTGTGGCCCCAAGGGATTCATTGCTTCGTGGGGGTTTGATCGATTGACCTACCCTTCAAGGAGCTTGTCAAGGCTCAACTTGCCACTAGGCCAACCCCTTGGGTTTAAGTGATCCAAAATTTCTTATGCTATCACATGTGACAAGTATGTCGATTCAAATGACACTCAGTACTTGAAAGCTGTGTAGAGTTTTGTATTCAAATGGAAAGAGAAGATGAGAGAATGGCAATGAAGGAGATAAGCATGTGGGGATAGAGTTGCTTGTATTACAAAGACATCTATGTAATTGTATTCACATAGATCAAACATGTGTTATGCAAGCGACATATAAGAAGAATTTTGTAAGTAATTAAGGGGAGACATTTATAGAGAAAGGGGGTGGGACTTTGGTGTAGTTGTAAGTACATAGATCAAACTTGTGGTATGCAAGTGACATAAGAAGAATTTCGCAAGTAATTAAGGGGAGACATTTTATATAGAAAGGGAAGGACATTTTGAGAAGATTCATATGACACTAGCTTGAAGTGGCAAAGATCATTTATGAGGGTTTAATGTCATCTATTCTTGTTCATGAGTTAATTCCTTCAATGATGGAAAATCGATGACTTTGTGTCAATCATGCACAATTAGCAATTCATGGGAGGAAAATTTGGGGTTTTCATCGTTAACTTGGTGTACACCACCCACAACCACAAGCATGCATTAATTTAGAAGAATCAATGTGTATGTGTGGAGAAAACATTGGGTAGTATAAATAATTTCCCTTCAATTAAGGTTTGATTCCATTTTCAATTAGGTAATCCTCTTAGGTAATGATATATTAATTTTCGAATCCTTATTAGATGGGGAAATATAAAAAAAAATTATTTTCAAAAAAAGTACCAATTTTACAAAATTTATCAAAAGGAACCCAAATCAGCCCTTTAAGGGTTTTTTTTTAAAATTGAAAATTTCGACCCTTAAATGGTCAAATATTTTTATTATAAAATTGAAAAATTCGACCCTTTAAGGGTTGATATTTTTTTTATTAATTTTTTTTTTTAAAGTTAATGATTGCTATCGGCAAATTTTTTTTTTTAAAAAAAATTCAAAAATCCATCCCTTGATCTTGATCAAGATCGGAATAAAAAAAATGATAGTGTTTACCTTGGGATCAATTGGTAGGAAAACAAGAAGAAGGTTTGATCTTGAGGAAGGAGAAGGAAAAAAAAAATGTTAGCCAAAGAGAAAGAGAGTCGATTATAGAGAGAAGAGAGAAGAAGAAGAAGAAGAAGAAGAGGGGGCGGTCCGCAATTATTGATTTTAAAAAAATTAAATAAAATTTAGCCCTTAAAAGGTCGATTTTGGTTCTTTTTGATAAATTCTATAAAATTGTTATTTGTTTTGAAAATAATTTTTTAAATTAGCTTTTTTTGATAATTTTCTCTTCTTAGATTTACATTTTGTTTGGATTGAGAGAAGTGGAGAGCAGAGAAACCCATCAAGAGAAGAGGAGAAATTGAATTTCTCTCCAATTTTGGAGAGAGAAAACTTGCCAATTTTCTCTTCTCTTCTCTCCCCATTTAACAATCCAAAGAAGAGACATGGAGAGATACTCATTTATTTGTGCAAAAATGTAGCAGTAATCAAATTTTTATACAGTATTGCAATAAGATACTAATGTTCTTTGATTGGAAAATTATTAAAAAAAACAAATATATATATATATATATATATATATATATATATATATATATATATATTTCGACCTTTAAATGGTCGAAAAAGTGTTTTTTTTTTTTTTTAATTTAGTAATAAAATAATCAGATTTTTGGCCCTTAAAGGGTCGAAAATTTCTTTCATCACTTTCGTTTAAATTTTCTCTTTTCAAATATTAAAAAAAAAAATTAAAAGTTTCGACCTTTTAAGGATCGATTTTCTCTCTCCTCCAAATTTTTTCTCTTTTCGATTTATCTCTCCTCCATTCACAACTTTTCCCTCCACTTTCCCTCGGTTTTCTTATTCTTCTACCAATAGTAACCATTTCAATTTCTTCTTCTTATTCTTCATTCATTGGTTTCGGTTACTTATCAAAAAAAAAAAAAAAAATGTAAAAAAATTCACTTTTCCCTCCATTTACTTGCATCAAGATATCTTGATCTTAAAGATCTTGATCTTTATCATGAACAATATAAAGATCGTGATTGTGAGATCTTGATCTTAATCAATGTGATCATGATTAAGTTAATGAGAATTGTGAAAGAATTAGAGTGTGAGATATATATATATATAGACGTATAGTCCAACGGTTAAATAACGGTCGAATAAACAGTTGGATAATTTAAATTTAAAAATTAAATATTCAGCCCTTAAAGGGTTGAAACTTTAAATATTTTTTTTAAATATTTGAAGAGAGAAAAGTTGGACAGAAATGATGAGAGAAATTTTCGTCCTTTTAAAGGTCGAAAATCTAATTATTTTATTATTAAATTTAAAAGGAAAAAAAAATACTTTTTCAACCGTTTAAGGGTCGAAAAAGGTTCATACTTATAATTTCGAAAAATTATATATATATATATATATATATATTTTGGCAAAACATTTTTCAAAACATGGGTTAGAGGTTTTGGAATGGGTTGATTTTTGGTGAGGATGATCTCTACGGTGAGGAGATCATTCTCACCAAAAATCAGCCCATTCCAAAACTTCTAGCCCTAGTTTACAAGTTGAAAAATCGTGGACCATCCATTTTTTGTAAACCATTTGTGATGGGGTTAGAAGTTTTGGAATGGGCTGATTTTTGGTGAAGATGATCTCCTCACCGTAGAGATCATCCTCACCAAAAATCAGCCCATTCCAAAACCTCTAACCCATGTTTTGAAAAATGTTTTGCCAAAATGTTTGTTGCTGAACATTTCCCATATATATATATATAATAATTTCCCCTTCGAGAGGCCAATGAATCTACAATTTTTTCCAGGGAAAAGTATGAAAAAAAAAATTTATTTATAAAAAAAAATCTAATTTTTGTAAAATTAGAAAAATGATAAAAATCCGGACATTGAAAGATAGGTTTCTTCTCTCTTCACTTCTCTCCCTTCTCTCTCTTCTACATTTTAAAAAAAAGAATTGAATTTTTTTTTAAAATACCGGCCGTTAAAGGGCCGGTTTCTTCTCTCTCCTCTATATTTTTTTAAAAAAATCGACCATTAAAGGGTCGGTTTCTTCTCTCTTCCTTCTTGATTTCAATTACGTAAATTTACTCCATCATCTACCTTTTACTCAATTTTAAGAACGCAAATTTATTCCCTCATCCACTTTTTACTCGATTTCAATAACACAAATTTACTCTTTCATCCACCTTTTACTCTTCCTTTCTCTCTCTTATCTTCTCTTCACTCCAAAAGAACGAATTTTTTTTTTTAATTCATCTTCTTCTTCAACTTCTTCACTCACTAAGGTAAATCAAATTTTTGTTATTATTTTACATATCAAGATATTGATCTCAAGATAGTAAAAATTCAAAATCTTGATCTCATGATAAAATCAAGATCAAAAGATCTTGATCTTATGAGAAAAAAAGCATCCTACCTTGATCTTATGATAAGATGATCTTGATTTATTATATATAAATCTTTACGATGTGATAAAAAACATCGTTTACATAGAACACAATGCACCTACCTTATTTTAATCATCCTTATTTATCTCTAGCAACTCGAACGTAGCATACTCGTTAAGACTTTTGTTATAACTTCTCCTTGTTAATCATTAAGATAAATGATTCATACTTGCCGCCACAACGATTTCTTTAACACTTCAATTAATAAAATTAAAGAGATTTTATTGTCATGCCAACTTTTGCGAACACATGCCTTATTTTATTAATAAATCATCAAAGAATTAACACACATCATGCAGTGGGATTAGCAAAAGTTGGGTGGCCGAGAAGTTCTCTAAAATTATCTAAAAGAAGATTGAGATCATAAACTTTGATACTCATACCCATACCTAATAAGATCAAGATCATCTTCTCATGAGATCAGGATCTTATGATTTTGATCTTTATCATAAGATCAAGATCTTGAGTTTAATATCTTGAGATGTAAAATAATTTTTAAAAAAATTTGATTTACCTTAGTGAGTGAAGAAGTTGAAGAAAGAGATGAATAAATAAAAAGAAAATTCGTTCTTTTGGAGAGAAAAGAAAAGAGAGAGAAAGGAAGAATAAAAAGTGGATGATGGAGTAAATTTGCATTGTTGAAATTGAGTAAAAAGTGGATGAAGGAATAAATTTGCGTTGTTGAAATCGAGTAAAAAGTAGATGATAGAGTAAATTTTCGTTATTGAAATTGAGGAGGAAGAGAAAGGAGTGTAAAGAGAAGAAAATGGCCCTTTAATGGTCGATTTTTTTTTTTTTTAAATACTTAAGGAGTGAAGAGAGAAGAAACCGGCCCTTTAATGGCTGATATTTTTTAAAAAATTCGATTTTTTTTTTAAAAATTAGAGGAGAGAGAAGAAATCGGTCTTTCAATTTTTGGATTTTTATCCTTTTTCTAATTTTTCAAAAATTAAATTCTTTTTAATAAATAAATTTTTTTATTTTGGATTTCTTTCATAATTTTCCCTGTTTTTCAAATGCAGTTATCTTTGAAGACGGAAAGACAAAAGAAAAGGGAGTTGCACTTCCCAACGAGGAAGTATGCTATCAAGGTGTAGTGGAGGAGATCATCTTAAAGATATTTTTTATTTTCTTTTTGACAATTTTCCATTCTGAACTATACAACTCATAGAACTACTTTCAGAATCTGTTTTATTTTGAATTTGGTTTTGGATGCTCTCTTGGGTGATGACGATTAGATAAATTTGAGTTTACATAAATGCTGATTTTTTTTCTATAAATTTGATTCTCACACTGTATATATAATGTTGTACTAGCATGGAGGAAGCCTAGGTTTCTTCCCAGAATGTATATTGGATGCTATAGATTAAGCTAGTTTTTCGTAGTTTATTGGAGAGGAGGCACTCACATCACATCGACCCTTACCCCTACTCTTTCCGTACTATTCTTGGTTTGCTGGTCTGGCATCACTTGTATTTGAACTGGAAGTTTACCTGAGTGAAGATTATTAGCAGAGGATGGCGATCATGATCTGTCATCAGCCCACAATTTCTTCGTCTTACATGATTATGGAATTTTAACATTGGGATTCTTGAAGGATTTCAATACAATTGGAACAGCATGAGTTTTAAGCATTGTTTTCTCTAGGTATCGTCCACCAACGAGATGAGATGAATTGACGAGTCATTTCAAGCCTGACGTGTTTCTTAAATAAGGCAGATGGCGGTCTTGTTCGTGGACAAGACATTAAAATGAGTATTAAACCATGATTTCAAAATGCAATTTTATTCTTTAAAAGCCAGGTTTATGCATTTCACCACTGCATGATTGTATTGAAAGAGGAGCTAGAAGATGGTCGATTTATAGAGAAAAGTAAATTACTTTTTTACTATAGGTAAAAAATGCGTGCGTCTAAGTAATTAATTTTATATTAGTTTGTAGAGAAGATTGAAAGTCAAGGAGCATACAATGAGTTAAAATACTTGTCTAGTTGATTACCCTTTAGACGTGCTTGAAATTTGAACAAAAAATGATTTTTGGCGGTTTAACCCTTAGTGTAGCATTTTTGGATTTGCGAAAGTTTATACAAGTCTATGATTCCAAACCTTCAGCAACTAATTGTCTAGTTTTCTATAACAAACAAAAAGTTATTTCTTTTCAAAAGATTCTCATTTTGACTCTAAGAAATTTACCGGTTAACTAATTTTGACTATTAGATCGACATAAGAATTTTTAATTACTAATAGACATTCCAATGGAGAGGAGAGGAGAGGAGAGGAATTTGCCCTTTTTCAAGAAGCGAGTTGTAAGTAGAAGTGACCGAGCAATTAGTTGCTGGATTGAGCATCTATCATTCTGTCAATGTCACCATGTATAATTTAATGTAGATTGTAAAATCATGAAAATTAATATATATATATATTCGTTTATTTTTTTTAAAACAAAAATATATACTATTTTATCTAGCTAAGTTATCCCACCAACCTAGGTTACGTGAAATTAATAAAGAAAAAAAATTATTCAACAAACTAAAGGAGAGAAAAGGATTGTAACCCTTGATGGTCAATCTCTATTTTATTTTACTTTTATTTCTCCCAATAGAACATAACGTATTTATGACCAATAATTCATATAACGGTTTGTGTGTGAGTATCATGGAAGTATCGTGCTTTTATTTATGAAAAATGCTAAGTGACTTTCTACAACACTACAAACCTGGAGCTGTACTTAGAATGTTGAGTTTAGTCCCACGTCAGACACTTATTACCTTGTCTCTCTCCTTATAAATTCGTGGGCCTCTTCACTTATTGTCAATTGGTCTTGAGTTGAACCCCCAAAATTTTCATAGTATTCGAACAGGCCTTTCTCTCTTTCATATCTCTATGTGCAACTCCTAGGCATCTCCACTTATTGCTATTTGGTTTTGGATTGGACCCCCAAATTTATCACATATATATTTTTTCTTTAGATGGGTTGAAAGAATCTTTGGTTTTGGACACAACTCCATTTAGTTAAGTATCCTGCACAGTCACTCTAGCATTGTTTTTAATTTATATAATATAGTTGCAAAAGAAGGTAATGGAAAATTGTTGATTTATAATAATCCAATTGCATGGTATTATTTGCGTGAACATTCGTAAGAGACAATAATTGAAGTGTTTCTAGATGGTCTTACTTTGACAATTGCACTTGTAACCTAGCACCAAATTATTTTATAAAGAATTACATACTAAATATTTGTTCACTTTTCAATCCTCTTTAAAATATATATTTTAATAACAGTTATTTTAATATTAAATTAGATTAATAGATGTTCAGTCACTAATTATAATTTTATCTAAAAAACATTCAATTTTTTTTTTAAATAATCTATTTACTTGAAGAGTATCTAACTTGATCTGCTTGTAACCAAATGAATAGTGATTCATGATGAATATCTCACTTGAACTATTCTAAGATTGAGAAGACTTACCCGAGTTTTATTGGCAGCTAACTTTTAACAAGTCATCTTTTATTTATATAGTGTAAGAGCAACTCCTACAGATTAGGGCCCGGGCTCTATATCTTCTCCCAACTGTCATTATACAAAGTCAAAGCCTTTTGAATGCATTCCAACACACATAGGTTTTGATTCTCTAGTTTGAAATATTGTAGAGAGAGAGAGAGAGAGAGAGAGAGAGGGTGAGAGGAAAAAGAAGAGAGTGAGTTTCTCTTTTTCTACCTGTTGGCAATAAAAAAAATGATGACACTTGTGAAATATATTATTGTAGCTGAATTTGTGAAAAGTTATTTTAACTAGTACGATAAGAGTGAAAACCTTTTGAATAAGTAAAAAAATCACCCTCTACATTAAAATGCCTAGTAGATATGCCTATTTGCGTTGGAATTGCTTTAAATGGGACACTAGATAAAAATAATAGATCCGTGACCTGTCAAAATTAAAATAAATATATTCGAATTGAACGAAAGATTGAGATTGAGGAAAACCAAGAACAACCTGAATTGGTGATATGTTGAAACCATGAAAATAAATATAGTAGATTGAACGGTGTTTGTCACAATCAGCTTAGATTATGTGGTGGGTCTAACATATCCAACATGGGTGTTAATTTTAGAGAGTTGTTATTGGCACCCGAACTTTTACTTATTACACCATGGGTGTTAAGTTTAGGGAGTGAAGAAAATAAGTGAATAGGATGTAGCAAGTAAAAGTTGGGGTGTGCCATTAGAAGCTTGCTCAGTTTTTTGTGGCTAGATTTATGTTTTTTGGGGTTTAAAATTTTATGAGTCTAAGCATAACTGTAAACTACTACTGAAATTGTCTGAACGAGTGTTATAATATTTTGTGTTAAGATAATAATTTGAGCCAAACCTTTGTAATATTTGAAAAGTGCATTTTAATTTGTAATTAGGGTATGATACATTATAGGGTGAATTACCATTTCTTGGGCTGAAAATGAGTTATTTACAATTCTGGCTAACTGTTCATTTTAATTACCAAAACGTGAATGATCACGTTTTCGTTAAAAAAATTAAGAACGATAATGAATTCGATGATTTTGAAGTGACTATTTTACAGGTTTAAAGTGAGTAATTTCCAATTAGTCACTTTAAACCTGTGAACTAGTCACTTTAAAAACCTCTGAATTTGTTATTGTTCACATTTTGGTAATTAAAATGAACAGTGAGCCGGAATTGTAATTCGTGAAAAGTTGAGCACTTTTTCATAAATATCTATACATAATATAAGAAATTGAGGTGTAATAAGTTAAAAAACTTGGGTGCCAATACTAGTTCTCTAGTCCTCTACTTTCTTAAAAAAGCAAATTATTTTTCTTACGTTTTGTTAAAAAAATTATTATTTTTTAAATATTAATAAAAATAACTCTCACATCTTAACTTTGAACCAGGCTGGCCCCATAGATTATCATATTGGAAATCAAACGCCACAACCTTCTAGATTTCTTGGAAAAAAACTCATATTAAAAAAAAAATCATTTTGAACTTGATACAATGTGTTGAAAATAAACAATCATTGAACTCCCAAATTTTAAATTAAATTTATATGATGAAAATTAGATTTTTATTATTATTGAAATTGCTTTTTTCAAAGTTCTAAGAATTTTGTCCTCTACAACCCTGTGGCAACTAATCATGTTTTTGGATGTCACAAGATGATGAGTTTTAGAAACTTCTTTATTAAAGATAGTAAGAAAAATATTTTATATATAAGTAAATTAGAATATTATGAATATTTAATCTTTTAAAATGATGTGGATCTCATTTCAAAATAAAATATGATTTGTTTGGAGTTGTTAGGTCTCTAAGGGAATTGTTGTAATTCAAATACAATAGATAAGATTACCGTATAAATCTCTCAACTTTAAATTGGTAAGATATTTCTAATCCCAAGTTCACATAATCACATATCAATGTGATGTCACTTGAGGCAAAATGTAATAATGCCCAATTATGATGAAGAACTTAAAATTTCTGAATTATATATATATGATGGCGTTCGAAGGTTCTAAAGAGAGTCAAACATTTTTTCAATGTATGGGTTAAAGGTTTTGGAATGAGCTGATATTTTTATTTTATTATTATTATTATTATTATTTTTTGAGGATGATCTCTATGATGAGGAGATCATCCTCACCAAAAATCATCCCATTCTAAAACTTCTAACTCCCTTCAAAAGTGGTTTACAAAAATCAGACAAATCACGATTCTTCAACTTGTAATAGAGGGTTAGAAGTTTTAGAATGAGCTAATTTTTTATAAGGATGATCTCTTCACTATAGACATCATCCTCACAAAAAATCAACCCATTCTGAAACTTCTAAATCCTATTTTCAAAAATGTTTGGCACAATGTTTGACTCTCTTGGTGGTGGAGCCAAGAAGGAGTCAGGGGAGCAGTTACCCCCACTCAAAAAAAAATTTGATTGTTTTAAATACCCTATAATTTGTTGATTATTTGAGAATCTCCACGTTCAACTATAGCATGCCCCCCTATGACATATTTTGTGAGTTGTCCGCCACCTTTCCAAAACTTTTGGGTGATTTAGGTATTCATTTGTTAACGAAAGCTACTATTGGCATCCTAATTTCTTAAATTATTATCCCACCTTAATTAAAGATTAAAACACACCATTCAAACATTACATAAGTTTAGTTCAAGTTATTACTTTAACATTACAAAGCGATATTATAACACATTCAAACAAGTTAGGAAGTTGTTAATAATTATGATTAGACTCGTATAAAATCCTTTATCCAACAAATAAAAATATAAACAAAAAAGAGAAAGGGAATTTCTATTGTCACTCAACTTTTACTTATACTCAACCTTTGACTTAATTTTTATTTATTTAATTGAAGTGTAATAAGTAAAAGTTGGGGTGCCAATAACAGCTCCACTATTAAAATGATTAATATTTGCGATATCCCTGGATTTCAAACTAATGACATGTCCCCCTTTGAACTTCTTCTTTTTTAGACTAATAAAAAAAATCTAAACATCCTTATTTTCAATTTGTAATTAAAAATCTGTAAATTTTATTCCTAAAGTTACATGCATTCAAAGATTTCTACATCTTGATAAATTAATATTTGGTAGTTTTGATAGTTTCATTGTCTAGTATTCAATGGGAAAAGGAATAATAGGGTTTTGATTCTTCAGAATTTTAAGGGTGATTTGACTAAGGTTCATAATTTATTTAACTTAAAAAAAAATTAAGTTTCTATCTTATTTTGTTATTTTTACTTTTTATTTTTTTAAATACTATTAGGGTTATGTGGTTTCAATTTGTTTCTTATTTCTTGTTCATTACATAGAAGAAAGGGCAGAAATTAATTTGTAGAGCAGATTTTCTCAAAACGAGTTCTTCGCCATGTCAAATAGAACCCTTATATTTGAATAAAAATTTGAAATAGGTGACACTAAAAGGTTTGTAGTTTCATCTCTTCTAAATATATATTTTTCTTTGATCTCCAATTTGTTTTATTGCATTTTATTTTAGATATTTAAATGTGTTGGAGTTGTTTTGTTGTTGGTTGCTCTAGACTCTGAATTTTCTTTCTTTTTGAAATTTCTATTCTTTTAGAGGGTTTTCATCTCTCAACCTTCATTATTAAATTCTAAGATTTTTAGGTGAGGTTTAAAGTCAAAATAAATTCAATCTCAAGTAGAAGATTGAGGTCAAAGGGGCATGCATTTATTTTTGTTAGTATGAGATGCCTTATGTTGTTGGTCACCAATGTCCTCTTGACTTGGATATTCTCTCATGTGATGATTATTGAAAAACTTCTAATTACATTTAAAAACATTTGACTTTTTTCCTCAAAACAAGTCATCTTCAAGCCTTAAAACCTCACCATTAAATATTATTTATTGCCCTACGAAGAAATCCTGGCCCTGGACCTGTCCTACTTTAGGTCATGTATCAAACACACAAGTTCGATACAAATACATGCAATCAATTTATTATTATTTTTTAATAATAAAGATTAATACCTTTTATATTAAGAATAAAAAATAAAACTCTTCCCAACTACTATAAACACAAATTATTTTAAATTATAAAACAGAGGTCTTAAGAAATATAGTGTCATCATTTAGAAATAAATCAAAAGATTAATATAATTTTTTAATAATTATTTAATAGTTCACAAGCAACCATGTGCATTTTTCTTAGTTTTATAAAAAAAACAAACAGAAGGGGATTTGGAAAAAAAAAAAAAGGGAAAATTATTAAAAAAAATCGAATAAAAATATTATTTCTAAAAAAAATCAAATTTATTTGAAATTAGCAAAAAGATAAAAAACCGGCCATTGATTGGCCGGTTGTTGTCTCTCTCCTCCTTCAATTATTTAAAATAAAAAAAATTTGAATTTAAAAAAAAAACAGGTTTTTAAGGGTTTATTGGCACATGCCAAGCAAATACTTAATATTTGTAATTGCTCTTTTCAAGAGAGAGAAAAAATCGGTTATTTAATGATTTTTTTTTAAATAATCAAGAGAGAGAAAGTGTAGAGAGAAAAAGAGGAGAGAGAAATATAAAACCGGTCATTCAATACTTTTTTTTTTTTAATAATTAAGAGAGAGAAAGTGAAGAGAGAGAAATATAACCGGCCATTTAACGACCTGTTTTTTTTTTTAAATCGTTTTTTTTTAAATAGAGGAGAGAGAAACACAACCGGCAATTTAATGACCTGTTTTTTAAAGAAATTCGAATTTTTTTTATTTTAAATAATTGAAGGAGGAGACCGACAACAACCGGCCAATTAATGGCCGGTTTTTTATCTTTTTGCTAATTTAAAATAAATTTGATTTTTTTTTAGAAATAATATTTTTATTCGATTTTTTTTAATAATTTTCCAAAAAAAAAAAAAAACACAGGCGGCTGTGCAAAAAACTAACGACCACAGTGGGAGTCGAACCCACGACCTTTTGATCCGAAGTCAAACGCGCTAATCCACTGCGCTATGCGGTCTGTTTTCTTTGTTTGTAAGATTTAAATAAAAATATAGAGTTCAATCAAGCAAAATTACCACATTACCCTCAAATAAGTTAGTTACGATCTTATGTAAATAACTATAACTCTCAAAGAAAGGGTCTTTTAATTCTGTCAAACCCTCCAAGGATGCAAGGGGCCCACCCAACAAACACCCATTAGTCAAAGTCAAAGCATGACGACTTAATCCTTTAATGGGATATCAAGCTGTGGGTACGTGGCAAGACTTAGGCCGCCACTACGGCGGGCAGACAACAAACACCCTTATCTTCAAAGAAAATGACGTAAACATCCTTATCTTCAATCTCAAAAGAAAAATAATTATAATTGTCTTATGAAACATTAGTATCTCTTCACCAATTAAAAAAGAGATTCAAAAACTACTAATAAATAGACTTCCATCTGACAGAGAAACTAACACATTTATTTTCTTCTATCCAATAATTTGAGAATAAAATCTTGTGAAATTTATGTCTAAGATATATAAATTTTTCAAAGAAGCCAAGACGATATCCAAGTAGGGATGGCAAGAGGACGGGTTTGGACCCAGTTTAACATAAATTTGATCTCGACGTGGATGATATTTGCATTCTAACTCTGACTTGAGTTTGAATTATTTGCCCCAACCCCGCCCCCCTCTTCTAATGAGTTTTCCTCTCCCCACCCTGATAGCCCTTCAAACTAGTTCATTTTAATTTTTGAACTATGTTGAAGTATAAGAAATAATTTAAGAAATTTGGGTATTTTATGTAAAAATAGAGTTCAAGAAGGTTTGAACACGAGATCACCTATATATATATATATATATATATATATATATATATATATATATATATATATATATGTAATTGGGACGGGGTGGGGTATATCAAAATCATCTCCGCCTCGAAATTGATTCGTTTTTTTTTTTTTAATTTTTAATATCAAAATCGCCTCAGAATTGTTTAAAATATTAAGGTTGGTCAAAATTTCCGTCCCTATCTCCAAGAAAACTCCTCCTATTTTTCTATACATTTAATTTCATAAATCAAGTCACACGTCACCTAAACATTTAATATATTTTGAAAGAATGCAAACTCCAATATTTCAATTACTACGACCAATTCGACTTATTTATATTAGAGTCGTGGTACACTACCTGTGTTGGACACTACGTTCAACACTAAGCTGACATGATAGTGCACAAATAACCATAGATTTTTATTTTTCAAGATACAAGTTAAAAATCAACAGTTGGACAGTCCAACTCAGTGTTGAATGCAATGTCTAACGCAGACAATCGATAATTTTCCTTCTTACTATTCTCAATGTAAGGTTTGAAAACAAAAATCAAATTTCATTTATGATGATAAAAACAAATTACACTTGAATGGGGAGTAGTTGCATATCTTAATTAAATAAGAGAGGTAATCCTCATTTTCAAGTTGGAGTTTGAAACGATAGACCACTTCAAAATTTTGAAGGAACCCTAATCATTATAAGACCCGTGATGTTTCTAATTTAATTCACACCCCTACATTTCTATCAAAATTTGAAATACCTCCCTGAAAATGTCACTATAATCCAATGGATAGGGTTTCTCCAAACAAAAATTCCCTCATTATCTCAAACAAGCCTTCGTATGTCCATTTTGTTTTAGGGAATAACATTTGAAACATGTTATGGTCTTCAATTTGACTAAGGTGGGATCCCCCTCTTATATATATATATATATATATAAATATACGATAGGAGTAGGCGCATTTCGTTATCACTAGAGGAGGGGGGTTGTATCATTATTGACCTTAGAATTCTTATGGCTCTCATTTCATCACCTCTCTCTTAAATGCTTTGTTTAAAAATGGTTTGGTGACTTTTTTGTCAAATACATCAAAGGAAGGTGTTTCGTATCGTCCTTCTAGTTAGAGTTTTCACTAGATCAGTTTCGGATCAACCTCAATGTAGGCCTAATCCATTAAGGATTGGATCAAATGTTGAATCGTTCTGATAAGTATCTGATCAAGGGCGGAGTCAGGGGAGTCGAGAGGGGGCAAATGCCCACCCTGAGTTTTTCAAGGATTGAATCAAATAAATCTTTCTTTTTTTTTGGGGAGAATACATGCTTCCAAACTATTAAATAAAAAAAGTATTTTTAGTTCACAAGTTATTTTTTAAACAATTAAAAAACTATTATTAAATACGTTAAAAATGTCTTTGGTATTAATAGTACAAAATATCACTTTTGGACATGTTGTCCTAAGGTTTAAAATACCGTTATTTTTTCCTTCAAAATACCTTAAGATATTATATCTACTTCAACCTTCAAACATTAATGAAAGATATGATTTTTTGGGAGGTAGAAAATGATAAAATTTTGAATTAAAAATTCTAGGATTTTCTTCAAATGATTAAGGCAAGGTTGAAAATAATGAATTAAAGATAGAGTCATACTAGTCTGACTAAGCTAGTAAATATTTCACTCTTACTAGGGGTCGCTCACCTTGTGGCATCCAAAAATATGATTCGATGCTTTAGGGTTGAAAGTAGATGATAAAATTCTATGAACTTTGAAAAACAAATCCCAAAAAATTTTATTTTTCACTGTTGAATTTTAATTTTGAATTTGAGAGTTATGCGGAAGTTCAATAGCCGTCCATCTTCAAAATCATGGATCAAGTTCAAAATATATTTTATTTTTTATATTTTTGGATCTGAGTTTTTCGATGAAACTTAGAGGATTGTGGTGTTGGATTGCTAATGTTGTAGTCCTTTAGGCAAAATGACCCTTAGTAAGACTTACAATTTTACTATGTTAAGTAAGCAAAGTGTTTCGCTTAAAGATAAGAAAAATTGAGGGTTTTTAATTTAGAACTTAAAGATTAGGGTATTTAGGTCATTTAAAATTTATCTATAAAAGAAGACTAAGGACAAGTGGGCATCTCATCAATTTGAAAACCTAGTGGTAAATTAATTAGTGACATTATAAATCAATTTGAAAACATAATTTGCTCTCCTGGAATAAAAATCCTGGCTCCGCCCTTGTATCAGATAGACCCTTATTAAATTAGGTTTCTCGATCCAGATCCAAAGTTATTGGATTAGAACAAATAGAATTTTAGATTTGAGTCAGTTTATCGACGATTTTAAAACCCTACAGTTCATCTCTTCTAACCCCACTATTTTGAATTGACTCGTTCTAATCATTTAATCTCAAATATATCAATTTATTGAAATTTGTTTGAAATATTTATTGACAGATAATTATAATTTTTATTCTTTGTTTATTATAAGGTGTATTAATAACATACCCTGCCATAAAATCTCATTTTATATCAATAATAAACATTAAATTTATTAAAAAAATTATTATTATTTTGTATTACAAAAAATAAAACCGAACCGAGTCTCTAAGCTTTTACATTCTTGATCAATGAATCATCTCGAATATAAAATCGGTCAATGTGATGGACAATTCAAATTGACCATATCGTCTTGAAGCCTTTGAGATTGGGGTGACCAGTCTAAGTCATCTCGCTCTTGAACGAATTGTGAAATCATGATCGAGGTAGCAAAGATCCGACGTGAACAACTTTGAATTAATAAAAAAATTACTTTTGATTAGAAATGAGATATAAGCAAACACATTAAAATTAATAGAAAAAAATGACTTTTAAGTAAATTGAGTGAGATATATTATTGGACTAAGACTTTGATTATGATGATTAAAAAATTAAAAGAAGAAAAGGTCAAATGGGCATAAGATCATGCGACGTAAGCCCTCGAAAATGGAATTATTGCCCAATCTAACTAAATATTGACATTATAGTTCAATAAATAAATGATTGATAGAGTAAGGACCATTATATGAACACTTGATTTTAATTTATTTTCTTCAACTTAGATAAGTTGAATGGTGGTGATGATAGAAGAGTGCAAATGATGAACAAGTCAAAAGTCAAAATAATCTCACTTATTTAAATCTTTTTTTTTTTTTTTTAAATAATTTTGTCGTTCTCTAACATACTGGCCATCAAACTCTGACTCTTCTTTAAGTTTGACAATTGCAAATCGTTATCTTCTTAGTTTACCCATTTTACCCTTCACATTGCTAATTTTTACCTTCGACAAAATGTGAGACATCCTCGAGATAATCTAGCACAGGATTGCAATACAAACTTTACAAAGGGTAAAAAAAAGTAGGTATCACGCATCTAGAGGAAGCACAAACATTGTTGACTTTTCAATCTGGTTCGGAATTAAGCCCTATAAAAGTTCACTTTGTTTATTAAATATTAAGCCCCATGAAAGTTCACGTAGTTGACAAATCATTTGTCAAGTAAATGATTTTCTGGACAAATGATTTGTAAGGCAAATCTTTTTTTATTGTTTGGTCATAGTATGAAAAATTATATTTATTGTTTAAATTACATAAAAAAAATAAAAAATTTATAACAAAAAATAAAATAAC
Organism: Akebia trifoliata; assembly: GCF_017979445.1. Taxonomy (NCBI): domain Eukaryota; kingdom Viridiplantae; phylum Streptophyta; class Magnoliopsida; order Ranunculales; family Lardizabalaceae; genus Akebia; species Akebia trifoliata. The sequence continues at coordinate 6,151,297 of NC_141380.1, read as the reverse complement.
AGATTGATTTAGATAATTTTTTGATAAAAAATAATTAATTTTTTAATCATTTAAATATTTATTTTATAAATAAAAATATGATTTTATTTGATTTCATTTTTTTTGTGTGTTTTTTTATTTTGTTTAACTTTATTTTTTTTTAAATATTGATTTTATTTAATTTGTCGTGTACTAATCGTTTTCCAAGGGGGAGGGCGTAAGAAATTTTTGTTTTTTTGTTTTTTTTGTTTTGCTAAATGAGTGTCTGGGCCAACTCGCGCGCACCACGACTAATCTTGGGGAGGACTACCACAGCAACCCACAGCCATGGTCCCTCAATTAAACCATGAGAAAATCCAAGAGGGGAATCGAATCTGTGACTTGCGCCTAACTCACACTTCACGTGCTCACCCTTACCACTTAGACAACTCATGGGTGGGTTGAGAAAATAAGGGATGCAGACAAATCATTTTTTATGTAAACTTAGAGTTTTTAACGCATCAAACACTAAAAAATTATCATTTTTCACAGAATTTTAATTTTTTTTTAATTTTCCGTGCAATCAAATACACTACAATGGTCCTTGAGCTCATCTTGTCACATCAAAGAAAGCAATCCCATGTTACAGAGTTATAAAAGATAAAATTCTATGAACTTTGAAAAAATATTCAAGAAAAAATTATTTGAGAATTTCATATAATTTCAATAGCCGTCCATTTTCAAAATCTTGAATCAAGCCTGAAAATGTTACTTGAGATTTTACATGTTACATGAAATCTAAAAGGCTGCAGTGCCAAAGCATATGAGCAGAATAACCCTTCTGACAACAAAAACATGTCAAACAACTCTGTCCGTGTTTTTTCTTTGACTGGTTGACTCAGTTGCCACGAGCCCACAGTTGTAGGCATTTTTATTACAAAACACGAGTTGACACACAGATGATGTCCATCGAATTGAGTCAACTAACTTGCGTGAATTGCGTTGTGTTTGGATTTGATTGAGTCAAATAATTATGGGTCGGATTCTGTTGACCCAAAAAAAGTAGTCAAGAAAAACACTCGATCATTAAAATATTCGAGTTGAATGAGTTGTATCTAAATATTGTTTAACATGTCTAAATCGTATCATTTTATGTTTTCTTATTTTACCGTCTATTAAAGTTATTCAAACAATTTTCTAAATGCATTTATTTTTAATTTTATCTTTTTTATACTTTATTTGCACATCTATCTTGGCATTTTCATCTCTTTTTTTTTTTTGAATGACGGGGGTATTTGAACTTATGTCCGACTAGTGAGAATCATGATTTTAAAACTCGGTTTCGTGTCTCGTCTTGTCCAAGCCTGATACCGAGTCGTCTCAGACGAGTTTTCCAATACATCTGAGACGTCTTGTTTAAAAAATAAAAAAATTGAATGTGAGGTATTAAATCTTGATCTAAAAAGTGACTTGTGCGTTTGTATCGTTCAACCCTGATATCTTGTTAACTTGGACAATACATCTCAATCTCGAACGAGTTTTGAAACCACGGTGAGATTGAGTGCCGGGTGAACTAAGGTTTGGACCAAGGTATATAGGCCCTTCCCCCGAACCCAAGCAATTTATGCACATCACACGCACCAAGTAAGTGAGGGTACACCCTGGCGAGTGACCTTGAGGACCCATTGCTCATTCTGGATATAGAGCACATAACCTAAGGATGCTTACCTCTTATTGGATTTGAAATTTCCATTGAGCCAACCTCTCAAGGTTAGCATTCTCATTTTTTTTACGCTCAATTTTCTTAGCATGATGTTTATTAATCATTCAATATTCAACTTTTTAAAATATAATTAATCTTTTTATTTTATTTTATTTTATAATTTGATTTATATGTATCAATGTGATAAAATTGATGCATATAAATCAAATACTACGTTTTGATTATTTTCTATAATTTTATGGTTAATCACAAATGGGTGCGATTAGACATTCTTGCGTGTGGACAAATCGATCACCAATCAAAACTTCAATTTGAGTTGGAATTCATCATCTTAATTTTAGACATACCAACTTTTAATAATAAAACTTTGGAAGTTGTCAACTACTATTTATTTGAACCAGGCAAGGTTGGTAACCACCATGGTAGAACTTAGTACAAAATTGGTTATGCTAAGAAAATTGTGATAGAATATTAATTTTCTTTTAAAGAATATTTACCAAACAATTAGAGATAAATTAATCCTTTGTATAAACCCAACTTTGAGCCCACTTATATTAATTACTTTTATTTATATAAACTGTTTTTTTATTTCTAAAACAATATATTCTTTTGAGATAATTTATTGCTATAATTACCCAACATCCTAATAACCACTTATGAAATCAATAATTGATTATTAACCTTATAATCCATTAAGAGAATGGTTAGAACGGTCCCTCTCACTTTAGGTCTTTCAACTTAAAGACGTTAGGAGTTTTGAAGAAAAATAAATCTATGAAAAGATTATATTATTATCTAGAAAACAAGAACTTATCTTTAAGAGAAAAAAAAAAAATTCCTCTTATTTCAACCTTGACTTGAAGTTAGGAAAGTTATCTATATAATAAACAAGACAGTTGTCCCCCTAATGTCTATCGACCACAAAGAAAGGTTCATATTCAATTTCTTATAAATCTCGAGAACAACTTTTAATTATTACCATTTCTCTTTTTTAAAAATACCTTTTCAACTTTATTGTCTTGCATTTTCTACCTAATTTCAATAATACCCCTTCAACTTTATATATTTTATTTTCTTTTTTTTCAATAATACTCTTTCAACTTTATTACTTTTTCTATTCCGTATCATTTACACTAAAGAAAATGTCGGACAAACTCTAATATTTTATAAGTATATCTGATTTTTTTGATTAACATTTTTTATTTTTGTGTAAAACTTTTCTAGACTCAATTCACCGTTGAGGCTCTCCATGAGCATGACGGTTAGGATTTGAGAAAAAACATAATTTTCCTCAAGATTAGTACCAATCTCCAAGGGATTAATTCACTTTTTCCTATGGATACATTTTTCTTGGGAATTCCTACCATTCCAACAGTCACATTGATGGAGAGTCTCTACTCGATGGTAAGGCTAGCATTTTCCTTTTATACAATTTTAAGTAAGAGTGATACTAGAGTGACTACACAAGACATTGCGTTCGATAGTAAGTTGATGTGGTATTGTGCACATAATCAAATATGCTTTTCTCAAGATACGAGTGAAAATTATCTATGGCTTTGTGCACAATACCGCTTCAAGTCACTTCAACATTATTCTTTTAAGTAAAATCAATGATTTGTCATTGAGCCATTTTATTACTAAGCTGACATGAATGCGTGCAAAATCGCTTGATACTTCTCAGTCATATCTCGAGGAAAAATATCTATGATTCTTTGCACACAATATGTCGAATGAAGTCTAGAGTGACTTCATTTCGCACTTTTTCATCGGTACCTATGGTTCGTATCTCCACATCAGCATTGGTGCAAGATGAGGTAAATCTTTGATGTCACTTGAGCATTATTCTTGATTTTAACGTTAGTAAAACAATTTTTACTTTTAAGTTACCACTCAATAAATAGTAGAGACGAGAGAGCCCAAACGTTGAATGAGTAAACAGTCAACTTTACATCCATGACTTTCACAGAAACCTCCCTCAACCTGTTGTTCCATCCCTTTATATATCTCACCCCAAATCTTATCCAACCAAAGACGAAACACAACGAAGAGATACTAAGAGTTCTCTTCTCTATTCTTCAATCCCAAAATCCTCAAATTCGAAAAAAAAAACCCTACTCTCTCTTCTTCTGATTGTTGTTGCTCTGTTTCTACTTAATCTCTGAATCCTCAAAACCAAATCAAGAGAAAGAAAGATAGGAAGTAGAGCCAATCCATAGAGAGAAGCAATGAGGAGCAGTTATTTTTCTTCTCATCCTCACAAGAACTCACCTTCTTCAAGTACCACTTCTTCAACGTTTCCTTCTCCTTTAAGAGCCTCTCCTACTCCTTCCACTCCTCTCTACACTTTCTCTGAATCCATGATGGAAGAAAATATCAATTTTGCTGAAGAAATGATCCAGAAATGGAATCCAGCCAACTCTACCTACGCCAATTTCACATCTCTCTTCCACGAAAATCGAAAAGAAGCTAAAGAATTTCTCAAATGCGTTAAAGATTTGCAGAAACTCATGCGTTTCTTAGTTTCCGAGAATTCGAACTCCGAAAAGCTCATCCGAGCTCAAACTTTGATGAAAATCGCCATGAAACGGCTCGAAAAGGAGTTCTATCAGATTATGTTAACTAATCGTGAACATCTCGATCCTGAATCCATTTCAGTACGATCGTCGCATGCGTCTGATAGATCGAGGTCCAGTACTTCTGATTTCGAGGACGAAATTAGATCGGAAGACGAGAGCCCGAACTTACCAGCGGTTTCTGAGGTCGAGAAAGTCTCGACGATTGCCATGAATGATCTTAAATCGATTGCGGAGTGCATGATTTCTGCTGGTTATGGTAAAGAATGCGTGAAGATCTACAAGACGACCAGAAAGTCATTTGTCGACGAAGGCCTATATCGTCTCGAAGTTGAGTATTTGAGTTCTCATCAGATCCAAAAAATGGATTGGAAGGCCTTGGAGCTCAAGATCAATAATTGGATGAACGCCATGAAGATTGCAGTTAAATCTATCTTCTTAGGCGAAAGAATTCTCTCTGATCACGTCTTCTCCATTTCAGATTCCATTAGAGAATCCTGTTTCTCCGAAATCTGTAAAGATGGAGGGATCATTCTCTTTCATTTCCCCGAACTCGTCCCGAAAAGCAAGAAATCTTCGGAAAAAATGTTTCGTGTTCTCGGTCTCTACAACACGATCTCCGATCTCTGGCCAGATATCGAATCGATCTTCGGCTTCGAATCTACCTCCGCTGTTCGTACACAAGCTCTTACCTCACTTGTCAGATTAGGCGAATCAGTCCGTGTAATTCTATCCGATTTTGAATCTGAGATTCAGAAAGATTCATCGAAATCAATTGTTCATGGTGGTGGAATCCATCCTCTCACTCGACACGTCATGAACTACACACGCCTCCTCGCTGATTACACCGGAATTCTATCCGAAATCATCGCGGACTGGACATTGCCAACCCAATCATCCCAAGCTGAATTACACTTTGAGAATCTGGATTTTGCCGACAATCCGATATCCGTTAGATTCGCTTGGTTGATCCTTGTTCTTCTATGCAAACTCGACGTTAAGTCCGAGCATTACAAAGAAGCCTCGTTATCGTATCTCTTCCTCGCCAACAATCTCCATTACATAATATCTGAGGTCCGTACATCGAACCTTCAGTTCATCCTCGGAGACAATTGGATATCGAACCATGATTCCAAGGTGAAACAGTACGCAGCGAACTACGAGCGAATGGGGTGGAGCAAAGTTTTAGCGACTCTACCTGAGAATCCAACGGATATGATTTCTATACAAGAGGCAAATAATTGTTTCAAGGCTTTTAATTCTGCATTTGAAACAGCGCATCGGACACAGTCTTCATGGGTCGTAACCGATAGTAAGCTTGGAGATGAGATTAAACTTTCCATTTGTAGTAAGCTTGTGGAAGCGTATCGGCCAGTTTATGAAAAATATGGAGCTGTGTTGAGGGAAGAGAATTGTTTCGATTCGTTGGTTAAATTTGCACCCGATGATCTGAGTAATTACTTATCAGATTTGTTTAGTGGCACGGGAGTTTCAGATTCGTTTCAGTCTTCTTTGTTGTCTGCAAAGCATTCTACCCATTGGTGGCAACATTATTGGTGAAACAAAAAAAAAAAAAAAAAAATGTTACGAACTGAGATGTCCAAAGCACGCCTAAGGAAGTAGAGTTCATGAGTTCCAATCCCACCTTAGGGGCCACCTTAGGGATTTATCCCAAAAATTACCTGATGTGTGTGGAGGAGAGGATTGCACGTGTCCCGATGATTCGTCAAGTGTCTAGATACCTTAATTCCGAAAAAAAAAAAAATACATAATTATTTTTAATTGTCCTTCATCTTTGTTTTTATTGTACATATTGGTGAATATTTGAGATACATCTTCTACTAATACCCTTATCAACAATCTTTTGCTTCATTTTGTTTTTTTTTTTTTTTTTTTTAAATTTTCTCAATGTTATCTTCTTTTTGGATTTTAGTTTAAAGCTTTATTTAATTAAGATAAACAATTGAGCATATTATATTCTCATTGATCTAGTCACCAAATCTCAAGGTTGAAGACCAAGATTTGTAAATAAATTAAATTAAAAAAAATGGTGGATATTTAATTTTCTGTTAGGAACTCATATACGACCGGGCCAGGGGCCAAGGGTTATCTATTTAATTTGAAAATGCAGGTAATCTCCAATATTGACCAAAACCCATAAACGGACGTCCAACTTATGCTATATAATATCTATTGTCACTATCCATGAAAACTAAAATTAGACCAAGTCTGCAAGTTTTAAGTGTAGAAAATTTGAATTATTGTTATTAGAGGTTTGTATGGAAGAGCATAGGGAGACACTGTACATTAGTGGCCAACTCAACTCTAGTTTCAGCACTCTTAAATTGTATGAAGGTATAGAGGTCATAGAATTCAGTTTAAATTCACATCAAGTCGGTAATTTTCTGGGTGCACACATAGGGGTTCCAATGCCAGATCGATTAGGTGATTCAGTTCAATAAGATGGCCCACGGTGGGGTAAGGGTAAAAAGGTAAAGTTTTCACTAACACCAACGGCAATTCTAACAAACCAAACCACAAAAATGGTAAAGAAGAGAGGATGAAACTCTAAAGTGGGAATAAAAACTAGGCGTTTAACATTCTGAACAAGACAATTAAATGGTGAAGAAATAGAGATAATTATTGAATAAGTACTTACTATATCATAAACAAATAAACAATTAAAGAGCTTAATTGCATTGGATCAGAGAACATGTTGTTGAGTTTAGTCCCCACATCGGACACAAATTGCCTTGTCTCTCTCCTTATAAGATCTTGGGCCTTTCGACTCATTGCCAATTGGTTTTGAGTTAGACCCCTAAATTTATCATACATACCCAAATCACATGGCTTGGCAATTAGTCATGAACAAATTCCAGAACCACCCGTACACTCAGACTCCTGTCTTCTGCAGCCTTTTCTTCTTAATCATTGTTGTCAACTTGGCTACTACATCCTCCCAAATTACAGCCCATGGCGTATGTATTGGCCAATAATTTTTGGTGCTCAACAATCATTTTTCTGCCTTTCCCCCAACACATTTTTGTGAATCTTGCAGGCACCCGACATGGCACAAAACACACTCATCTGTGATTCAATAGGCATCTCCCTCTGGGAATGGAGTTCGAAGCATACTCCAGCCTGCTGGCACAACCATGTTCCATGGAGATCCATTCTTGATTCTGAGCCATATACTTGCATCACAACGTGAAGTGGTCATGTCCCTCATCAACCAAGCCAGAGATAATGTAAGTTGAGAGAATGCAAAGAAAGGTTACACTGTTTGGATTGACAACTGCTTTTTAATGCTCATCAAAGGGTTCTACCGTGGTATCTATCTTGTATCCCCAAGCTCATGGGTCCAATACGCATCTTGTTGAGTTTAGTCCCACATTGAACACTCATCGCCTTGCATGGTTTTAAAACTCGGTTTCACGCCTCATCTCATCCAAGCCCAATACTAAGTCGTCTCAGATGAGTTTTCCGATATGTTTGAGACATCTCGTGAGACAAATAAAAAAATTGAATGTGAGTCCTAAATCTTGGTCAAAAAGTGACTTTGTGAGTTAATCTCGTTCAGCTCCGATATTGAGTTAACTCGGGCGAAACGTCTTGGCCTCGGACGAGTTTTAAAACGATGTCGCCTTGTCTCCTCATAAGCTCTTGGGTCTCTCCACTCATTCCCAATTGGTTTTGAGTTGCACCCCCAAATTTATCTTGATATCAGAGTAGACCTTTCTCTCCTCCATGTCACCCAATTCATATCTCCATATGCTTTGGCCTAGTCCGGCCCATATGTGCCAGGGTGCGTTAAGTTTAGTACCATATCAGACACTGATTGCCTTGTCTCTCTCCTTATAAGCTCCTAGGCCTCTCCACTCATTGCCAATTGGTTTTGAGTTGGACTCCCAAATTTATCACATCTATAATCACATAATGTTCATCGTGTCAAAGGGCTATGTGAACATCCCCACACTTGGCATAATGCCTACTACTTCCGTCATTCATTACAAAAACATTATTGACTAGGAAAGATCTAATAACAATTCCATGGATCCATATAGCTCATAATAAAACCAATAAATCATCTTCTCAAATCGTAACCGACCCCAACACGCATTTCGAATACTGAAACATTCACAATTGACATAAACCAATCCAAAATCTTCAAAGACAGAAAATTTGGTAACAATGCTGATTGAACTGGGTTATTGTCCTTCCTCCTCTTACATCCGTAAAACCAACTAAAGAACTCTTCTCCACAACCCATCTGAGCGTACCCAGAAATAATTGAATTCCAATCAACCAAATCTCTCTGAGGTATTCGATCAAATACCTTCCATGCGATACCCTAAATTGTAGAATATGGTGTTGAAACTAACAAGCTTGGTTTGTAACAACTGTTTGCAGTCGAAACCGTTTTTAACAGCGTGGTTGAACTTGAACTACTATAAGGAACTTTGATAGATTACCAAAATAGGCTTAAAACCTCAAATTTGAGATGTCAAACAAGGCAGTTGAAAAATCAATTCAAAGAAGAAGATATAGTCCCACATCGGAGAATAGAGAAAGAAACAACTCATCCACCTTACTATAAGTACCCTTGTTTCCAACAAACGAAATCACGCAGCCGCGCGGTGAGCACAGAGCGAACTATTCTTTCGCCTTTTACTAAAGAATACCGTGTGCTCGCCGCACTCAGCGGCATACGCCTATTTTTGGAGGGTTTCTTCTATTTTAGGAGAAATCCTAACAAATCTAATATTAAAGATTTCTGAACCCTGTCATGTTGATTAAGTGAAACATAAAAGGATTAAAACGTATCTTTGTAATTTATACAACTTTCAAAAAGTATATAAAATTATTGTTAATAATTAAATTGTCGGATTAATGAATCTAGCAAAATTATTTGTAGAAGTGTTTTAATTTTTTACTATTTATTGTTGAAGTGTTTTAATTTTTTTACTATTTATTGTTGAGATATAATATGAGCCAAATCTTTGAAATGTGTTTAAATGGTTCACTAGGGTAATAAATAAGTGCCATACAACTATTCAAGGAGGCGGTTTGTGTCACCGTGGGATTATTCTCACCTGAAGGGTGAGGGGATATAACTTTTTTTTACTCACAAAAATTTGGGATCCACCAATCACATGTACCCACGTGTATTAAATGACATTTTTAATTTATCAAAATATCTTTATTAATTACAAAATCTACCCTTTTATATGCTTTGACGTGGCAAGCATTGAGGAGTTTGTGAGTGCTGTGTATTTTTAATTTATCAAAATACCCTTATTAGTTACGAAAACTACCCTTTTATACGTGAATAAGTTGTTGGGCTTTAAGATAAATTCATTTTACTCTCACTAGCTAGTAATGGATATCAACAAAAAATCTAGATAGGAATTTTTAATGGATATATTTGGCACAAAATAATTTGTTAAAAAAAACGATGATTTGAAAATCCAAAAGAAGGAAAAAAAAATCTAAAAAATAATAATATTAGTTCTCTTGTTGGAAAGAGAAATTATAGCAAGTATTTTGTATTATTTTTTCTATATATATTTTTTAATTATCAAGAAGTTTGTTTTCAATGAGTTCAATAACACGGTGGCGACGGGATATGAACCTAGGTCTCTGGGTTTCATCCTCCAAAGACTTTATCAAATAAACTAGTTGGCACTTACATTATTTCATGTTTTATTACTTCTCTTTAGAAAAACTTTTGAACACCAAAGGATAAGTTTATATGATGGGTTACATTATTTATATCATTGTCATCAAATTTTTTTTTAAAGAAATATGAAACAATTGAATCAATCATGTTTCTTAATATTATTTTATCTAAAGTTACGTTTTTGACATTTCTGACATATTCAATTCTTCTTGTATTCCCATTTGAAAATCAACATGACGAGGCATAAATAATCTCACTTTCTTTAAGGCGTTGTACGCTTTTACTAGCCAGAAAAGTGAGAATCAGATATAGATATATCTTGTCCACAATGCCGCAAAGTTACAACTTTCCTATTCTATTAATTTTTAGTTTCTCATTTACTACATTGAAACAGAGTTAAAAAAATCAACACTTTCATTACAACCGCTCGATATAAAATTAGAAGAAAAATTAAGAAATGGTGTACATTTGATTTGTCTATAATTACAATGACCAATACAATTTTTTTAAATTAATATTTTAATAAAATAAAAATAATATTTTTATTTTTTAAAATTTTCTTGACAAATAACAAAATTTGTTACGGCAAAAACTCACCAAACCCTTAATAATTTGTAAGTTGTCTTGATGTGCAAATAACAACATGATGAGGGATCTGCTAACAAGCCCTTGGAGAAAATTTTGAGACCATAAATTTGGTGCAAACGTTTACAGCTATTCTATTCCTACAAACAATTGCAATAAATTTCACTTTAAACTGGTCCAAACCAGACGTTCGTAGAAAAAGGTCAAATTCTTGGTGTTTTGAGGAACGTTTTTATTTCCAGCAAGGCATTATTTATTTCTCTTGATACTATGAGAGTAAAGATAGTCCCACATCGCCCAGAGAATAGAACTTTACTTAACATGACGTCTATATGAGGAGACACTCATCGACCGTATCAACTATCATCATCATCATTTTATGCCGGGTCGGCTAAACGAATCCTAAGGCTTGAAAAAGCCGAATTTTTGGAGGGTTACACCTGTAGGTTAGGCCTAGATTTGGTGGAACCCAAAAAGTCTAATATTCAACCATTAATGGCAACCTAACTTTTGCTTATGAACCCCCAATTATTTTAAATGTATTGTGGTAATGGTAATTATTGTGTCATAATTGTATTGTGGTAATAGTAATCGTTGAGACACATTAACTAGTACTAATGCAACACCAAATTCTATAAAATAATCAAAGAATTCTTATAAAAATCATCAAAGAATTGTATGATTGGTGTGGTGTTAACAAAAGTTGGACATTTTTGGTGCAAAATTCAATCCAAAGTGTATTTATTGCATTTTAATGTGTGCCCACGTTAACAAAATCCAGTAAAAGTAAAGAAAATAAGTGAATTAACACATCAGGAGAAGATCGGGTTTCAATAGAAGCTTGTTGGATTTATTTATTTTGGGGTTTAAAATTTTTAACGATCCTAAATATAGTTGTACATAACTACTGAAATTGTTTACAAGTGCAGTAATATTTAAAGAATGTGTCTTAATTTTTAATTGGGGTGTGATAAATAATTTAAAAAATTGGAGTGTAATCAGTAAAAGCATTGGGTACCAATAGTAGCTCTCTAAATCAATCAACAACGTTTATTTCATTTAAGTTGGAACATCGAATTGGAGCACTACAAATTGGCCTGGTCTTTTGTGATTATAGTCTTTTCTCAGAGACCGAATCAAAAGGTACCCCAAAATCCTTTACTTTACTCTCAAAAACCCATTGTCTTCAAATTATTTTAGGTAAATTCTTTTATTTAATTCAAACTCGATTTCAATACATCATCTTCAATTATTCGTCAAGATTCTTGATTTTTAATTAACTAGAAAGCCAATCTTACTCTTGTTTGAAGTTTGAAGGTTAGAGGAAATAAAAGCTTAAACTTTTGTCCTAGAAGTTGAATACTTTCATGTGTGAGCACACAAGGAGTAAAGAGTCTCTCTACTCTCTATTTTAGTTCTTTTCAACCCATTGCACTATTCAGAGTTTAGGCTATTGGGTTTGTTTCTAAAGTTCGAGACCACTTATTTGTGAGACTTGGGGGTGTCAATGGATACCCATTTAGTTGGAATTGAAAACCTTGGTTCTTGACCTTTTTATTGGAATCGAGTAGAATCGTGTCTCCAGGAATTAAATAATTTCTGAAACAGAAAAAATAAAAATCGATGAGAACTAAAAATTGTACTATATAAAAAAGATTTGTTCTGAGAGTTCCAATTCCATCAATTTGAGAACCAAAATTGAAAATGATTGGGAAACCAAACGAATATAACAATTTTGGTTTTGGTTCTAGTAGGAATTGATCCATTGACACCCCATTGTGAGACCAACACTTGCACAGTTCCACTTCAAGCTATAGTTCTAAAAACTCGTTGAGTTAATTCTAGTTGAGGTGAATTGCCCCTAAATTCGATTGAGCAAATTCATCAAATCCACTTGGAAAATCATTGAATTAATTCACCAACTCGGTGAAGCTAGCATGAAAATACACCAAGATGGGTCAAAAACTCAATTGACTTATCAGCTATATACATACATATAAAATATTTTTGTGAATATGTAAAATAAACATTTTAATTTATGTTAAAGAATTAAATGTATTTTTATAGGCCTTATCCATGTCAACTGGTGAGTTGTCTAGTTGACTCGACTGGTTGAACCACCGAGTTAAAATGAAAGGGAAGGGAAGAGAAGCCGTCTCTAGATCATAAGAGATGACCTGAAGAGAGTGGTAGATAAAAGAGTGAAGAGAGGAATCTCTCGAAGAAAGAATATATTAGTCCCACATCGAAGAATAAAAGAACTCATTTACAAACAAACCTATAAATAACTCTACATTTGTTCCATTTAAAGCACGCAGCCATGCGGTGAGCACATAGCGAACTATTCTTTCGCCTTTTACTAAAGAATACCGTGCGCTCGCCGCACACAGTGGCATACGCCTATTTTTGGTGGGTTTCTCTTATAGAGAAGCCCTAACAAATTAATACAAAACTTTGTAATATATAAAAATAATATTTTTATTAATTAGTAGAATTTGTTGATTAAATAATATAGTTAAATTATGAGATTTTTATAATTTTATAAATAAATTAGGCACTTTGTAATCTTAGGGTATTTTGGTAAAAAAAATAATTATTTTAAGGGCATTTTTTATACAAAATCTAATTTTCAAAGTGTATTTATTGCTTTGTAACGTCCAAAGTGTATTTATTGCATTGTAACGTGTGCCCTAGGGCACATGTTAACAAACAAGACCCATGGTACATTGATGGTTTTAGAAATTATAAGGTACAATGTATACGATGTTTCAAATTTAAATAAAATTAAAAATTAATCGATAAGTATATCATTTTCATTAATGAAGACATCACGTCACATGTTAATTGTCCCTACTTGATGATAACCTCGATGTCATCCTTGCTAGCAATTGTAACAATCTTTTCTTTAAAAGATTTCATTGCAATGTTCAACCTCACAAATCATTAAAGCCTAGGACTCCACATTCCAAGCAAGGTCTTTTAATACCACTACGACGGGGAAGATTCCCACATTGTCCATAGAGGAAAGTCTAGATAACATTAGGGATGGCAATGGGGCGGGTTTGGGTAGTTTTTAATTTAACTTGGCCCTGCCCCGATTGGTTTTGTTCAACCCCAAATTTGCATCGACCCTGATTTAGGTATGAATTTTTTAACCCATCCCCTCCCCTAATGGTATTTCTAAAACCCACCCCAATCCTTTTAACACCATTTTTCTTAATCAAATTGAGTAATCAAAAATTTTTTAATCAAAAAGTAAATTTTAATAAGATTTTAGAAGATGCACATACTTAAATTTTTTTTATGAGGGTATATATATATATAAGGGTAGAGCGAGGTATATCAAAATCATCCCCGCCCTGAATTTGACTCGATTTTTCATTGTTAATACTAAAGCCACCCCAAAACCGTTTTAAAGGTGTGAAAACCCAATCCTAAGGCTTATAAAACCTTTTTTTTTTTTTTTAAGGGTTTCACCAGTAGGTTAGGCCTAGATTTGATGAAACCTTACAAAACTATTTTTTACAAATTTCTACAATTTTTCGATTAGAACTTTCTGAAATTTTAGACATCATTCACTTGTGTTTGTATTTGACGAAAACTTTTCTTTATTTTAATTTTTGGTGAGGAACCATCTCCAGCCTTGACTCAAAGTTTCACTCAGGTTTGAGTAAAAGTTCATTTGATATGAAGCACTCCATAATCTTAGAAATGACTCGAATTATTTACTTAGATTTGAGTAAAAGTTTCATTTGATATAGTACTCCACAATAGTTCTAATAGTAAACTCAAATTTTTTTAAAAAAAATTTCATCTTTTACCCAAAATCTATTTGTTTTTTCATAAAAATGTTCTTACTTAAACATGATCGTTGAGAATTTGGATAAAGATTTGAGTCTTCTTTGATTTGATATCAGTTTGAATAAAGGAGTGGAGCTCCGTTTTATCACTTTTTACTCAAATTTGAATTTGAATATGCATCTTGAGTTAGGGCTACAGATTCTCTTAAAGATTTATGATTGTTTATTTATGGTATTAATGCCTTTGAGCGATGTGAAGTGGGGAGAAGTACTGTATGTGTTATTTGGGTTTAATTGATTATTTTCTCCAACTAATTGTAACACTAGCCATCAATCATGTCTTCACTTTGGTTATCAGAGTGCATGTCCCTCTCCCTCTCTCTCTCTCTCACTATTTAATTCTTTATTTCTCTCAAAATGGCTGATTATGTTAGACCATGTCCCAAGTCTGAACCTTCTACATGTCTAATTAACGGTCATTTCAGTTTTCAGATAACAATTCAGATGCTAAATGGTTTCTTATTCAAATGGTTTTTTTTACTTCTGTGGTGAATGAACATGAGCCACAAACCCCGAGGGGTTGACTCAATGGTAATTTTGGACCAATAAACGGTTAATGCCCGTAAGTTGTGAGTTTGAATCCCAATATGAGCATTAAATCCTTAGGGGCCAACCGTGAGAGTGCATCCTCACTTACCTGGTGTGTGTGTGTGACGTGTGGGAGATGCATGTGCCCTGGAACTAGTCCTTGGACAAGACCATAGTCTACGGATTGGGCAAAGCTCAGATACAGGACCGGTCCATTGTCTACAAGGATACCAGGTTATTAAAAATAAAAAATAAAAAAAACGTGTCACATTGCCCCAAAACACAAACAAACTGTAAATCCATGATAATAATGCACCCTAACAATCATTGAAACACATACAAGCACCAAGATGTGCACTTATTTTTTTTTCATTTTCAATATAAGTGAAAAATTCCATTAACCGCAAAGATCGAGTTTTGCATAAAAACCCATCATCAATTCGCCAATTCAATCACTTTGTCCCTTATTCATCAAATATTTCCAAATCTTTGGACAACTCAAAAGAATTTTGCAACAGTGACTAGAGGACTCCATATCCAAACACGCAAGATAATTTCCTATTCTTGAATTACCTCCTTAACCTCTAAAGAAAAAAAAAATGCCATAAATATTGTTTGATTAAAATGCCATAATTAAAGTCAATCTCCTTGTCATAAATATTGTTTAATTAAAATCACATTTTATTTTCTTTTCTTAATGATGGCAGAGGTCTTGAGTTCATATCCCCCTCAGGGGCACAATCAAGGATTTATCCCAAACTATGAGATTTAAATAAATTTGTGTGATTTTTTATCAAATAGAATTCAAGCATAAGATTTCAAATTACGGCAGATGAGTGGAGGGACTAAAAAAGATAAAATTAAAAATCAATGCTGCTAGAATATCAATTATGATGTAGTGTATTAAGGTACATCAAGATGCATTCGATCATTATCTTATGATTAAAATATGTAATTATATGACCAACTTGATCAACCTCACTATTTGAGCCTTGAGTCTTATATGACCAAGCTCACGTTGGCCCATAGAGGCCCATAGAGACTGTCGCCAATGTTCGAGCCCATGAAAGAGCTGACATTGAGCCTCTTCATTGTTTCATTTGAGAGCAGTTGATCACCAAATCACTTTCGGATTAAAATCCTTCAAGTTCCGATCTTGCCTAAATCGATAATGGCCAAATCAAAGTCCTTTTGAGTTGGACAAAGTGCTCCTCGTCTTTACACATGTGGCATATAATCAATCTTCTTTATTAGACAACCATCAAGAGGTCCTCTTCATCTCATTCAAAAGCACACGATTGATAATCATATCATCAACAAGTTAGTGGGGATCTTCAACGAGCACGATGGATACTTCGATTACCCATCGTCAATCAAGTTGTTGCATTATTAAGGAAATTAAAATTATGTGATTAATTGCACGTTCCTTCTTCAAAAGAACATGCGATTGCTGGAGAGTGTTAGAATTTCAATTATGATGTAGTGAATTAAGGTGCATCGGATTATTATCTTATGATTAAAATGTGTAGTTATGATGTAGTTATATGGTTATGTAAATTCCACATATAATTTTTATCTATTAATAAAATTTCATCAGAGATGTGACTATCCAGAGATTTAAGTTTATCAAACTTTTCAAATGTATTCAAGAAAATGTAGGAGTAGCTCAAATAAGTGATAAAATGAAGAGAAAATCAACTTTGATTGTTTGGGCATATTCAACAACGGCCGATTACAAGTTGAATGTCTTAAAAGAATGAAACGAAAATCCAAAAGAACGTGATGGAGATAAAATAAAATATATGAACTCACTTTCAATAGCAAGAGATTTGACTATGGATGGTGTGGAATGAAGGAACAATGATTGTTTAGATTTGATCATTTGAAAGGGTAATTATAAAAGCACCCCATGAATTGATAAGAGCATCCCACATCATAGTCAAATTGTTTTGTCTAATGAGTTAAAAGCTTCAGATTTAGCTGATTTTTGGTGAGGATGATCTCTATAGTGAGGTGATTATCCTCACAAAAAATCACCCTATTCTGAAATTTCTAATCCCATCAAAACAAGTTCAAGAACAGTAAATCATCAATTCCAGAACTTTTAACTCATATAAGACAAAATTTGACTATGGTAGGGGTGCCTTTCGTAATAATTGGGGGTGCTTTTATAATTACCCTTTTTTTAAACTCTTAGTGGAATTAGTAAGCACGGCCCTTACTGGTTTTCTTCATTAGATTGTGGGTAATAGTATTAAGAAAGGACTTACGTGCAAGTCCATGGTTTTAGTAGAGATACTAAATAACCTAATAGGTTTGTTGAAAGAAGGAAGAGGGATGTGTCTTGCAAATGTTATAATTTTTTTTTTTTAAATGAAGTTTATTAATTTATTAATAATGTTGTGTAAATGTCATGTTTGGATCTCTATTTTGAGGAGATTTACATGTGTTTTTGGTAACTCTCGATTTTATAAATAGAGCAATCTAGGACTACAAAACTAAAAGGAAAATAATGATTGTTTTTGTTATGTCTTGTGGACGTAGGCATATTGTCGAGCCATGTAAATCTTTGTATTTTTTGTGATGTTGTGTTATATTTGCTATTTCGTATTTTTACAAATAGAAGTTCCCTTCTTCTCTCTTCCATCTTAGTTTCTTTTGATGCTTTCATTATATGTTCTCGAGCTTGTAATTTTAATAGAGAATCGTGTCCTCGAAGTCCAATTTTCGAGAGGTGCCTAAGTTATCATCACTAATTAGTATTGGGTTCCTATTGAGTTCTCTTTAATCTTATCCCTAATATTATGGTCAACAGTATGAAATTCTATTTCGCTATTTAACTCTATTTAGAACTATATCATTTGTCAATGCATGTGTCTTCAAAACCTTTCTTACTACTTTTTCAAATTTCTAAATTGATTGGTTATTAAACATATTGGCCGAAATAAATGAGTTCCACCATATTATCTTGGACATTAAAGTTTCTAATTTTTTTTTTTTTTGATAAAGTTGTAAGAAGAATTTAAGAGGATCTCCTTTGAGGACTTTATTTTAAGCAAGTGTTGAGAATCTTCATTTTATCATTGTTATTAGAGTTCACGCCTCTTACCCCAAAATTGGGGTTTGGACTCATAACTCAATTGTTTTGACACTTTGCAAAGCAACTTTGAGGTCGTAGGTTCAAGCCCAGCTTACCCATCACCCAAAAAAAAATGTGAGCCTAGGCCCTGCTTGGTACCATGCAAATCATTTACAAATTGCAATACTTTTTGGACTGCAAATTATTTGTTGAAATTTGTGCAGGGTTAAAGAGATTTATGCGAATAATTTGCAATGCAAAAAATTTCAGAATGTACCCAAGCATCTGTAAATTAGATTCCAACAAATCATTTGCATTTGCAAGTGATTTGCTTTGTACCTTAGTGCATGTTTGAGTGCATTTCAAAAAATTATTTTTCACAGCTTTTTCGAATAAAAACTCAATTTCGTGCCATGATTTGCGTTTGTTAGCACTTCAAAACGTCAATTTTTAGTTTTAGTTTTTGTTTTTTCTTACCATAGTTTGGATGAGCAAAAGAATTGAGCTTCTCACAACTGCGTTTACAAACACAAAAGTGAAATGACCTAAATACCCTGCATTTATTGTTCTCTCTCTTTCCCTCTATTAATTATTGCAGTTTTGATTTGTTTCTAAATCTCTATGATTTGATCTCTCCCAATTACATATTTTCTTTTCAGTATTTTTTCCTTATTTGTTGAATTAATAGTTTTTGATGTATAATTTGGGTTCATAAGAAAGATCTTACTCTCAATTGCACACGTTTCATAGAAGAATGAATGACATAATTCATTTAAATTGCAATTTTTGAACAAGCAAGATGACATGAAAGAACATCCTTGCTTGTATTCGAGTGTAATTAGTTCTTGTTAGAATCACGAAGTAATCAATTGGATCTTGATTTTTCACAGGAAGGGCGGTAGAATAGATGAAATTATTTTTAAAAAATAATAATTTTTTTTAAACTTTTAATAACTAAGAATTAAAAAAGCAGGAGAATCAATGAATCATATCTAGACATTTGATGCATTTCGAAAATTTTGGTTACACTACCAAATTGAAAGTATAAGAAAAAAGAAATGAAAATAGGAGTGATAGATGATGAATGGGGATTCTTCAACCTCTACAATCATTGATGATGGGATCATAAACCATGGATTGAAGTCGCCTTTGTGGATTTCTCAGTACGATTGACTTGAGTTCATGGATGGACTCCTTGAATGCATCCACGAAGACTCCATTACATACAAAGTGGAATTAGTGCACTCTCTCACAATACATATAACATTCAAATGTATTAATAAACTCCTTCTCCTCTTTTAGACATTTGGTGCATAATTTTTTTACTTTTGATAAGTGAAATTTATTTATTTCTATAATAATAGGTAGTCGAGATAACCAGCCAACAGTCAAAAGTATGCAACAGTCAACATACCTCTTACATTGAGCACAAAGAATCCCATTTAAAAATAACTCCTTTTAAATTCAAGTGCTAATTTTCCCCAATAAAACAACAGCAGTAGTATTTGCACAATCAAGTCTTGGCGCAGGCCTTCCACACCCCTTGGAAGACTCTCCCTATTCTTCTCTTAACAGGTTTCCCTATAAATGATAAAAAAAAAACCGATATGTATTATGTTTAAATGATGTCAGAATATATTAACTAAGATTATTATGTTTAAATAATGTCAGAATATAAATGAGATGTTTATATATATATATATATATATATATATATATATATATGATGTTATGTAAATGTTGGATTATGTATTATGTAAGTATTTTATTTATCAGGAAAATTTCCTATGTCCATTTTTAGGAGGAGATGCTGACAAAATTTTTATAGAATTATAAAATTTATTTAAATTAAAATAATTATTTTTATTATTTTTTAATATAAATTTATTATATTTATATATATTTAGTGTAAATATATACTTATTAGGATATTCTAATAATTTTTTATGCATTATCAACATTAAGTGTATTATAGTCATTTTACCATTACACAACAGAATCCAACAACTATATCAAACAATAATTATCAAATTTTAGTAAACAATACAATACTTTTACAAAACTCTATCAAACAAGCTTTTGTGTTACAGTTTTTTACAGTTATTTCTTACAGCAGAATCTGATAGTAAATTTTGGCAACGTTATCAAACGGGGCCTTAGTATTTCTTTTTGAAAACTACTATTAGCATTCCAACTTTTTCTTATTACACCTCAATTTTTTGAATTATTTATCACATCCCAATTTAAGATTAAAACACTCTTCAAACATTACAAAGGTTTGGCTCAAATTATGATCTCAACATTATAATATTCATTCAAACAATTTCAGTAGTTGTTTACAATCAAGATTAAGTCTATATAAAATCCTAAATCCAAAAATTAGAAATCTAGAATAACAAAATGAGAGAACTTCTATTGGCACTCAAATTTTACTTTTTCTCAATCATTTATTTATTTATTTCTATTTTGAATGGGGTGTAATAAGTAAAAGTTTGGGTGTCAATAGCAGCTTTTTTTTTTTTTTTTTAAAGGTTAACTCTTGTCGAACTCGCCTTTAGATTTCATGTTTGTATCAGTTTTAGGGAAGTCTTCTTATTTATAATAATAATAAAATGGTTGTAGAAGCCTACTTTGTCTCTGTTTTGTAGATATAATGTAAAATCCTAGTGTTCACATCCAATTGAATTGAGTTGTTTCTTTTTCGTTTCTTTAATGAGTCATGCTGGAGTAACATTGAAATTGACATCGTTTGAGACATTGGTGTGCACAGAATCATAGATGCTGCTCACTTGTATCTCGATGAAAAGCATCTTTGGTTCTCCAATCACATCCACGTCGACGATGTCTCAAACTATGTCAATTTCAATGTCGCTTTAGCATTTTCCTTCTTTAATTCTTGATTGGTTACTACAGAACAAAGCTTACCAACCCAATAAAGAAAATTGAAAAAAAAAAAAAAAAAGATATTTTAGTCAAAGGAAGCAAGATTCAAATTGGGTAATCATGGTCAAAATTTTCCATTGAAGATAGGGTTGATGGTGAGTGTGGTTTTCCTTCCCCAGCTGTTATTGCTTCCTTCAATGTTTTTGATCAATTATCAACAAGGGCTGCCTTTCTATTAACCTCTGTGCCATCTCTTATTCTTGTCGAAAAAAATCTGGAATTTATCTCAATATTTGAATGGAAGTGAAAGTGATTTACTTTTATTTTTATAAGTTATAGTGTAAATGTTCTAATCTTACATCGGATAGAAACAAATAAAAAAATATAACTCTTACATGGAAACTCTCATATAATGTAGTGAGTGAGAGAGATGTGAGTAAAATTCATGCACGCACAAGAGCCCATGGGTTCTAAAGAGATTTGCGTCAATCATTTTACTTGGAGATTTCTCGAGGTTCCTCATGAGTCCTTAAAGGTATAATTACAGAACAAATTCGATTGTACATTTATATTTGGAGTACTGTCTTGTACGACATGCGTCCAAAGACTTCATTCAGCTCAAAATTGAAATTGCGTATTTTGATATTTATAATTTATTTTGTTATTTTATTTTACATTATTTTCTGTTTATTTTCTCTAATCTAACATCACATATTTAACAATTATTTTCGTGAATAGACCATATGTCCACATGGCACCTAATAATTTGATTGGATGCCACATGGATGCAAAGCATAACATTTTATGAACTCGCAAAAAAATGGAAAAAAAAGTCATTTTCATCATTAAATCTAAATTTTAAATTTGAGAATTCATTGTAATCTATTTTCAAAGTCAAGATCTAATAAAAAAATAAAATATTTTCTTGAAATTTTTTTTTAATTTTATATCTCCAATTTAGATTCAAAAATTTAAAGTGCTAAGATGTCATTTGGACAAAAATGACAGTCCACATAACCCAATGAGAACCTTGGTCCAGGCTCTATATCTTCCTCTACATGTAATGGGTTTCAACCCAATTTTCCACTCAACTTACCTTATGGTGTGACATGGCCAAGGGTGCCCATGATAACAGGATATTAAATCTGCACCGAAGACCTAGGCAGGCTATTACCAATCCTCTTTATAACTGAAAAATGCATGGACCGTGGCCAAAAATGTCAAGCAAGTGACTTTTATGAATGAAAAAATAGTGTCTAGAAGGCTCTACAAATAATTAGTGGTTGACACAACTATGTAAAAAGCTTGGTCAAAGTTAGGAACTTTCAGACTTTCTTGATAGCAATTTGTGTGGAAAATTTGCTTTTCTTACGTAATTATGAGATTCTTTGACTCTCAATCTACAACCATTCATAAAATTTAATGGCCGGTTGACTGTAATAGTAAAAAAATAAATAAATAAAATTAAAAAATATTTTAATAATTTATTAAAAAATATAAAATCTTAAAATAAAGTCATTCATGATCTAGTGGGATTAAAAGAATCACATAAGATAGTGGCATTATACGGAAGAGAAGTACCCTTAGGATAAGGTCTGTATAATTCATTTATAAGGGAAAAAAATGATCATGGGAAATTGAATATTGTTGTCTGCTTGCACCTAAATTTTTTTTTTTTTTTTTAAATGGATTTTTGTTGTGATCCAAGGGAATAACTTACTGTTAACCAATCAACTACTTCAAAAGACCGATTTGTTAGAGAGGGAGAACTATGAATATAAGAGAAGCGGATCTTCTATAGCACACGATTCTTGTAGCAATCTTGTAGCATACTTTAAATAGTTGAGAGAGATGTTTTTGTTAAAAAAATTTTAAAAATAACATCTCAACTTCTTGTGATCATGACTTAGATTTGATTTTTTTTTTTTTTTTTTTAATGCAGATCTATATCCTTAAAAAATGAACAACTACTAAACTCCCCGAATTTCAAGTGTGAGATCTAATTTTTATTGGTTATGTGGTTCTCTCTCAACTGTTTAAAGTGTGTTACAAGGTTGCTACAAGAATTATAAGAGGGTTACAGGACTTAACCTAGAAAGAATCAAACTCGTGACCTATACGAATTTAGCACTTTGATTTCATGTTAACTAACCAACTACTCCAAAAGACTGGTCTATAAGAGGGGAGAATTATGAATATAAGAGAGTCACGAGACTTAATTGGGGTATGATACACCTGAGAGTGGAGGTAAATATACACTAATCAACACGTACAATGGTAGGAAAATAATTTTCTTTGGGATGGGATGAGAAAACATTTTTCGATATAGGGTGCAAAATCATTTGAGGCAAAAAAAATGAATTTCATATTAAATATGCAATCATCATCAATTTTTTTTTTAAATGCATTTTTTCAAGAAAAATTATTTCCCCAATAATTTTAGAAACACATCATAAAAACCCTAACAAAGAGGATTATGTTAAGATTAGGATGACAATGGATGCCAATGAGATAGTAACATTTGGGAAGAGAAATACATGTTATCCAGATGATTCGTTAAAGAGTAGTAAGTATCTGACACCCCCACGTGGCATACTCAAAATACTCTCCTTACGTGGCATGTGGTAGAACCATCGTGACTTATGCCTTGCGATACACAACTGCACATCCCCATGTTAGATTATCACGACTCTTAGCGAAAAAAAAAAAAAAGGGGGGACCAATGGCCTTGGTCACATGTATCGCTTTCCAATACTAGATATTTTCTTCAATCTCATTTTACATATTTTATTTTGTTTTATTTATTTCACTTCCTTTAACTCAATCTTAATTGTTCCCATCTTCGGATCTAAGACTCAAAAAAATTTCCATCAAGAACTTATCAAATAACAAATCGGGATTGGTTGTTGACAAAAATTCATGCTAAGCTAATGACCCAATGGCATGACGTCATATGTACGATCAAGCAAAAAAATCAAAGTCCACTTAAGCTACCAATACATTTTCTCTCCAACTAATCAATCACTAATTCTATTTCAATAAACATGACATCATGCCATTAAATCGTCAATGTAACACAAAATTTTGTCATAAAAAAAGTCTTTGTTATAACTATCTAAGGTTTTGGTGAGATGGTCAAGACCACATCTCAAGAAACAGTTCGAATCCCCCTGTTTGGATACATAATAAAAAAGGTAATTATTTATTTATTTTTTTACTTTTGAAAGTTAAAAAGTTAAGAAGTTAGTTTGGATTTATTTTTGAAAATTACTTTAAAAAAATAAAAATTCTTATTTTTTAAAATGCAAAATGAAACAACTTTTTTACTTTCTAAAAATTATTTTGTTCCAAAGCCATGTACTTTCCTTCTGATTACGTTTTATTTTCTATCCAAACAAGACCTTAGGGCCACCTTGACGGATTTATCCCAGAAATTTTATTTATCATGTTGAAGTTGCTAGAAAAGCACTCTTCAAAAGCACTTTTAAGTTTCAACCGATTAATTAGCAGTAATCAAGGAAAGTGACCTTGAGATACATTGAGCTGGAAGGGTCAACAGTCAACTGAAGACCATAAGCCATTAATATTTTATTTTACATTTTGATTACAAACAAAACAATTTTGCTTTTGGTACCCTTTGAGTTCTGACAAAAACATGCTCATGTCTGCACGTGTGCACTGTTCCTAAAGAAGCAACAATAGGGCCCACCATTCTGAATCAGGCGTGAGATGCGGTGGATGAACTCGGACCATGTCTTGCTCATCATTTTGCTCTACATGTACATTATATATTTACAATAACTTGTACTCAAAAGCCCAAAATTCAAATATAACTCTATAAAAACCTTAATTTTGTTTATTTAGTTAATTATGATTTCTCTTTAGACAGTAGGGCTGTCAATTATTAGGTTTGGATCGGATTGGTATCGATCTGATTAGAAATTTATTAGATCTGGACCAGATTCTAATTGTATTGATTTGATTCGTTTTGATTAGAATAATATCTCAAATTTGGTTGCGAAATGTGACATGGTGTTGCGAGCCTAAAAAGATAAAAAGCTTGATTTTCTACACCATTAACATCAAGATGCTTTTGATGTATACATTTGACTTGTGTGATCAGTTAGTATGTATTTGATTGACTTGATGATCCCAAATCTTAATAATAATAATAATAATAATAATAACAATTATTGTGTTTGCTTATAGAGTTACAAGATAATACAATCATAGAAATAGAAAACGTCGTTTTAAACGCGAATTTTACGTTTTAAACATGTTTTTTAAAAATTAATCTATTTTTTTTAGACTTATAGTTCATTCTTATTTGTGTTGTATATATATATATATATATGGGTCCGGATCAAGGGCCATATGAAAAAACATATGTAAAAACAATGTAACATTAATAAATTTTCAAAATATGGGTTAGAAGTTTCGGATTGAGCTGATTTTTTGTGAGGATGATTTCTATGATGGGAAGATCATCTGGAAAAAAAAAATCAGTCTAATTTGAAATTTCTAACCTCATTAAAAATAATTTAGAATGTGAACCGTCGATTTTTTTTCAATTTTTATCAATAATTTGTAAGTCACTTTTGATGGATTTAGAAGTCTCAGATTAAGCTGATTTTTTGTGAGGATGATCTTCTCATCATAGTAATCATCCTCGCAAAAAATCAGTTCAATCCAAAATCTCTAACCCATATTTTGAAAAACCATTGTTTTTACATATGTTTTATATATATAGGGGAATGCTAATGTCCAAGATCTCATGGGAACGTTAGCATTGTCCAACACTTTTTTTTTTCAATAATACCCCTCCTCATTTAATTCTTTTAGTGAAAAAGATAAGGGCGAGTTAGTTTTTTACATAATAAATAAATTTATTATGCCATTAATAAATGCATTGATTATGTTGACATTGATTGTCAAAACATTTACTAAAATAAATAAATAAATAAATTCAAAATGCTTAAATGTTCACAGTATTTATTATGTAAACGATCATTTATAGTGTAAAAGACCAATACGCCCTTGTCTTTTTCACTAAAAGAGAAAACGAGGAGGGGTATTATTGAAAAAAAATGTTGGATAATGTTAACATTCCCATGAGGTCTTAAATGTTAGTATTCCCCATATATCTATTTATCATTTTTCCCCTTTTTCTCATTTTCTCAATGATTTTTTCGATGTTTTTCCTTACTATTTTAAACATACATTCTGACTAATTGACTATGAATACAATCAAAAAATTAGTCCCACTCCTAATATTATTATTCACTTACTTTTCATATTTTAAATAGGCTTTACCTTTATATGATAAGGGAAAAAAGAAACATTTCTTAAACTAAATGTTGGATTGAATGAAATGTTTAATCAAGATTCATGTTAGGGACAGGGGATTTTTTTATGCTGACTACCAACGTGATGCAACCACCCTCTTTTATTCGACCTTGGAATCGACAATGTAGTACAAAGGAAACACTACACATGATGATGGATATTTTAAAACTAAATGTATTATAATATCCACTCCATGTCTAAACAAATATATTCAATTTTACCCAACATAATCGCAAAATGAATTATTGTATGATTGGATTAGGAAATAGCCAAAAAGTGATTTTCTCACAAAACACAATTCACCATTGATTGCAATATTAATGAGAAAAACCATTTTCAAGAGATGATGAGTTTATATTCAAGTTGAGATTTTTTTTTATTTTTTTTATTTTTTTGAGACACTTACCATGAGAAAATGATTTCCTCTTCTGGATAGAAAGTTTTCCATTTTTTTTTACCTTGATTACCCCTACCTTGAAACTAACAAACATTTTAAAGGAAATTCATTTTCCAAGAAAAATAAATTCTTAACAATTATTCCATAAAGTATATTATTATGGTCATTTCCCCGAACATATACATTCTACTTCTGACAACTTTAAGGGGTTCTATCTTTTTGGTTTAAAGAAATTAAGGTTCAAGTAGTTAGTTGGGATCTTCTACTCTCTCTCTCTCTCTAAATAAAAATGTATTTTTAATGCATCCACATGTTATTAGGTAGTTCTAGTAGTTCCAAATTTGCATAGTCTTGTTAGTCTGGACCGTAGGATCAATAGGCCCACCTAAAACACCAATCTTGATAAAAATCTAGTCCTCTCTTTAAACTTTTGTTCGCGTGTACTACAGGGACTACTACATTTCCATGCTCCCCTAATATAAAATTACAAAAAAAGGTTGAGTCACGTGCGTGTTCTCGTGTCCGTCCAAAAAAAATACTTCTGGTCCCACCCATGTGTAGACCAACACTTGGGAGGGCTGACCCCACGTTTGTCCCAGTCAACGCCGCGTCTTTTATACCTTTAATTTAATATATTTTTTTTTTCACTTATTTTTAATATGTAGCTTTCTTCATTGAATTCCAGTGGACCCTATTTATCCATCAATGATGAAATCACTATTATTAGAAGGTAACTTAGACATACCCCTCCATGTTTTTCTGAATATTTGAGATGCCCTTGTGTCATGCTCCCTTGACCACTGTCTCCTCTGATTGACCTTGAAAAAATCACTTAAATGCCATCATGTTTAATCTCTAGTTAAAAACACTGAATTTTTCTCTCAAAAATCTATTACCATCTTGTGGCATATCATGTTTTTGGGTGCCATAAGGTGAGCTCAAAACGACCCCTAGTAAGATTAGCCTTACTCTTATAGCAAACCCTTAATTTGTTATCAATGTAGATTAGTGATTAATAATTAGGAGATTAAGGCATGTTGTATATCAATACTAATTTTTTTTTAAAGTTAAATTACCATTTTGTGAGTTGAATATGACAAAATGCTGATTCTGATTCCAGGTCACTATTCATTTTAATTGTCAACCTACGAGATCTTCACTTTTATAATCTGTGAGATTGTCACTTTAAAAAAAAATAAAAAATAGCGATATCGCTATTTTAAATCATAGAGATTGTCACTTTGAAAAACTTACAAACTTGCTCTTCACATTTTGAAAATTAAAATGAAAAGTTGGTCGGAATAAGAATTTTGTCAAAAGCTGATCATGTTTTGGGAACTTTATCAACCAAGTTAGCCAAATTGGCAATTTTACCACCTTTTATCATTAAGTTATTGTTTGACCACAATCTTAAGTTTGAAGATGAGGAGAAAAAATTTACCCTAGATGTTGAAAATATTTGATTTTGAGGAGAAAAATGAAGGGAATTTTTTTGGCCAGACATTGAAGGTGATGGCTTTTTTTTTTTTTTTTTGTCTTCCAAGTAGAATGAAATCAAGAGATACATTTCATCAATTTTAAAATACAGGGGGCTGTCTCAAATATTCACCAAAATGTGGGGGTATGTCAAAATTTCCATTACTATGACTACAAGAAAAAGATCAAATTTTTTGGAATGGTTGAGATAAAGCTGATAAATAAGATTAAGGGTCTATGGCCCACTCATCTCATTGTACCTATCCCTACCATTTATTTTCTATAATTAATGTTTGAAAACAACCCATCCGAGGACATGGTTGTAACACCCATCAACTCTGGTTTTGGTTTTTCTTTCAATATTATGAGCTAATGTCATGTCATCCCCTTTTCAAAGGCTTTGCTTTATTGGTTTCTATTGGAGTTCTCTGTGTCTAAGTCTGGGTGTATGTTAGATTCATAATAGAGCACTTTTATGAATCGATTACGCCTTTTTTTTTTCCTTTTGTTCACACAAGAGAACGACAGATTGAAAGTTGGATTTTTTGTTTTTTTGTTTTTCCTTGTATTAAATACTTGATTATATATCTGTGTTAAAGAACCCCATCATTCCTTGACCCTTGTTTTTTATTGGGTTTCAATGGGTTCTTGTGTTTTTAGATGAGAAAGCTGAAGAGGAGAAGCTATATTGTTCCAAACCAAGGTGAATGATCATGGTCTTATCTGTTCTTCTTCTTTTTAAATTCTATTCTTTGGGAACAAAACCCAAATACCCATTTTCATTTTAGTATTTCAATTTGGGTAATATAACTCTGATTTCTAGTATTTGTTGTCTTCTTTTTTATTTTATTTTTCACCCTTTTTTGTCTGATAATTATGATGAATGGTGGATAAATGAAATAAAATCAAAATGTGTATTTGTTTATAAATTAAAATACAGATTATTGTTGTGAGCAGGACATTGATTTTGGGATAAAGGAATCAAAACCCCAGGTTTCTCACGTGCTCAATTCTGACCTTCTTCAAATTATAGGCTATGGGTTCATTTAAGAAATAATTTTTTGGGTTGGAATGAGAGTTTGCCAATCTGAGTATTTCTTGGAATAAGAGGTTTTGGCTTAGAAATCAACATTAGTAATAGAGGGGAAGAATTTTCCGCAATTAGGCCCCATGGAGTTGCCGACAAGACAACCTCGTAAAAAGATGACGAAACAATTGACAGGGAAGCGCGATGACACTCCGTTGCATTCAGCAGCAAGAGCAGGAAATCTAGCTGAGATTAAGGGAATCCTCGACGGAACGGGAGATGATGCATTAAAGGAATTGTTGTCAAAACAAAACCAATCAGGAGAAACTGCCCTCTATGTCGCCGTTGAATATGGTTATGTTGATTTAGTGGAGGAGATGATCAAGTACATCGACATCGAATCCGCTGGTATCAAAGCCAGGAATGGCTTAGATGCATTCCATATAGCTGCCAAGCAAGGAGACTTGGGTAAGTCTCAATAGAACTGTTTGTGTTTCTTGATTTATGTTTTCTTAGGAGTGAACATTAGTTTTGTTTTCGATGATGTTGCAGAGGTAATGAAGGTGCTCTTGAAGGTCCACCCGGAGCTATCTATGACCGTTGATCCATCGAACACCACAGCGTTGCATAGTGCCGCCACACAAGGGCATATTGAGGTAGTAAATTTACTCTTAGAGGTGGATGGAAGCCTAGCGAAGATTGCAAGAAGTAATGGAAAAACTGCCTTGCATTCTACGGCTAGAAACGGTCATTTGGAGGTCGTGAAGGCTCTTCTAAGTAAAGAACCAGGGATCGCAACAAGGAATGATAAGAAGGGGCAGACGGCACTTCACATGGCTGTGAAGGGACAGAACATTGAATTGGTGGAGGAGTTGATCAAGTCGGACTCTTCTTTGATCAACATGGTTGATACCAAGGGAAATACAGCGTTGCATATAGCAGCTCGGAAGGGTCGGGCTAAGGTCTGATACTCTCTTTGCTGATTGGATTTCATTAAATAATCAAAGAGAACCCCGAAAAATTTGTTTCCCTCTGTTTCTTTACTAGGAAGGCATCTTCAAAAACTTATGTTGGGGGGTGCATTTAAATGTAGTGTTGTAATCTAACCTCAAAATCTACATTATTTAGTTGATCTAGGTTTAACTCTAGGTTGTCAAATTGAGTCACCATTTAAATCATTTTCGTGCAAATTACTTGTGTCTTGCACGTATCATAAGTTTAGATACTTCTTTGTTGCATAATTGATTCCTAATCCAATGAACTTAACCATCCACTATGTCGGATTCTTTAGAACAAGCACCATATATGGTGATATCGATCAAATATATATATATATATATGGTGATGATCTAGAGTCCACGGTCAATGGGTTTATTTTCATCTTATCGAGTTAATTTAAGGTTAGAACTTCTTCATTGGACACACTGGTAGGTCTCAACCCCCGTTGCTGTGTATCACCGCCTCAACACGCCCTTCGAACAGAACCACTGACGTAACTCTCCCACTGATTGTGCAGATCTTAAGGAAACTATTGGAACACAAGGGAACCGATACAAAAGCCGTTAACAGAGTAGGTGAAACCGCTCTCGACACTGCCGAGAAAACTGGGAACTCTGAGATCGTAGCCATCTTACAAGAGTACGGTGTCCTGAGTGCCAAAGCCCTCAGACCGCAAACAACAACCACAGCCCGAGAGCTGAAGCAGACTGTGAGTGATATAAAGCACGAAGTCCACTACCAACTCGAGCACACCCGTCAAACAAGAAAGCGTGTGCAAGGAATTGCAAAGAGGCTCAACAAGATGCATGCTGAGGGCCTCAACAATGCTATCAACTCCACAACAGTGGTTGCTGTTCTTATTGCAACTGTTGCATTTGCTGCCATCTTCACTGTCCCTGGCCAATTCGTCGATGACCCGGAAAAAATCCCCCCAGGACTCTCCCTCGGGGAAGCCAACATTGCCCCAAAAGGCCCGTTCATGATCTTTTTTGTCCTCGATTCAATAGCCCTCTTCATATCCTTGGCTGTTGTGGTTGTGCAGACTTCAGTTGTGATCATTGAGAGTAAGGCCAAGAAGCAAATGATGGCTGTTATTAACAAACTAATGTGGTTGGCTTGTGTGCTTATATCAGTGGCATTTCTTGCGTTAGCTTTTATTGTGGTGGGAAAAGAGGAGAAATGGTTGGCAATTGGGGTGACAATTATAGGGACGACAATTATGGCAACGACGTTGGGGACAATGTGTTATTGGGTGATTATGCATCGGATTGAGGCGTCGAACTTGAGAAACCTTAGGAGATCATCATTGGGAAGCAGGTCGCGATCCTGGTCCTTGTCAGCATCAGAAACGGAGATTAACGAGTTTAAGAAGATGTATGCAATTTGAGATTTTCTATACCAATTGCCTTTTTTTCCATTAATGGCGTCACAGGTATTTTATTTTCTTAAGCTTGTATTTTTTGTTTGCTTTCAGTTGCATATATACTTTTTTTTGTTGGTTGAAAGATGTATGCATACAATGTACAGTGCAAGACAATATATCATCAATGAGTTAGCTATAAGGATATGTAAGCTTATAAACATTTTTACTAATAACTGTAAAACAACCGTGGTTTTAAAACTCATTTTGACGCCTCGTCTCGTCCATGAACTAGACCGAGTTGTCTCAGATGAGACATCCACCTAAATTGAGTCGTTTCGGATGAGATTTAGTACAATGCCTTAAAGTCAGAACAAAATATGCCTTTGAGACAGACTTGTCAACTCATCTCGTTGTTGGACAAAACCAAGACAACTTGGACGAGTCATCTTGATCTCTGACGAGATTTAAA
Organism: Akebia trifoliata; assembly: GCF_017979445.1. Classification (NCBI taxonomy): domain Eukaryota; kingdom Viridiplantae; phylum Streptophyta; class Magnoliopsida; order Ranunculales; family Lardizabalaceae; genus Akebia; species Akebia trifoliata. Next base: position 6,119,351 of record NC_141380.1, on the reverse strand, counting down.
ACCATGAGAACAACTCAACAATTTTGATTTACAATCTACAACCTATTTGTGTGAAACACGGTAATTGCCATCTATAATTATAATATAGTTATATGTTGTAGGATTACTTTATTAGTTTCAGCTGAATAGTTACAATTAGAGACTTAGAGCTTTGCCTATGAAACTGCATTTCTAAAGCTAAACGGGCTGTTTGGGCCAATTCCAAAAACACAATATACTAAAATATTATAGTTGTATATTATACATAAAGCTTTTAAGCCTAAACAAGTTAAAAGCTTTGTGGGTTTGGGTCATTGGGTAGGGTGAAAGGGTATTTTTAGGAGATTGTAAAATATTGCATCTTGGACTCGTCTTATTCTCAACTTCAAATATTTTTGGAGGACTATGTAACAAGGACACTCCATTCTCTAAGCATTTGTTATGTTACACATTATCATACTAATATGTCAGACACATACAAGCAAAACTTTCTGAAAAATTAGTTATTTTAAATGTTTTGGTACGATTATACTTTTTTGTCATGAATTGCATAATCAAATTCTCTAAAAATACACTCTTTTTATGTGCTAAATTACTTTGGAAATGTATCTATCAACATTTGGATTGAACAGTATGTCTTAACACTTTGTATCCATTTTGGACATCAGGTGCCAGTGTCATTGCATCAGTGGAGGAAAGTAATAATAAGGGGGAAACTTGCAATCCATCAACATGTTTTTTCTTGGTTCGTCTGTTTTTGTGAAAAATCAAGTACCATCAACATCATCATCAAAGTTTTATCCCAAATATTTGGGGTCGACTAAACGAAACTTGTTCATCCATTCGATTCTACTACATTTTGGATTCTACTTAAAGTGGGTGGCACTAAAAGCGCTAAAGCGGAGCCTAGACGCACGGCCTTTGACAATAGAGGTAAAAAAAATCTATATACTTCATAAGGGAATTGAGTACTTTGTAAGCAGAGATGTGATGATCACGTTCACAATTGAACATGTAAACAAACAAATAGTAAATAATTGTATGAGATTAGAACAATTCATTAGCTCTAAGAAAGAAATCACTGTTTTCGAGCTCTATAGAGAAAATAATTATTATTTTAAATATAAATTTGTATATTAAAAAAATGTTGTTTAAACCAATTTAACTGTGATGACATGTTTAGAGCTGCTATTGGCAGATTGGCACCCCAAATTTTACTTATTACACCCCAATTAAAAATAAAGAAAATGAGTGAAAGTTGGGGTGCCAATAGAAGCTCTCGCATTTTTTATTTTGGCTAGATTACTATTATTTGGGTTGAGGACTTTATATGAGCCTAATCATAATCATAATGAATGTCATAATGTTTGGTAATGTTGAGATTATAATCTGAACCAAACCTTTGTAATGTTTGAAGAGTTTGTTTTAATCTTGGAAAATTTATTTAAAGGACCTTGGCAGAGTGACATTTTTCTAATAGTCCCTAATTTTTAGGATTTCTCTTAATAATCCATTTAGTAAAACTTTTTTTTTTAAATCAGTCTTTGAGTCTCTCCTCACAATTGAAACGTCGAATATGACCAAACCATTCGAACTTACCATTTTCATCCAAAAAATTGGATTTTAAACATCCCAGTCGAGTTTAGGAGACTCCATTCTAACGTTAAGGATTTGAGAAGGAAGAAGAAATCATTATCAAGTCATATAAAATCCTAATCCCAAATAATAGTAATCTAGTCAAAATATAAAAAATGAGGGATTTTCTATTGGCACCCCCAACTTTTACTTATTTTCTTTATTTTTAATTGGGGTGTAATAAGTAAAATTTGGGGTTCCAAACTGCCAATAGCCGCTCTAAACAAAATAATAGTTTATAATCTCATCAGAAACTGAGATGACTCGCCGAGTCAACTAGAATTTTGTATATATATATATATATATATAAAATTATTTATTATTTAAATAAAAATATTATACAGTAATTAAGCATTTTCTAATTATAATCTTATTTAAAAAAAATATATATAATTACTTATGTATAAATATATATTGATAAATAATTGTAAATGAAGTTAACTGATTTATCTCTCAAAAGACTACATGACTCATTCAAGACAACTTGGTCTCATCCATGTACGAGACGAGACAACAAAGTCATATTTCACCAATTCTCATCATGGTTTCCAAACCTGATTTCTTGTCTATCGAGAACAAGTCATCACAGTAATAAACAACATTTTGTAAATATACAAATTTATATTTAAAATAATTATTATTTTTTCTATTATAAGCTGAGTAAATGGATGTTCCATCATAAAACACTATGTTGAATGAATCACAAATATATAGTTTTTTTTTTTTTTTTTTTTCAAATAAAAAACTTGAGAAATGTTTGACTCAGACGAGTTTTTTATAAACTCGGTCAAAGTTTCAAAATATTGGATCTTAAATGAATCAATGTGCTCGATTGGTTTTTGCGATCAAGATGACTCTAGTGGAGTTGTCTTGGAATCACTCGGATACATTTTAAAATCATAATTCTCAATCGCAACCATTTCTCCCAACTTTGAATCTTGATTTTTGATGCAACATTAAACTTTGCAACATGTTATTATTTGATCAATAGAATGTTAAAAAGATAAAAATACTTTTTAAATATATTATTAATAGATAGATTATGTTAAATACATTAATGAGATTCATCCAAGGACACTTTTGTACTTTTTAAAATTTTAATTAATATGGATTTACGTCAACGATACTCACCTTTCACTCACTACATTAGTTAAGATATTAATATCAATAGATCAAAATTTCATGGCTCGACTAATAATTTGGTTCGGGGAAGTAGATGTCAAACAACTATTGGTGACATGTAGCACCTTGAGATATGAATCATATGCCATCGTAGGCCTACCAATTGAAAGCCAATAAATTTAGAGAGCTGCTATTGCCACACTATCTTTTACAAATGCCACACCAATCACTTTGTAAATCACCAAAGTATTGCACACAGTTGGTGTGGCAGTAGTAAAAAATTGGTGTGACAATAGTTACTATCTAAATTTATGGATGGGATAATCTGCACATCTCGTCATAACTTACGAGATAGAGACTCATAACCTTCCCCATAGTTCCAGCATCAACTCGGGATCACATGCCAAGTTCAACAACTTAATTTTATGACTCATCATAGTCGGGATGGGCGGTTGCATATGCTTCCAACAAAGGTCCCCACTGTGTCACCTGACAACGAACAAGGAGTGATGATTGGACCATGCCAGCGAGATATACGGAACATGTCACGGAGATATGTGCAATCATTACCTGTTAGGGAGAGTCAGCTGTCTAATAGGCCTACGAAGACAACAATGGACATATCATAGGTTGTAAAAGGAAGCCGTACTTTAGGCAAAAGAGCGAAATCAAATAGAGAAACTCAAGTTTTAGAGCTCAAGAACTGTGATTTCTTTCTTAGAGTTAATGAATTGTTCTAATCTCATACAATTATTTACTATTTGTTTGTTTACATGTTCTAGTGAACAGTTGGAGAAATATGAAGACTATTTTGTGAACGTGATCATCACATCTCTGCTTACAAAGTACTCAATTCCCATTCTTAAATATATAGATTTTTTTTACCTCTGTTGTCAAAGGCTGTGCGCCTAGGCTCCGCTTTAGTGCTTTTAGTGCCACCCACTTTAAGTGGAATCCAAAAAGTAGTAGAATCAAATGGATGAATAAGTTTCATTTAGTCGACCCCAAATCTTTGGGATAAAACTTCAATGATGATGCCGATAATACTTGATTTTCCACAAAAATAGATGAACCAAGAAAAATCATGTTGATGGATTGTAGGTTTCCCCCTTATTACTTTCCTCCACCAATGCAACAACACTGGCACCTGATGTCCAAAATGGATACAAAGTGTTAAGACACACTGTTCAATCCAAATGTTGATAGATACATTTCCAAAGTAATTTAGCACATAAAAAGAGTGTATTTTAGAGAATTTGATTATGCAATTCATGACAAAAAAGTATAATCGTAACAAAACATTTAAAATAACTAAATTTTCAGAAATTTTTGCTTGTATGTGTCTGACATATTAGTATGATAATGTGTAACACAACAAATGCTTAGAAAATGGAGTGTCCTTGTTACATAGTCCTCCAAAAATATTTGAAGTTGAGAATAAGACGAGTCCAAGATGCAATATTTTACAATCTCCTAAAAATACCCTTTCACCCTACCCAATGACCCAAACCCACAAAGCTTTTAACTTGTTTAGGCTTAAAAGCTTTATGTATAATATACAACTATAATATTTTAGTATATTGTGTTTTTGGAATCGGCCCAAACAGCCCATTTAGCTTTAGAAACGCAGTTTCATAGGCAAAGCTCGAAGTCTCTAATTGTAACTATTCAGCGGAAACTAATAAAGTAATCCTACAACATATAACTGTATTATAGTTATAGATGGTAATTACCATGTTTCACACAAATAGTTTGTAGATAGTAACTCAAAATTGTTGAGTTGTTCTCATGATTTTAAATCTCGTCAGAGATCAAGATGACTCATCCAAGTCATCGTGGTTTCGTCCACCAACGAGATGAGTTGACAAGTCTGTCTCAAAGGCATATTTTGTTCTGACTTTAAGGCATTGTACTAAATCTCATCCGAGACGACTCAAATAAATTGGATGTCTCATCTGAGACAACTCGGTCTCGTTCATGGATGAGACGAGATGTCAAAACGAGTTTTAAAACCATGGTTGTTTTACAGTTTTAAGTAAAAATGTTTATAAACTTACTTATCCTTAATGCTAACTCATTGATGATATATTGTCTTTCACTTTACATTGTATACATACATCTTTCAACCCAAAAAATTATATGCATCTGAAAGCAAACAAAAAAAAGAAGCTTAAGAAAATAAAATACCTGTGATGCCATTAATGGAAAAAAGGCATTTGGCGTAGAAAATCTCAAATTGCATACATCTTCTTAAACTCGTTAATCTCCGTTTCTGATGCTGACAAGGACCAGGATCGTTACCTGCTTCCCAATGATGATCTCCTAAGGTTTCTCAAGTTCAATGCCTCAATCCGATGCATAATCACCCAATAACACATTGTCCCCAATGTCATCGCCATAATTGTCGCCCCTATAATTGTCACCCCAATTGCCAACCATTTCTCCTCTTTTCCCACCACAATAAAAGCTAACGCAAGAAATGCCACTGATATAAGCACACAAGCCAACCACATTAGTTTGTTAATAACAGCCATCATTTGCTTCTCGGCCTTACCTCAATGATCACAACCGAAGTCTGCACGACCACAACAGCCAAAGAAATGAAGAGGGCTATCGAATCGAAGACAAAAAAGATCATGAACGGGCCTTTTGGGGCGATGTTGGCTTCCCTGAGGGAGAGTCCAGGGTCGTCGACGAATTGGCCAGGGACGGTGAAGATGGCAGCAAATGCAACAGTTGCAACGAGAACAGCAACCACTGTTGTGGAGTTGATAGCATTGTTGAGGCCCTCAGTGTGCATCTTGTTGAGCCTCTTTGCAATTCCTTGCACACGCTTTCTTGTTTGACGAGTGTGCTCGAGTTGGTAGTGGACTTCGTGCTTTATATCACTCACAGTCTGCTTCAGTTCTCAGGCTGTGGTTGTTGTTTGCGGTCTGAGGGCATTGGTACTCAGGACACCGTACTCTTGTAAGATGGCTACGATCTTGGAGTTCCTCGGCAGTGTCGAGAGCGATTTCACCTACTCTGTTAACGGCTTTTGTATCGGTTCCCTTGTGTTCCAATAGTTTCCTTAAGATCTGCACAATCACTAGGAGAGTTACGTCAGTGGTTCTGTTCAAAGGGTGTGTTGAAGCGGTGATACACATCAATGGTTGAGACCTACCAGTGTGTCCAACGAAGAAATTCTAACATAAAATTAACTCGATAAGATGAAAATGAACCCATTAACCGTGGACTCTAGATCATCACCATGTATGGTGCTTGTTCGAAAGAATCCGACATAGTGGATGGTTAAGTTCATCGGATTAGGAATCAATTATGCAACAAAGAGGTATCTAAACTTATGATACGTGCAAGACACAAGTAATTTGCATGAAAATGATTTAAATGGTGACTCAATTTGACAACCTAGAGTTAAACCTAGATCGACTAAATAATGTAGATTATGAGGTTAGATTACAACACAACATTTAAATGCCCCCCAAACATAAGTTTTTGAAGATGCCTACCTAGTAAAGAAACAGAGGGTAACAAATTCTTCGGGTTCTCTCTTTGCTTATTTAATGAAATCCAATCAGCAAAGAGAGTATCAGACCTTAGACCAACCCTTCCGAGCCACTATATGCAATGCTGTGTTTCCCTCGGTATCAACCATGTTGATCAAAGAAGGGTTTGACTTGATCAACTCCTCCACCAATTCAATGTTCTGTCCCTTCACAGCCATGTGAAGTGCCGTCTGGCCCTTCTTATCGTTCCTTGTTGCGATCCCAGGTTCTTTACTTAGAAGAGCCTTCATGACCTCCAAATGACCGTTTCTAGCTGTAGAATGCAAAGCAGTTTTTCCATTACTTCTTGCAATCTTCGCTAGGCTTCCATCCACCTTTAAGAGTAAATTTACTACCTCAACATGGCCTTGTGTGGCAGCACTATGCAATGCTGTGGTGTTCGATGGATCAACGGTCATAGATAGCTCCGGGTGGACCTTCAAGCACACCTTCATTACCTCTGCAACATCATCGAAAACAGAACTAATGTTCACTCCTGAGAAACATACATCAAGAAATACAAACAGTTCTATTGAGACTTACCCAAGTCTCCTTGCTTGGCAGCTATATGGAATGCATCTAAGCCATTCCTGGCTTTGATACCAGCAGATTCGATGTCGATGTACTTGATCATCTCGTCCACTAAATCAACATAACCATATTCTGCGGCAACATAGAGGGCGGTTTCTCCTGATTGGTTTTGTTTCGACAACAAATCCTTTATTGCATCATCTCCCGTTCCGTCGAGGATTCCCTTAATCTCAGCTAGATTTCCTGCTCTAGAGGCCGAATGCTGCGTAGTGTCATCGCGTTTCCCTGTCAATTGTTTCGTCATCTTTTTATGAAGTTGTCTCGTCGGCAACTCCATGGGGCCTAATTGCAGAAAAATCTTCCCCTCTATTACTAATGTCGATTTCTAAGCCAAAATCTCTTATTCCATGAAATACCCAGATTGGCAAACACTCATTCCAACCCAACAAATTATTTTTTAAATGAACCCATAGCCTATAATTAGAAGGAGGTCAGAATTGAGCACGTGAGAAACCTGGGGTTTTGATTCCTTTATCCCAAAATCAATGTCCTGCTCACAACAATAATCTGTATCTTAATGTATAAACAAATACACATTTTGATTTTATTTCATTTATCCACCATTCATCATAATTATCAGACAAAAACGGAAGAAAAAGTAAAATAAAAAAGAAGACAACAAATACTAGAAATCAGAGCTATATTACCCAACTTGAAATGTTAAAATGAAAATGGGTATTTGGGTTTTGTTCCCAAAGAACAGAATTTAAAAAGAAGAAGAACAGACAAGACCATGATCATTCACTTGGTTTGGAACAATAGAGCTTCTTCTCTTTAGCTTTCTCATCTAAAAACGCAAGAACTTATTGAAACCCAATCAAAAACAAGGGTCAAGGAATGATGGGGTTCATCAACACAGATATATAATCAAGTATTTAATACAAGGAAGAAAAAAAAAAAAAATCCAAATTTCAATCTGTCGTTCTCT